>NC_136273.1:52286777-52697162 GCF_964187855.1 Myxine glutinosa | reverse complement strand
AAAAACGCACACCCTCACCCACTCACTCATCTACACAAAATAAGAATAATAATGGTAACAACAACAAAAAAACAAAACAAACAAAAAACACACACACACACACACACACACACACACACACACACACACACACACACACACACAACCAACCTACACCGTTCGACGTGCCTCCATTAACTTCCTCCATATCCAAAATGAGCCTTTCAAGGCAACCTGGGCCACCTCGTCACACATCCTCCTTCTTTCTGTCCCACACACTCCCAGCCTAGCAAGAAATGCAGAAAAGGAATTGCCAATATACCCTCTACACCCCACCTCAAATGGCTGACACGAAACGCACCAACCCTTCTCCCGACACTCTGCCTCCAGCTCACTGTACTTTCCTCTCTCCCTCTCGTGCACCTCCTCCATGTTCTCTTCCCAAGGTACAGACAATTCCCCGAAGATGACCTATCTTGTTGCACCTGACCAGATGACAATGTCAGGCCACAACCTTGTCACACAGATCTCCTCTGGGAATACGAATTGTGGCTTTAGGTCTGCCACCACCTGCCAATCACAAGCATCTGACAGCCCTCTTGCTTTCCACCTCCTCCTCTTTCTACCTCTTACCACTTGGCCCTCTTTGACAAACAACACCTCTCCCCCATTGGTCTCCTTCTCCACTCTTCTCTCCACTCTTCTCTCTTCTCTCTCTCTCTCTCTCTCTCTCTCTCTCTCTCTCTCTCTCTCTCTCTCTCTCTCTCTCCTGTCTCCTGTCTCCTGTCTCTGTCTCTCCACCTCCTGCACCACCACCGCCAGCACCTGATCATGTCGCCACCTGTATCTTCCTGCTGCCAATGCTACTGAACATGCACTCAGTGCATGCTGCACCGTTCCCAAACCTCCACACAAATAACATCTCTCCTCCTGCAACAACCCCCACAATCTCAGGTTTACTGGTGACGGAAGCACATCATACGTTGCCCACAACAGGAAATTCAACAATATTGGCTCCATCCTCCAAATCTCTTGCCACATTGTTGTGTAAGATACGAGTCCAGGCCATAAAAGGCATCGAAGGCTCACCCGGGTTTTGCAGAAAGGATGTCGGTGGATTCAAGTTCAGTCCCATTCTCGTTACCAGTTTGTTGTGTCGTAAAGTATTCCAAGAATGAAGAATTCAGTAAGGTCCAATTGTTTTATTCAATCCAACATTGGACGCACGTCCCATTTTCAATCCTCTCCATGCTCCGTCCTTTACCCGGAACTCCTCCTCCTCTTGGCCACGCCCCCTCTAGCGTACCTTCTCTGCACAACACCACCTACTTCAACATCCTGACCCGCACACCTTCCCACCTAGTCCAAGCACCTTGCTGTGCCTGCCTGACTGCTTTCACATATCTCCCCTTCCTCTTCCTTTCTTCTCAACTCCCTCTGAACCATCTTCCTCCTCTCTTTCACACATGCCTTTCCCCATCGCTCATGCCATGCTTCCCGTGCTGTACCATCCCCATGACCTCCTCCTGTTGCAACCGCTCCTCCATCTCGTCCACCTCTGCTCTTGCATTCCACTTCCGACTTCCCTTCTTCTCTGGTAGAGCATTCTTTACCACTGCATCACTTGAATCCCGCAACATCATGACCTCCCGCACCCTCACCACCTTAAACTCCTCGGTTAATGATGTCAACGGAAACTGGAGTTTTCCACCCTGACCATATATATATATTGTTGCGAATATGGCATTTGGCCTCCATATCCGCTTGTAAATATTCCCCTATTTCCCCAATACTCCCCAACTATCCCCAATCCCCCATTCCCTAGTCCCATTGCCTGTAAACAACACTCTGTAGAACCGACCTTCCCCTTTTTCCCCCATTAAATGTCGTGCCCAGGTCCACCGCATCTCACGTAGACAACTTTCGGACATCTTGCTAGTTATTCTTAGTCTATGTCAGTTAAGGACTCGTTTCCATTAATTCTGACTCTTCGTTGCACCAGAATGTGATTATATGGCACCAGTAGTGAGTTTAGGACCTTCCCATACCTCCTCCCATCTTCTTCCCCAAACAACAACAACTACAACAACAACGGCGCGCGGGGGGAGTGTGCGTCCTCACACCGGCTCGGTTAGCCGCCATGACCATGCGCTCCGACGGGGTTACCACGAAGGGGCTCCTTGTCAGCCCCTCGTCAAGGGGGGAGCTGGTAACCCCCCCCGCACGCACCCAATGAGAAGCAACGTGCCGATTCCATCTGGGGCGGAGCTAACGAGCCGAGGGCGTGTCACTCCCCGCCGGATATACGCAGCGACTCACCGGATGTGAGGTCAGATGCGCCTGAACTACGGAGAGCAGAGGATGCCACCGCCACCCCCAGCGCGACGATACCTCCCCGCATCTTTGGACCGGACCGAACCGGGTCGATTCTGCCCTGAGCCCAGGTGCACCTGGAGCCATCGACTGCCTGCCTTTCCTTGCCATCAATCCCCGTGTGAGTCAGCCTTTTGTCCCGTTCATCTGTCGTCTGTTGGGGTTAATATAAGAGTGTGTCTAAGTGCTTGTCTTTCTATGCTGTACCTCTCATCCCTGTAATCTGAACCTTCCGCACTAATATAACCTCCTCCGGAGGTCTTGAGAACTGAACCCTTGGGGTCGTGTCATTTGAATCCAGCAGTTTTGTCCTTTTCCTTCATTGATCTAGCGTCGCGCGACTAGTCAACGTTCGAGCCTAATCGGGTAAACTGTGCAGACGTGGTCATACCAAACCGCTCGGTAAACTAACATCCACCACCGCGTCTGTAACAATTGGTGTCGAGGAGTGGAATTCGAACCCGGGACTAAATTTATTAGGCCCAAATTTGTAGTAGAATCGATTCGGAGCGCGTTTCCCGCGCGAAATTATAACGGCGAAATTTGATTTTGTTATACGAAAATAAAAACCCGAATTTTGAAAGTCGCGCTATGGCAGACCAAGACAGCTGGGGTCCGGTAGTGGAGAGTGAGGCAGGGTCGGTCCAGGACCAAATTGAGGGACGCGAGGAGAGCGAAGCAGTGAGGGTAGCAGGTTCGCAAAGTAGCACCGTCACGCACGAAGTAGCGGGCGCGCAAAATGGCGCCTCGCAGATGGCCACGGCGTCCACGCCCGCGACCGTGGCAGCGCCCCTGGTGGATTTGAACCTTTTTTTTATACAAATGAAGGCCCTTATGGCCCAGAATAGCGAGGAAATGAGGGAGGAAATGAGGGCTCAGAGTGAGCGAATGGGAAACCAAATGGGGATAATGGGAAACCAAATGGGGGTAATGGGGAACCGGATGGAGGCTCAGAATGAGCAAATGAGGGTTGATAGTGAGCGATTAGAGGGCCAAATGGGGGTAATGAGGGACGAAGCGAGGGGTACCAGTGAGGGGTTAGACAATAATTTTGAGGGATTAGACAATAATTTTAGGGGATTAGACAATAATTTTAAGGGATTAGACGAGAAATTTGGGAAATTAGACAATAGATTAGGGGAAATACAGGAGGGGTTAATGGGGGTAGAAAACAGAATGGCCGCTCAAGAGAATCAAATGGAAGGGATGCAAAAAGGGTTAGAGGGGTTAGAAAACACCATGGAAGGCAAATTGAGGGACATGAGGGACCAAGCGGAAAGGGAAGTTAACCAAATGGGGCAGCAGATAGAGGGGGTCAGAATGGGGGTAGAAACCAAACTGGATGCTCACAGGGAGGAAATGGAGCAGATGAGGGTGGCATCTGGGCAGGAGATGCAAGTGATGGGAGAGGAGATCAGAAGAGGGGTGAGTGAGGAGGTCGGAGGAGTGCACGAGGAGGTGAGGCACTGTAAGGAGCACATGGAGAAGGAGGTGAGAAAGGGGACTGTAAAATTGCAAGGGGGCATAGAGGACCTGACGCAGGAGGTGGAGCAGCTGACGGTGGGACAGACGGAGTTAGTGGAGCAGGTTCAAAGGAACACTGCGGTATTAGGAGGTTTAAAAGCGACACAGAAAGAACTAAAAGATGACTTGGTAGCGACGAAGAGGGAATGTCAGATGGTACGTGAGGGACTGACAACGAGGCTGGACGAGGTGATAGAGGTAATGGAGACGAAGGACCGGCAGGTGAGGACGCACATGGACACGGTCAAGGTGGCCTTGGAGGACGAGCTTGAGGAGACGTACCGGGGAATAAAAGAGGTGAAGCAGAAATTAGAAGAAGTGGAAGAAGGGGTGAGCGAAATTAAGAAGCGACGGAGAGGGGATAAGAAAGAGATAAAAGAGGAGATAAAAGAATTGGTCCAAAGTTTGTGTTTGGATCGTGATGACGTGCTCATTAACCGGATGAGGGATTCGCAGGTGATGGAGGAGAAGCGAAGAGGAAGAGGACCCGGTGTAAGTGGTGACCAATATGGTCGTGCGTATGATGCGCCAGGGGATTTAAGAAGCTTGGGGGTCGAGATGGACCCGGGTGTTCGTGAGAGGCCGTTGGTGAAGTGTGCGACAGGTCTGGTGTGCGAAAAAGGAGGTGTGCGAGAAAGTCCGACTCTGGGGTGTGTGAGGAAAAAGTGCGTGCCAAGGAGTGAGGGTGCTGGCGAGAGTGAGTCGGTCGTAGCGCGTGTGCGAGGGAGCACATGGAAGCGCGGTGTGGTAAGTGTTACAGAGGGTGTGACGGGAGAGTGTGCGCGAGAAAGGTGTGTGACGGACAGGTGCATGGGGAAAGAGTGCGCTGTCAAAGGCAAGGAAGAATGCACGCCTGTGGTGAGTGTTACAGAGGGTGTAACGAAAGAGTGTGCGCAAGAGTGTGCGCGAGAAAGGTGTGTGACGGACAGGTGCATGGGGAAAGAGTGCGCTGTCGGGAGTAAGGGTGAGTGCGCTGTTAAGAATGGAGGTGAGAGTAGTGAGAGTGACAAGGAGCGTGAGTTGGTTGTGACAGGTGAGAAAGGAAGCACACCTGGAATGGTAGAGCGTGAGTGGGAATGCACGCTGGAGTTGGTGGTGAGGCACGTGGTTGGGTGTGCGAATGAGAGCACACCTGTGATTGTCACAGAGGAGGTGACAGAGGAGGGGGCGCGAAGAGGTGTGTTGGTGAGGTGTGCGACCAACGAATGTGTGCCAAAGTGTTCGGTGGTCAGGTGTGTGACCAAGGCTGTGAGTGGAATGAGGGTACCTGGGTGTGTAAGGAAAGGTACGAGGAGCATGGGAACGGCTGGATGTGTGAGCAAGGAACGGGCTGCAGGGTGTAAGAATCCAGGTGAAGCATCGACGGTGACCAGGTTAGAGGTTAGGTCGACTTTTAGCCGAAGCGGGCCCTCGGTGCGGGCCGGGCCTCGCTTTGAACGGCCGCGTCCGTGCTCCACTAGGCGGAGCGGGCAGCTGGATAGAAAGGGTCGTCATGGCGACCACTTTTTGGTGAGACGTGCCGGCAGGTCGAGATCGGGACATTGGATGGCACCACGCCGAGATGGTGCGTGGGATCTCGGCCCGGGTAAGACCCCGTCCCTGCACCGAGTGCCGGACGCATCCAGCCGCTGGCACAGAACAACCCGCATTCATGGCTTGGCTTTACGAAGCCGGGCTTTGGACAGGAATTGGCGCACCGAGAGGCATTAGTGAGTAGACTGGGTGATGAGGTTAGTGTTTTGGACCCAAAATTAGAGAAAAACAAAATTTGATGATTGGCAAGGGATTGGCAGTAGTGATTGGCAGATGATGGGCAGTGATTGGCAAATTTTTGATTTGTTGAAATTTGATGTGCAAAATTGGTAGTGAGCGATGGGCCCGGTGGGTAAGGGTGGCATCCCTGCCACCCTTCCCAGTGGGGCAAAGGAGCAATAGATTATGGGGTGTATGGCAGTGAAAACTAGCCCGGGTGGGTTAGGTTATATGGATAGGGCCCTAGAAGATGACAGTAGGTAACGTTAAGTTTAGTTAGTGACTGATACCTGTAGTGGGGACGCAGGTAGATTAGTGTGGATGATAATGACGTGGGAGCGCAATAGTTTAAAGGGACGACTGGGAAGCGCAAGTTTCAGAGGGGAGTAGTTAGCTGAGATGATGCCGTGTGTGTGAGAATTGAACAGGTGTGATTGCACAGGTGTGTGGAGCAGTGTGTGAGTAGTGAGTGTTGTGGATCAGCGCGAATGCGCTTGGGGAGAGAAGGGTGCAGGTGGCACCAGGTGTGAGAGCACAGGTGTGCAAGTACAGGTGTGTGGAATACATGGAGCAGAGAATGAGTGGTGTGGAGAGAGTTGGAGTAAGTGGTACGGAGTGGTGTGCATGGTGCGAAGGTGTGGATGGGGGAAGAGTGGACCCCTTTCACGAGTACCCGGGGCGGGTAGTGTAAGTGTTAGGTAGAGGGTATAGGTAAATGGTGGTTGGATATTGGCATTTGTGGTGCGGTTGCAGAATGGTATTGTGGATGGGTGCATTAGTGTCGTGGAAATGGCTGGGCGTGTAGCCTGTTAGTGTGTGTAGTTGGTTGGGCACTCCACCACTGTGAGGATGTCGGCCAGGTGAGGCCGCAGGTGGGCTCTGGGAGCCGGTAGTTGTGAGTGGGTGCCTGAGGATCCCGGGTGTGGATCGGGCAGCCCAGTGCCAGAGAGGGCACCGAGTGGGGAGAGCGCCAGAGGGCCTTCCCCAGGTAGTTAGGTTAGGGTAAGGAGCAGGTAAGCTCGGAGGCAACTGCAGTGGTGGAGGTGTGCAGGTGGGTAGACCCGCTGGGAGAGGTACACGCCACAGCCCAGAAATTGTGCGAGGGCACCGGGAGATGAATCGGGGGAGTGAGACCCCAAATTGAAAAGCACCACAGTTTGGCCAATGGGAATTGGTTTTTAGAACCCATAGTGTAAGAGGGCCAATGGTTTGGCCGGAGAAAGACCCCGGGTAGTGTAAAATTGTTAAAGTCATTTAGGAGATAGGTAGGATTGATGAACCTGTCGCACCATACGCAGCCACTTACCTGTGGTGATGATGATGACTCCACACCTGTGTTTTCTTTGTTTGTGTTGCAGAAATGAGAATTGCTGTGAGGATTTGTGAGACGCATCACGACGTGGATGAGACATTGGGGTGATTCCATCTCTCCCTCCCTAGGAGGGACTGATGATGAATTGGTGATAGCAAATTATGATGTTGAGTTGGAAATGGCAAATTATGATGTTGAGTTGAAAATGGCAAATTTGATTGGTGAGGAGGGAGAGAAGACGAATTTGGTATATGGGAGGAACGGGGAAGACAGTAGGGATGGTTGTTGATTTGTAAAGTAGATGTTTATGGGTAGTGTTGTGTTTTGTGGATACAGTAAGGGGTAAGGGAGGGGCCATGTAGGTTACCTGGTGGGGGGGGGTGGGGGAGCGTACGGTAGGAACGTACCTGTCTCACCTGGTTCCCATGTGCCCCCAGTGTGCATTACCTTGCATTGCGTGCACTTTTGCGCCCTTACCACCTTACTCACTTGTCTGCTTCTTTTGTCTCCCACTTCCGAGGATCTGGCTTTGGGGCAGAGAGAGAGAGGAGAGAGAGGTGCTGGCTTCGCAGTTGTGGGCCTGCACTTTCGCTGCTTGCTGCTTGGATCGATACACCATATGGACCGCAATGTTTGTGGCCACCCACAATGGACCGCAGTTCTTTTGCGGCCAAGCACCACCCATGGATGGACCTATGGGTCAACGTGGCACCTATGCCATACAAGGTGAACCACTAACAGTTGGCCCCCTGACGGCCACAATAGAGAAATGGACGCGGTTGGCGCCTTTCTTTATTTTTTTGAAAGAGGCAAGAACACCAAGTGCACCACACGAAGGCAAGACCAGCGGCAGAACATCGGCCGGCTGCGACACCACCGGTGATTTATAAACACTTTATTGGTGCACCGGATGGTGCTGACTGTGTGATGGGGTGGTGCTTTTGGTGCTGGGAAGGGGTGCTCTGCACATTATTAAAGGCCGTAGGCCACAGAGCACTCGTGGGTTGGTGTATCGATGCTGGCATGCGTGCTCTCTCTATGCATAACATCTGCATGTGTCCCTCCAAAAACAGGTCCTGGATCGTAGTGTAAATATCAGCGTAGTCTTGTAAATAATGCTCCCTACCGGCTGTATGTTTAGTTTGCGAATTCTTTCCGGATTCGGTTATCCTGTGGGTGTGTTTCTGAGAGGAGAAGGGTGCAACGTCGCAGGGGGACATATTTACTCATTTGTGAATATCTGTAAAACTGTCGCACTCAGGGTAGAGTTAATAGTAGAGGGAACTACATCTGCGTGCCACACTAAAATAGGTAAAAATTTATCGGGTCGGGACGCCCGAGGGTAGAGAAGGGTGCAATGTTGCGAATATGGCATTTGGCCTCCATATCCGCTTGTAAATATTCCCCTATTTCCCCAATACTCCCCAACTATCCCCAATCCCCCATTCCCTAGTCCCATTGCCTGTAAACAACACTCTGTAGAACCGACCTTCCCCTTTTTCCCCCATTAAATGTCGTGCCCAGGTCCACCGCATCTCACGTAGACAACTTTCGGACATCTTGCTAGTTATTCTTAGTCTATGTCAGTTAAGGACTCGTTCCATTAATTCTGACTCTTCGTTGCACCAGAATGTGATTATATGGCACCAGTAGTGAGTTTAGGACCTTCCCATACCTCCTCCCATCTTCTTCCCCAAACAACAACAACTACAACAACAACGGCGCGCGGGGGGAGTGTGCGTCCTCACACCGGCTCGGTTAGCCGCCATGACCATGCGCTCCGACGGGGTTACCACGAAGGGGCTCCTTGTCAGCCCCTCGTCAAGGGGGGAGCCGGTAACCCCCCCGCACGCACCCAATGAGAAGCAACGTGCCGATTCCATCTGGGGCGGAGCTAACGAGCCGAGGGCGTGTCACTCCCCGCCGGATATACGCAGCGACTCACCGGATGTGAGGTCAGATGCGCCTGAACTACGGAGAGCAGAGGAAGCCACCGCCACCCCCAGCGCGACGATACCTCCCCGCATCTTTGGACCGGACCGAACCGGGTCGATTCTGCCCTGAGCCCAGGTGCACCTGGAGCCATCGACTGCCTGCCTTTCCTTGCCATCAATCCCCGTGTGAGTCAGCCTTTTGTCCCGTTTATCTGTCGTCTGTTGGGGTTAATATAAGAGTGTGTCTAAGTGCTTGTCTTTCTATGCTGTACCTCTCATCCCTGTAATCTGAACCTTCCGCACTAATATAACCTCCTCCGGAGGTCTTGAGAACTGAACCCTTGGTGTCGTGTCATTTGAATCCAGCAGTTGTGTCCTTTTCCTTCATTGATCTAGCGTAGCGCGACTAGTCAACGTTCGAGCCTAATCGGGTAAACTGTGCAGACGTGGTCATACCAAACCGCTCGGTAAACTAACATCCACCACCGCGTCTGTAACAATATATATGTGTGTGTGTATTTATTATGTATCCCATTGCCTGTCCGAATTTCTGAGCCATCAGATTATATGTGAACTGCATATAGATTGTTTATAACTCTGCATATGTGATTTCTCCTGGCCATGGCTTCAAGTGTGATTTGTAATATTGCCTTCGATACCCATATGGCCCAATTGTTACCTTTATTCAATACATAACCCATTTACTAACGGTCCCTGCCATTGTTTAATACTCGTCTGAGGGAAATGTGGAGACATTTGAACGTACTATATATAATACTTATGGTGGGTGGTATGGAGAATACACCAGAGACAGACTTAAGAAGGCACCACCAGGTTTTAGAGGAGGGAGACAAGTTTGAAAGTTCATTCTTGAGATTGGACGGATGTTGTTTTCTGAATCTCCTGGGAGTAGACACATTTGAGGGTATACACATCTTACAGGTTATTCTCCTAATTTCTGCTAATTTCTGGAAGGTTCGAATTGGGTGTTTATGCACTTCAAGAAAAGTGATATGAACACATCAGAATGGTATTTGATGACTCAACTGTGCAGTAAAAACCAGTTCTGACTCATGTTGAGAAAAATGAAGAATTGCCTAAAAATAGCATAAAACGGCAAAAGCAATGATGATCAGTGAGTAACAAAGGAAGCAGATTACGCATTGACTATGATAACGTGGCATTTGCAATGGAGATAATTACTGCTGATAATGTGATGCCAAAAGTTTCAGTCATTATAGACGATCATAGTCATGACCTCTGCCACCGTAGGTGGATGGAGGTTATGTTTTCACCCCTGTCTGTTTGTTTGTCTGTCTGTGAACA
Source organism: Myxine glutinosa (assembly GCF_964187855.1). NCBI lineage: Eukaryota > Metazoa > Chordata > Myxini > Myxiniformes > Myxinidae > Myxine > Myxine glutinosa. The sequence continues at coordinate 52,686,962 of NC_136273.1, read as the reverse complement.
AGATATCTCAAAAAGTTGTGCACGGATTCGGTGGAAATTTGGCAGAGAGGTATTGTATGTGACAAGGACGAAATGATTAGATTTTGGTGAAGATTCAGATTCGGATCCGGCTAGTAGAATTTTTTATATCTAAATATATAAATATAAACGATCATAGTCATTTCTGACAGTAATTGTGCAACAAAATGGCGCACTGAACTGTATGTCTATGGACAGCGTTTTCCATTGGTTGGAAACTCAGCTGTTTTGACGAGGGACCCGTCTAATTACTTTGTTAAAAATAAATATTCTTTCTAGAAATATTTTAAAACGTGAGATTTCAGTTGTTGGGTGTGAGAGCATGACCCGAGTTAAGCGTGAGTCTTGTGCTAAACGCGTGAGAGTTCACAGGTAAGACTTTGGCAAATTTGAGGATACTTTTCAAAGTTTCTGGAGATTTTGTCACAACAAAAATATTTCCAATCACGAGCCACACATACATTTTTTTCTAGTCAATCTGTACCTTGCTGGAATGTGGACGTACAGGTGTCAGGAGTACACTTATCGTTGTTACACCATTACCATTCCAGTGCGGTAGTTGTTTTGCTGCCACTTCCTTCCACTCTACTCATCTCTTATCTCCGTCTCTCTCTCTCTCCATCTAAATACAATGGGCTTCACTTAAATCAATGCCAAGCTTTCTCAAATCACGATTTCAAACACAAATCTGTTGTAATATTGAAGAAATTTTGATGGTTTTCAGAGACTCTCCAGAGGGACATGCCAAAACATAAGGGAGTCTTGGTGTAGTAATCTCTGTAGTATATTGTCGAGCCAAATCACATCTTCCCCTCATATCAGTGGAAAGGAAAGATGCGTTGTGAGTGTAGTTAGAGCAATCCCATTGTTGTTTCCCTAAATCCCAAACTCCATTCCCAAACTCCATTCCCAAACTCCATTCCCAAACTCCATCCTCAAACTACATTCCCAAACTACATTTCCAAACTCCATTCCCAAACTCCATTCCCAAACTCTATCCTCAAACTCCATCCTCAAACTCCATTCCCAAACTCCATTCCCAAACTCCATTCCCAAACTACATTCCCAAACTACATTCCAAAACTACATTTCCAAACTCCATTCCCAAACTCCATTCCCAAACTCCATTCTCAAACTCCATTCTCAAACTCCATTCCCAAACTCCATTCCCAAACTCCATTCCCAAACTCCATCTTCAAACTCCATTCCCAAACTCCATTCCCAAACTCCATTCCCAAACTCCATCCTCAAACTCCATTCCCAAACTCCATTCCCAAACTCCATTCGCAAACTCCATCCTCAAACTCCATTACCAAACCCCATTCCCAAACTCCATCCCCAAACTCCATCCCCAAACTCCATTCCCAAACTCCATTCCCAAACTCCATCCTCAAACTCCATTCCGAAACTACATTTCCAAACTCCATTCCCAAACTCCATTCCCAAACTCCATTCCCACACACACACACACACACACACACACAAGCTCAACCGACACCGTTCGACGTGCCTCCATAAACTTCCTCCATATCCAAAATGAGCCTTTCAAGGCAACCTCGGCCACCTTGTCACACATCCTCCTTCTTTCTGTCCCACACACTCCCAGCCTAGCAAGAAATGCAGAAAAGGAATTGCCAATATACCCTCTACACCCCACCTCAAATGGCTGACACGAAACGCACCAACCCTTCTCCCGGCACTCTGCCTCCAGCTCACTGTACTTTCCTCCCTTCCTTTCGTGCACCTGCTCCATGTTCTCTTCCCAAGGTACCGACAACTTCCCTAAGATGACCTGTCTTGTTGCACTTGACCAAATGACAATGTCAGGCCGCAACCTTGTCACACAGATCTCCTCTGGGAATACCAATTGTGGCTTTAGGTCTGCCACCACCTGCCAATCACAAGCATCTGACAGCCCTCTTGCTTTCCACCTCCTCCTCCTCCTCCTCTTTCCACCTCTTTCCACTTGGCCCTCTTTGACAAACCACACCTCTCCCCCATCAGTCTCCTTCTCCACTCTTCTCTCTCTCTCGATCTCAGCACCTCTTGTTGCACCATCTGCACCACCACCGCCAGCACCTGATCATGTCGCCACCTGTATCTTCCTGCTGCCAATGCTACTGAGCATGCACTCAGTGCATGCTGCACCGTTCCCACACCTCCAAACAAATAAAATCTCTCCTCCTGCAACAACCCCCACAATCTCAAGTTTACTGGTGACGGAAGCACATCATACGTTGCCCGCAACAGGAAATTCAACAATATTGGCTCCATCCTCCAAATCTCTTGCCACTTCAATATCTTCACCCGCACACCTTCCCACATATATATATATATCTATATATATCTATCTATATATATATTCTTTTCAAATAGAAAACAGTCTTTTCAAATACTCTTCTATCCACTTCTCTAAGAAAGCTGTACCTGGGATGGCATGAACGAGATGCAAATATATTTATCATGGAAAAAAGTAAACGATTTAACTCGTCTTTCTCTTCCCACGATCTCTCCCCAGTGTCTGTGGTGGAGAAATCCTCGGTGAGTGTTTCCCTACCCCCCAACCCCCTTTCCCCTTTGTTTTGTTTAAAATTGCAATTTGCATTGCCCTGCATGTATTCACAGCATGAATTTTGTTTTGATCAAACCTTCTCTCCCTCCCCCTTTCAGTCATGCCATGTGTTGTTTTTTTAATGTCCTTGTTGTGTCATCTTGTACAGACATTTTCAGTTCAATTGTCGTGCAATGGATTTGTGGAGTGCACGTTGTGGCTATTTTATTTATTTATTCATTTTCTTTCTATTAGCCTTACCTCTTCCAGAAGAATGGAAGGCTGTTGTAATTTGTTTGCATCACTGAGCTCGTGAGTCTGTGAGTCTGCAAATTGATCACCTTTAATGTAGATTATTCATTCTCCGATCTCAGTTGATCCTCTGTATACCCTGGCGAAGCTCTGCTGTTAATAGCTCATTCTTTTTTTCTTTCTTTTTATCGATAATGGAATTGAAATAAAGCTGTCTAATTTATCCATAAGCAAGGGAAGGATGCATGGGTTCTGTGCAGCAACTGTGGCGTGCTCATCAACCATCCTGTGAAGCACCTGCGGCGTGCAAATTAATAGGTGCTCTGCAAGGCTTGTGGACTCTATTAGTGCACCAGGGCTGATGGCCTTAGACACAGTTTCACAAAGTTGTCTAATTTAACCCCAAGTTGATTTTGTACCTCGAATGTGGATTTCATCAAAGTTCGGTGAGCCCATTCCCGACTGAAGGCGTGTTTTTCTGCACCGAGATGGGCGAGGTCTACTCTAGTCTAAAGTGCCTTCAGAAAGTATTCACACCCCTTTACTTTTTCACATTTTGTTGTGATGCAGCCTCAATTTAAAATGGATTAAATAAAAAAAGATTCTCACCAATCTACACCTACACAAAAAAACCCGTAATGACAAAGTGAAAAAATGTTTTTAGAAATTTTTACAATATTATTGAAAATGAAATCCAGAAATATCAAATTTACGTAAGTATTCAGCCCCTTGAGTCAATACTTCGTAGAAGCACCCTTGGCAGTGACTACAGCTTTGAGTCTTCTTGGGGATGTCTGTATCAGCTTTGCACATCTGGATTTGGGGAGTTTCTCCCATTCTTCTTTGCAGATTTGCTCAAGCTCTGTCAAGTTGGATGGGGAGCGTCGAGCGTCGCAATCTTCAAGTCTTTCCACAGATTATCAATGGGATTCAAGTCTGGGGTTTGGCTGGGTCACTCAAAGACTTTCACATTCTTGTAAGGAAGCCATTCCAGTGTTGCTTTGGCTGTATGCTTGGGGTCATTGTCCTGGTGGAACGTAAATCTTCGCCTCAGTATAAGGTCTTTTGGATTCTCAAGCAGGTTCTCCTCAAGGATTTGCCTGTGTATGGGTCCATTCATTGTTCCCTCCAACCTTACAAGTCTCGCAGTCCCTGCCACTGAAAAGCATCCCAATAGCATGATGTTGCATCCACCATGCTTCACGGTAGGTATGCTGTTTGATGGGTGATGAGTTGTGCTCGGTTTCCGCCAGAGATAGTGCATTGCATTCAGGCCAGAGAGTTTATTTTTCGTCTCATCAGACCACTGTATCTTTTGCCTCATGGGCTGAGTCTTTCACTTGCCTTTTTTTTACAAACTCGAGGCATGCTGTCCTTTTTCTTCCGTATGGCCCCTCTCCCATAAAGCCTCGAGTAGTGAAGTGTTGCATAGATTGTTGTCTTTTTGGCAGATTCTCCCATTTCAGCCGTCGAACTCTGTAGTTCTGTCAGAGTGGTCATTGGGTTCTTGGTCACCTCCTTGACCAAGGTCCTGCTTGTCTGGTTCTCAGTTAGGTCAGACGGCCAGCTCTAGGAGGAGTCTGGGTTGTTCCATATTCTTTCCATTTCCTAATGATGGAGCTCACTGTGCTCTTGGGGACTTTCAACACTCGATAAATTGTTTTATACCCTTCCCCAGATCTATGCCTCCTCACAATTCTATCTCGAGTTATACAGACAGTTCCTTGGACTTCATGGTAGAGTTTCTGCTCTGACATGCACTGTCAACTGTGGGACCTTGTATAGAAAGGTGTGTTTCTTTGTAAATCATGTCCATTCATTGAATTGGCTACAGGTTGACTTCAATCAAGTTGTAGAGACATCTCAATGATGATCAAAGGAAATTGGATGCACCTGAGCTCAATTTGGAGTGTCATCGCAAAGGAGTTGAATACTTATTGACTCAGAACATTTCAGCTTTTAATTTTTAATTGTTTTGTAACAATTTCAAAATAATAATAAATTCCACTTTGACATTAATGGGGTATTATGTGTAGATCAGTGACAAAAAACAAATTCAATCCATTTCATATTCAGTCTGTAACACAACAAAATGTGAAAAAGTCAAGGGGTGTGAATACTTTCTGAAGGCACTGTTCAGAATTCAGGAAGTTCAGGAAGTCGTTTATTCCAAGGCCTTTATAAATTACATCACACGCAAGCAGCTTGTCACCCATTTTGTTTCTTTGTTACGATGAATACCGACTTTGTTTTTATTTTATTTTATTCTTTAGACCTTTAACCTATTGTTTCTTATTCTGATGTTTTCATCTGATGTCTTTCATATTCTGATATCTTTAAATATATATATTTAGTTGAGCTCTTTTGGAAATGTGTTGATTTGAAATGTAATGTATTTGTTTCGTTTAGATTTTTATTGTTTCCCCACACCTCTTTCCCCAAAACAAAATATTTTTTGTGTTGTTTTGCTTGTTTATTCATTTTCACACATTATCTCAGGATGTTGAAGATGCTATGATCCTGGAAGTGGATTATCAAATAGGTCAATTTTTACGGGAGCAAGTCGTGCCCAAAGCTGTCTTCTACTATACTGGGGAGGCGACGGCACATGAGGCCGACGAGGAAGAACTGGAAGAAGTGAGTATGACAAATTAGTAATCTATATATAATGGAGCAAGCGTTTGTATGTCCACTCAAAACCCACTGGTTGGACAGCTGAGCTAACGCCACCACAATTTTAACTTTTAAAAAATCATACATCTACCATGTTGGTGCTATGGTAAGCCTAAGTCCTCTTCGGAAGTGTCGTATTCACAATCGCCAAAGCCTCTGTATAAGTTTTCAGCTCCGTGTAAAACAACCAAAGTGACAGTTAAAAGGTATCTCCTTTGGAGGCCATTTTTCCCCGCACAGCGGGGGTTGGCCTTTTTTGGGCACCGTGGTCCCCTTTTTGAAGCAATGTTTTTCTGCCGGCTGCCCTTCCTGCCGCCAACCCTGTTAATTGCCTCTTGCGACACAGGGAATTACCAGTGTACTGGTACTCAATTTGCCGACCTCAGAAGGATGACAGGCTGAGTCAACCCCCCTGGCGTTAATTCAGCGATCGACTGGGATTCGAACCCAGGATCCTAGGATCCCAAGCTGGCACCCTAACCGCTAAGCCAACACCAGGCTCAAAGTGACAGTTAAAAGGATCATCAATTATCGAAAGTTTGGAGCCGATAGGCGTAAAGGGCTTTGTGAAGGTGACGGTGCATACTGGCTTCAGGCCTCTGGTATCAGCCTATTGCCCAGTGCAATTGGGAATATCTGAGCTATATAACTATGATGTAATATATGTGCACATTAAGTAGTACGGATATTTTTGCTTCATGTACGTAACCCAGGTTTAAAAAAAAAATTTTTTGGGAGCAATCGAGGCAGCGGTCTGTTGCTTATACATCACCCAAATAAACGGATGTCAGAAGAACAGGTGTTGCATGCTGGAACAAGATCACCCACAAGGTGGATACTCTCCAGTGAATAGAATTGACTTGATGTATATCCATGTATGTTAACCGTTGTGGAAAGCAAGGAGAAACTACCATTTCAGGTGTTAACCCTCCACCGAAGCAAAAGAGTCTATGGCCTCTTTTGCTCCAACAAAGGGTTAACATCCGAAACATCAGCTTCTCCTTCCTTCCCATAGCAGTTAACATACTTGGATAAACATTATGTTAATTCCATACATTGTTGCACCTGTCCCTCCCCAACAACACAGATAGAGACCAGCCTTCACAAGTAAGACTAGTTATTCATTCTGCAAGAAATCATTATCACCTTTTGAGTACGATTCCCTTTTGAGTATGATTGGATGTTTACAATGGTGAAGATTGGATTTTATAAAATTGTGTAAAGAAAGAAGAGCTTGGTCTGCTTTGTTTGACATGGTACGTTGACGTTTTTCTTGCGTAATGTAGTCTTTTGGGGATTACATTTTCTCACGACTTTTCAAAGACTGATAGGGCTCTGCTGCAACTAAAAACAAGAAAGAGCAATCAGATTGCAGAATCAGATTGCAGAATATCATTGGTCACATGGTGTGGCAGCCATATTAGATTTAAGGAAAATATTAATGATATCTCTGAAACTGCCTACCCTATCAATGTGAAATTTTACATATATCATCTAACACCAGTGTTGCATATAGTTTGAAAATGATGACGTCGTAGGTCATGTGGTTTGGCAACCTTCTTGGATGGAAAAAGGAATCTTATCCGATCAACATGAAACTTCAAAACGTGATCCCCTACCCATACATATGCAGAGTGTACATTTTTTAAGGTCATATGTCATGTGATATGTTAGCCATATTAGCTTGAAAGCCGGTAATTAAAAAAGTCCCTTCTGTGAAACCGCTTCACCGATCGATGTGAAACCTCTCATGGCTGGTGAAAATGTGATACTTGAAAACAGCTAAAGGGATTTGAATCAAAATTGTTTATTTTTAGGATGGTGAACGAGGGCATCTACCCGCTGTGGGACTATGCGGAGACATATTGGCGACACAGTCGCATTGCTCTCGTCATATATGACCCTAAGCATGCTGGAATGCAATTTGCTTATTTAACACAAGGGCCACACCTGTGTGGAAGCTGTTGCTTGATGTTCCTCATTTACTCAGGTGTTTCCATTTTTTTGTCCACGACCTGTATGTATTTATTGATGTGTATGTGCGTTTGAAAATCATAGAAAAGAAAAAAAACAGGGCTGGGCTACTTTCCACCAAACATTGCATACAAACTGGATAGTGGTGTATCCCGACCTCTTATTCAGGTTCACTATGTTAACAAATATAATTTCGTTCAAAATTTTGGTAGATTAGCAAAACTATACATTTTTGGAATATTCAGAGCATGAGGAATCCAAAAATTAATGTTTACATTTGCGTAGACACCTTTGCGAAAATGACACTCAGGACAGTGATGAAGATAGTCAGGTTCACTACGTTAACAAATATAATTTCTTTCAAAATTTTGGGATAAGCAAACCTGTACATTTTTGGAATCTTCAGAGCATGGAGAATCTGAAAATCAATGTTGGCATTTGCACAGACACCTGCATGGCCGCCATTTTGGATTTTGAAAATGGCCGCCATAAAATACATATTTTGCGCGACCTCGGCTTCTAGTCAACCTAGAGACTTAATTAAATATGCTAATCCTATGTTTTCTGGGTCAAGGAATCCAATAAAGGCCTCAAAATAATGCTCAGGATTATAGAAAAGCAACAAACAAATTTTGTTACAACAAAATATAACTGTATTACATAATACATGATATTGCAAGTCCTTTGAAGTTATAGGTTGTTATAGGAAGTTATAGGTAGTATCAGATTGAACTATAAATCCTATACACAGGATCTACTAGGTCTATACCGTTCAGGAATATGCTTTTACAGATCTTCATCACTGTCCTGAGTGTCATTTTCGCAAAGGTGTCTACGCAAATGTAAACATTAATTTTTGGATTCCTCGTGCTCTGAATATTCCAAAAATCTATAGTGTTGCTAATCTCCAAAAAATTTGAACGAAAAAACATAGTGAACCTGACTATTTGCATCAAGGAGTTCAAAAAGGGAGGGCGAAATCCTGAGAATTTATACATCTTAGCACAGAAGCCGATATCGCATGTTCATTTGGCCAGATGTTACTTGTATTGTTTTCAACCATCAACCACCTAGACTACGGCAAAATATAACCATTATGGAATGAGTACATTAATGCTGCTGTTTGCGTACTAACTCAGGAATAGTTTAGCAGTTAAATTATCACCATGTGATCAATCCATTAAGGGGGTGGAGGAGGAGGGGATTAGGATTAGTTCCACCTTCTGGCCTGATGATGCCTGCAGTCCAGATGTGGAGGTTTGTGGACAGCATGATGTCCTGTTCACCTTTACCTCTCTGAAGATCTCTCTACCTGTATCTCTTCTCTTGTTTGCCCTTTTTCTTCCTCTTTCTCATCTATTATTCGTTGTAGTACATGTTTATATCAAATTTTAACCTAGAAAAGTTTATTTGATGACTGAGGTTGTAAAAAAAAAACCTTTTTTTTAATACAGATGTAACAGTAGTTGTTTTTTTGTTTTTTTGTTTGTTTGTTTTTAATCCTCTTTTCATTCCGACTGAAATTTCTCGAAATTTGTGACAGATGTAACACAACGAGTTTAGTTTGAATACGAAGCGGATGCGGACGGGATTTTGATGCTTTCTAGTTGTCCCTTTTTGGGTGGTAGGGAGTTGGTGTTCTCAATTGAGCACATCGATCCATGATGCTCAGATCTAAAATTCAAAACTCATTTGAGGTTGTGTCCATCGTCTCCTGATGTATGTGCATGTGTGTTTTTTCGTCGATTTCTCATCATGTCCTTGTTGTGCACTTGATGTGGTGGTGGTGGTTCATGTGCAGCCACCCGGCTTCTGGTTGCATCATTTTCAGTGGGCACGTCTGCCGCTGATGCAATGCCTCTCTATAACCAGTTATCTGGTACTCATTTTGCCGACCTCGGAAGGATGACAGGCTGAGTCAATCGCACCTGGTGTTAATTCAACGGGATTCGAACTCGGGACCTTAGGATCCCAAGCCCACCGTCATAACCATTAGGCCAACACCAGGTATGTGCACTTGATTATATGTGCAATCTTCTGAGCCATAAGCCATTGACAACAAAATTAAAAAAAAGAAAACAAAGCTCAAGGAGGAGCTTGTGCATGGAACCACGTTTGAAAGGATGGTGAGAGCCATGTTTGAAAGTCAAAATCTTGTTTAAATCTGGCAAAGTGTTTTCAAAAGGGATTTGAAGAACTCAAAGGAAAGTTGGTTTGCTGAGATTGTCTTAAATTTATTTGCTGTTTGAATGTTTTGCTGCAGCTTGAATACGAATCAGAAAGTGAAGACTATGAAAGTGATGAATATGATTACGATGAGGTGAGACACAACAACAACACAACATGCATTTTAAAGGCCATTTTCCCAACTAGAGCGGGGGTTAGCCTTGCGGTCCACATGACAATCTTCTCCATTTTGCCCTATTTTCTGCATCTCTCCTTGTTAACCCCCTTGCCCGCATTTCTTCTTCCACCATCTTCAGCCAAGTCTTTCTCGGTCTTCCCCGTCCTCTACTTCCTTCTACATTCATTTCCATCACTCTTCTCAACCAATCACTTTCATCCTTCCTCAACACATGACCAAACCATCTCAACCTGCTCCTCTTCACAACATCAATCACAGGCTCTATTCCCATCATTTTTCGCAATTCATAATTTGTCTTCCTCTCTCTCAACGATACTCCGCACATCCATCGAACCATTCGCATTTCCACCCTTTCCAACCTTCGTTGCTGCTCTACGTTCATTACCCATGTCTCGCTCCCATAAATCATAACACTTCTCACACATGCAGCATACACCTTTCCCTTCAGCTTCAACGACACTCCCCTCATCATCAGCACGCCACTCAGTTCCCGAAACTTATTCCATGCACATCTCACTCCAGCAACCATTGCCGAGTCTGAACCACCTTCTCCATTCAGCATGTCTCCGAGGTAGCAAAATGTTTTCACACCTTCCAGCTTCACGCCGTCTCCAAGATCCAACTCAACATTTCCTCCATCTGCAGCTCCCTCTGTGCACACCTTACATTTGAATGTAGCTGCCACACTGGTTAATGACCCTCTCAGACCACTACATTTTTGATGAACCCACTCAGCGCACATTGTACATTGAATGGGGTTCACTCCGACACCCTTCCTACACACAGCACAGGGCCACTTCCCAGTTCTTTCCACCTCACCACATGCTTTACCACTTGTCATCACCTTCGTCTTTCCGATATTCACCTTCAGACCTTTTGCCTCCATACATTCCTTCCACTTGTTCATCTTTTCCTTCAGTCCATCCATACTTTCCGCAATCAACACCAGATCATCTGCATACAACAACTCCCACGGTAAACCCTCCTTTACGTTCTGAGCCAGCACCTCCATCACAGCTACAAATAGTAGTGGACTCAGTACCGACCCCTGATGCACTCCCACCTTCACCTCAAACTCACCACTGTTCCCGTCCTTCGTCCTTACAGCTGTGCGCGCTCTTTTGTACATTGCCATCACTACTCTGATCAACCATTCCTCCACTCCTAACTTCCTCATTGCCCATGTCAATACTTTGCGTGGAACCCTATTGAATGCTTTCTCCAGATCAACAAACCCAAGAAACAACTTCTTCCTCTTCTCCATGTACTTCTCCTGCAACTGCCTCACAATGAAAAGCGCGTCTGTCGTTCCTCTTCCTGGCATAAATCCAAACTGCATTTCGTCGATTTTCACTTTCTTCCTTATCCTCCTCTCCATCACCCTTTCCAATACCTTCATTCCATGCTCCAATAACTTTATCGCTCGGTACGAGCTACACTCCAGAGGGTCACCTTTCCCCTTGTATAGAGGGACGAGGGTACTCAGTTCCCAATCCACTGGAATGCCACCTTCTTTCACCACCAGATTACAGATCTCTGTCAATCTCTTCACACCCCAACTTCCTGCTGCCTTCAACATATCTCCCACAACTCCCGTCGGCCCTCCCGCTTTTCTGCCCTTCATTGCTTTTATCGCTTCCTCAACTTCCTTCTCAGTTATCTTCTCTGCCGGTCCTAAAACTGGGTTACTCTCTATGTTGCCATCCCATTCATTCTCTGAATTCAACAGCATTTCCATATATCTTTTCCATCTTCCTTTAATTCCATCTGGGTCGACAACGATTTGTCCCACTTCATCCTTCAAGCACCTCATCCCCATCACATCACACCTCTCTTTCGCTATCTGCTTTGCAATCCTGAATACTGCTTTCTGACCCTCTTCCGAATCCAAGCGTTCTCCGAGCATTTTCCTACATGCCTCCTGCGCCTTTGCTACCTCTTTCTTTGCAGCCTTCCTGGCTGCCTTATAACTTTCATGCTCTGCTGTTTCTGCTCCCGTACCCTTCGCCTTCTGCCACTCCTTGAACTTCTACCTCTTCTCGTCAATCCTCTTTCCAACTTCATCATCCCACCACCATGTTTCCGAGTGCCTCGGTGGTCCTTTTGTCCATCCACACACCTCACCAACGGCTCCCAACAAACTAGCTTTCATTGACATCCAACCACTTTCAAGCTCAACCACATCATCCTCGACCCTACTCAGCCTCTCTTTTAATGCCTCCCTTACTGTCACCTCTTTCAACCTCCACACCTTCATTCTCGGTTGGTACTTCACCCGCCGAGCTCTCCTTGCACCTTTCACCCTTGTGTCGCAGACAACCAAGTGGTGCTGTGAAACAGCCTCCTCCCCCGGGATCACCTTTTTGTCCCGGAGGTGCCCCCTGTCTAGCCTACGCACCATCAGGTAGTCAACGGTTGTCGTCGACCCACCTGACGTGTATGTAACAAGCTTATTATCCTCTTTCTGGAACTGAGTATTACAAATCAACAAATCAGCTCCATCAGCAAACTCCAAAATCCTTTCACCTTCTCCATTTTTCACACCATATCCGTAACCCCCATGAACTCCGTCAAAACCATCCATACTCCTTCCCACATGTCCATTTAGGTCTCCTCCTACCACAACACCTTCCTCATCTTTCACGTTTTCCATCAGCTTCTCTATCGCACACCAGAACTTGTCCTTCTCTTCATCGCTTTGACCAACCTGCGGAGCATATCCCGAGATGACGTTCACCAAGAGCTTTCCAATCATCATTTTCACCATCATCAACCTATCACTCACTCTAGTCACACTCACCACACTGTCTACAAACTCCTCAGAAAACAGGACACCAACACCATTCACGCCCTCCAGGCACCCTTGCCACATAAACTTGTATTTCTGTCCCTGCCTACCCTTCACCATTCTCACACCACTTCCCTTCCATCTCATCTCTTGCACACAACATATGTCCACTCTTCTTATGACCAATACTTCCACCACTTCTCCTGATCTCCCTGTCATTGTCCCTACATTCCATGTCCCAAACCTCAGAAACCGATCTCCACTTCGGGCTGTACCCTGCCCATATGTAGTTGTAATTGTCATGGTTCTCTTTTTGAGGCAATGTTTTTATGGCCAGATGCCCTTCCTGACGCCAACCCTCTTAGTCGTCTCTTACGACACGCAGGGATGCGGTGTACCTATTCTAATCCAGGGTAAACACTGGGAAACGTTTAAAACATGGAAATTCTGGGGGGGGGGGGGGGGGGGGGGGAGGGCGTCGTCAGCATCACGGCTGCGGTTTAAACATATTTAAATAATATTTAAACAACACCATGAAAAACAATCTGGGAAAAGTCTCTAAGTGAGAACGTGGATTTGAGAAAGCAGGAGCAGAGGTGGAAGAAAAACGAGATATAGGGGGCGGGGCACAAGTCGAGACGAGGAGGAGAGCGAACAAGCACGTGTCCGGGAGGAGAGAAAGAATTAATATAGAAATTTTTTTTTTGTTTGTTTTGTTTATTTGTTTGTTCTGTTTTCAAAATGCTGGACAAAGAGTAAGATGTTCGTGAGAGGTAGGGGGAAGAAAAGAAAATCAAAGAAACAAGCAAATACTATGAAGGAAAGAACCCATATTCACAAAACACTGACGGAGGGGGGGGGGGGGGGGGGGAGGAAGCCTGGAGAGACCAGGCCGCACGAGGCGCGAACAAAAACACGACTAATTCCACACAAATTTGCAACAACTACAAAACCAAAACCAAATAGAAACACACAATAACACATACACAACAAAATACCCAGCGCAAATTTGACAAAGAAACGAACGGGAAAACACTCAAACTTTGATGCCGTGGAGAGATCGAAGCAAGCCTCGTCGCTCGAGGGACCGGGGACCGGAAGATGAGGTGAGAGCATTCTTTAATTTCACCGCATGCAAAGCAGGGTTGAGCAATTGGCTCGCTCTGTCTACAAACGTCGGTCTATGATCGAGGAACTACTTAATTACAATTTAGTTTTATCTTTTAGGCTGGTTAAAAAAAATTACTGTTTATCATCGCCGCCCGCCCCATAAAAGTCGTCCCCCCTAAAAATCTCTTTTTTTTTTTTTTTTTGCTCGCGAAGTCAGTAAAATCCGTTCCCTGTGTTGAGGAGCTGAGGTACCACAGATGAGTCATATCATATATGCAGTACCTGCAGTAAGAGTCGTACTGCCGAGAAGAGGCCCACTCGGAAGTTCAAGAAGTAGTTGGTATTCTGAAGGAGATGCCAAATATCATCGGCAAACGGGAGAGCCTTACGTGATTATTATTGCTGTGGATTTCTCGTCAAAAATTAAACGAGCGCTACACTACATGTAGTCGTAGGTGATGATAGATACATGAATAAACGGCAACCAACATTCTCTTGGTGTTGAACTCTACTCAACATGTATGAGTGCTATAATAGCAGTAGCTGCTGATTGATAGGTGTATAAACGCGAATGTGGAACTCTAGTCAGTAGCTGCTGATAGATAGATACATCTATGAGTGTTATAATATCAGCAGCTGCTGATAGATAGATACATCTATGAGTGCTATAATAGCAGTAGCTGCTGATAGATAGATACATCTATGAGTGCTATAATAGCAGTAGCTGCTGATTGATAGGTGTATAAACGCGAATGTGGAACTCTAGTCAGTAGCTGCTGATAGATAGATGTATAAATGCGAATCAGACATCCTTTTGATGTGGTTAATGTCCTCTTCCATGTCTGCCAAACTGCTCAATATGCATGTACCGGTACCATGAAGTGATATTTCGTGGCGAGGAATTCTAGTCAAATATGTATGAATGCTATGGCAATAGCTGCTGATAGATACATGTATGGCAACCGGACATTATTCTTAAAAGCCGAAGTTTTGGTCTACCATTGTTATATGTATCAGCAAATATTAAAAGTAAACAGAACTCAATGTGACATACTATAGGTTTCTTAATTTTTTTATTTGAATCGTATCAGTGCATACATACGAAGGTTTACTTGTTTAGAAATCATAACATGATTCATCATATATGTCCGATCAAGTATATTTAAGAAAAAAACATATTGTGCGGTGAATAATCCATTAAAATTTCACTCTGAAAAAAAACAAAAAAACCCTCCCTCCCTACCCACTTTTTTGAAAAAACGTGATGATAAACACGAATTTTTTTTTAACCAGCCTTAAACAATGTGGAACATGAATCGGAACACAAACCTGCAGTTTAGCTGTACTTTGCATCTGAATTTGGCATATTGTATGGAATTTCGTCCTGAGCGCACATGCTCTGACGAGTAAGGTAATTATTTTATTCTGTCTGCCTGTCAAACGACATTCAAAATGATTTTGAACAGGAAACTTAGTGTTTTTAGGGACGTCATAAAGGACACAAACAAGAAGCACGAATAACTAATGTAATGTGTTAAATAAGGTGGTATAAAAGACGGTGTATCAACGGCCTTGAACTTTCGAAAAAGCTTTTTTTTTGACAACCTTTAAAACCTCTTTTTATTTCAATTGAATGATATACGTGAACACCGTAGAATGCAAAATGCCTTATCGGCACTTCCAAAAACCTTTAGTTCAGCAGTACATACTTGGAGAAAATATTATGCCATTTTACACGATCTCAACCAATCAAATGTGCTGCTCGTGCTTAACACTGAGGAATATCGATATTCAGACAAAATCGCAGGTCGAAGGAAATGTAGATAATGCTCAGTAACACGAAGCGAGCGTTGAGAAGACCCTTTTCTGGCCTTTTTCTCAAGACTTTGTGGGGGTAAGGTGTTTGATGAACTCTCTAGTTTAAAAGTGATTTTTTTTGGCATACAAATTATATCCTAATGGAAGGGTGACATGACGGGGCAGAAGACAAATGCTGACATTGGGGATATATATAATCACAACGGGATTGAATGAGCAACAGGATTGGAGTAGGGGGTGGTGAGAGCTTGGAGATGCTTGGGGGGGGGGGGGGGGGCGGGTATGACTACAAAATAATGTGAAGCAGATTTGGTTGTTGTACCTTGACAACCTCTGCAAACTGGACTTCTCAAGGTTCCCAAATTTAAAATTCTGAGATAAGGACCGTGGGATGGGTGTAATGAGCTGCTGTTGAAGGCATGGGGAAAAGTCGTGTTGTTGGAATCGGCCGATGGATGATAGACCACGTGCTTCGGTGAGAAACAAGTTTGCAAAATATGCCTTGTGAAGAAGAAGGTGAAGAATATATCATGATGAAGAATGTGGTATTGCTGATGCCAGAGAAGTAAGGAAATTTAAACATTTTAATCTTTTCAAAAGCTTTTGAAGGAAGAAGCATTTTCTGCAATGAAGATGCGAAAATGATGGAAGAAAAGGATCTACAGGAAATACGGGGTATAAGGCAGAAAGAAAATCATGTCCGAGTGAATTTTTTTGGAAGGGGAGGAGGGGGGGGGGGGGGCGGGCGGATGGGATAACGTTTAAAAGACAAAGCAGAAATTTTTTGGTGAAACGGGATGATAAAACAATCTCAAAACCGAGACAATTAAGCTCTGGCTATGCGAGAAGGCCCAAAGTTGCACGAAAAAGCGAATTCAGTAATTATCGACACGAATCACAATTTATCACGGAAGTGTTTCAATGAAAGCGCAAACAGCTCAAAGAAACGAAGGTATCACAGAAAAACACGATGGGTCCGGTTCAGGAAAACTTGCTCGCTTAGCTTATGGTATTCCCTTTGGTTTTCTTCTCTGGTTTAAAATTCCACCATTCCTGTTGCATAACTTCCTGAAACCGTTTTGATTGCAGGACGTCACAGTGGAAGAAGGCTGTGAAGAGGATAGCTGATCGAAAAGGTAATCCAGCTGTAATTTTCTCATGTTGATAACATCATGCTTGATTGCCAAAATGATTCCTGCGAATCATGGGAAATGATAAAGGGAAATCTTCTCCACTCTTCGGTGAAACCTGGAGGGGCAGGGACGAAGCTGGGGGGTGAGGGGATTGAGAGGGGGCAGGACGAGGTGGAAGTTATGGTGGGAAGGGGTGATGGTGCTGACATGTAGGGTTTTGACACCATAAATGAATGTGAAGGGGAATTATTGTCATGTGCACACAGCCTTTGCAAAATTGATGCCTCAGGATTCCAAGACTGTATAACCTGTGACAGACTTCCTGAGTGGGGTGGTGTTGAGTGTTTTTGGTTGAAGGCATGGAGGAAAGTTTGGCGGTAAGTGAAAGAGGAGGTTGGATGAACTATGTGTTAAGGAGTGAGGAGAGTTTGGGGGAATAAGCCTTGTCTAGGAGGTAAAGGAAGATATTTTGAAGATGATGATGAAGAAGAATGAATGGATATGTTGTTCCTGCTGGAGTAATATACAGAGTAAGGCATTTTACAATACATTTTGGGAGCGTTATTATATTGTTTTTAATGTTGATTTTGACAATGGAGAGTGTACTCACTCTAAAGAAGCCTCATCAATATTTTTCTGCTCGTTTCTTATTCCCTCCCCCATGGCAGATGGAGTTGCTTTTGCATCCTTTGTATTCCCGTGACGTGGATTTTCCATCATAAAAGTTTGTGAAGCATAGGTTTTGGCAGGATATGGGATGGACAATGGACAGATGAGTCATATGGGGTACAAATGTGATTTTTTTTGTTGTTGTTGTTATTTCTCTGCCTGTCATTACTCATTAATCACATTTCCCATTCATAAATGTTGCAATATTGGCTGCTTTGTTAATTACACAATTTGTTTCTTGTTGGAAGGAGAGATGTATTTTTGCAGTGTCTACCTATATTGCTGTCTGGAAAGACAGCTTCGTTGTTTTGAAACCCAAGCTGCTCGTCGTGTATTTGAAAACAAACGGGGTCGTAACCTGGTTTCACCAAAACTAAATATCTGCTTTCATTATTTCGTGTTAATATTTTGAGAACAATTGTTTTGCGTAATCTTGCAATTTGTGCACACATTTTTGTTTGCCATCTCCTTTTCATCTTTTTAGTGGTCTAATATATACAAAGAGAGGCCCGCTATTGTTCTAGTTTGTTCCAAATTCGTGCTTCTTTGTGGGGTTGGCACAGGAGAGAGCATTCTTGGAAAACTTGTGGAGTGAGGTTGTTTGACATGAAATACAAAACTATTTCTCTACCTTGCCTCTCACATTTGTGTCACAATGTAAGTGATTTTCTTCCTTTTCTTCGATATCATTTGACACGGTTTGTGAAGGGAGTGACGAAATGATTGGGGGGGAATTATTTTTGAATGTAATCAAGTGGAGTATTTGAAGTGGGTGGAAAGGGGGTGGGATTAGGGGGGAGGGACTAGGAATGGGAATAGTTGGGGTTGGGGAAGTGGGAAGCAAGGAGTAAACAAACCGAACACACTTGTGCATTGACGGGTATGCTAACGCTTCTCCACCTTGCCGAAGCAATGTGCTTTATGAATGGCTGAGTTAAATGAAACCACGTTTGAGGGAAAATGTAGCTTCTTCCTCTTTCCCCTCCACCCCCACCCTCATTGTATCCTGCCGCCTCTTAAACCGAGTCACTTTTACCGATTTAATCTCCCCCAGGGATTTATCAATCGGGCCAAAATGGTTCACGCAAGTGAGAAGGAGTGAATCAGGCAACACGTGTCTTAAGACTCCGACTGAGTCTGACTTCTCCACCCAACTGCTGAGGGTCACTCCGCTTCAAAGGGAGCGAGACCGTGATTGTCCAGTCTTCAGACATAGAAAAGAGTGAATATGGCCGTGTACAGTTTTTGTCACTTCCCCTGTGGCCATGCACTGTGCCTTACAACGTTCTTCGTTCATGCCACGGCACCAGCAAATGAGGTGGCATGTTGCAGCTGAAGCAATGTCATGTCGGCATGGTATTGCCACCAGTGCCCTCCAAACTAATTATGCGACACCTTGCAGATATCAACTCAAGACCCGGTGTATACCCCGGTTGAGAATAGATCATCCACACAGGAGAGTATGGATCATCTGAGTGGATGATCTGAGATTCTGAGTCCATGTGAGATGGACTCAGATCCATCTGAGTGGATGGTTTAGAATAGGTACACCGTATCCCTGCATGTTGTAAGAGGCGACGAAAAAGGTTGGCGTCAGGAAGTGCATCCGGCCATAAAACATTGCCTCAAAAAGGGATCCATGACAATTACATATGGGCAGGGCACAGCCCGAAGTACCCCGTGGGGGTCCTCACCTCCTCTCGTCAAACATCAAGGTGGGGAACCCGATCGAAGCAAGGGTGGAAATCACTCCATTTATGACCACGAACCGTCTGATGCCCCACGTGGAGATCGGTTTCTGAGGTTTGGGACATGGAATGTAGGGACAAGGACGGAGTTCAGGAGAAGTGGTGGAAGTATTGGTCAGAAGAAGACTGGACATATGTTGTGTGCAGGAGACTAGATGGAAGGGAAGTGGTGTGAGAATGGTGAAGGGTGGGCAGGGACAGAAATACAAGTTTGTGTGGCAAGGGTGCCCAGAAGGCGTGCATGGTGTTGGTGTCCTGTTTTCTGAGGAGTTTGTAGACAGTGTGACTAGAGTGAGTGAAAGGTTGATGATGGTGAAAATGATGATTGGAAAGCTCTTGGCGAACGTCATCTCGGGATATGCTCAGCAGGTCGGTCAGAGCGATGAAGAGGACAAGTTCTGGGATGCAATAGAGAAGCTGATGGAAAACGTGAAAGATGAGGAAGTTGTTGTGGTAGGAGGAGACCTAAATGGACATGTGGGAAGGATTCTAGACAGTTTGGAGGGAGTCCATGGGGGTTACAGATATGGTGTGAGGAATGGAGAAGGTGAAAGGATTTTGGAGTTTGCTGATGGAGCTGGTTTGTTGATTTGTAATACTCAGTTCCAGAAAGCGGACAATAAGCTTGTTATGTACACGTCAGGTGGGTCGACGACAATCGTTGACTACCTGATGGTGTGTAGGCGAGGGGGAACCTCCGGGACACAAAGGTGATCCCGGGGAGGAGGCTGTTTCACAGCACCACTTGGTTGTCTGCGACATAAGGGTGAAAGGTGCGAGGAGAGCTCGGCGGTGAAGTACCAACCGAGAATGAAGGTGTGGAGGTTGAAAGAGGTGACAGTGAGGGAGGCATTAAAAGAGAGGCTGAGTAGGGTAGAGGATGATGTGGTTGAGCTTGAACGTGGTTGGATGTCAATAATAGATAGTCTGTTGGGAGCCGTTGGTGAGGTATGTGGATGGACAAAAGGACCACCAAGGCACTCGGAAACATGGTGGTGGGATGTTGAGGTTGGAAAGAGGATTGACGAGAAGAGGAAGGAGTTCAAGGAATGGCAGAAGGCGAAGGGTACGGGGGCAGACGAGGCAGAGCATGAAAGTTAGAAGGCTGCAAAGAAAGGTACCAAAGGCGCAGGAGGCACATAGGAAAATGTTCGGAGAACGCTTGGATTCCGAAGAGGGTCAGAGAGCGGTATTCAGGATTACAAACCAGATAGCGAAAGAGAGGTGCGATGTGATGTGTGCGAGTTGCTTGAAAGTGCAAGTAAAGTGACAATGTATATTGGGCCTTATTAGGGAGAATTATGTTCATTTTTAACATTTATTTGGCAATACACAATATTTAGTGATTATAGTTAACATAATTAGCATATTTTTGCCATTTTTCAACACATATCTTCATATACAATAAACCGGAAGCGTTCGGCATTTTCCAGAATGTGACGTCACGAAAAGACTTCGCCTGCGAACAGATGATTTATCGCCATCACAAAGCTATCGCGTTGATTTGCCGTGTGATGTTTACCTGATTATTTTTACTTATTGCGTGTTTTTACAATTGTGTAAAATTTACAATTTACAATTTACAAACGTGTAATTTACAATTGACAATGGTACGGAAGTGTGTGGCGTACGGCTGTTCTGCCAGTTATTGTGTGTTATTGTGTGAAGTGTGTTATTGTGATATGTGTGATTATTGTGATACCTGCGCAGTCGTTGCCGACACCAATGACTTTATCAACCCTATGACATCAATATATCCGGAGGAAAGCAGACCATCTATATATCAAGGATCATTTTACCTGTGGCACCTGCATTGGAATCTACTGTTTCACGGTCACTTTATAAAAACCTACCGACATCAACCATCCTACATCATCGGTGAAACCATCCTACAACCAACCTACATCATCGGTGAAACCATCCTACAACCATCCTACATCCATCCTACATCATCGGTGAAACCATCCTACAACCATCCTTTAACCATCCTACATCATCGGTGAAACCATCCTACAACCAACCTACATCATCGGTGAAACCATCCTACAACCATCCTACAACCATCCTACATCCATCCTACATCATCGGTGAAACCATCCTACAACCATGCTTTAACCATCCTACAACCATCCTTTAACCATCCTACATCATCGGTGAAACCATCCTACAACCATCCTACAACCATCCTACATCATCGGTGAAACCATCCTACAACCATCTTACAACCATCCTACATCCATCCTACATCATCGGTGAAACCATCCTACAACCATCCTACATCATCGGTGAAACCATCCTACAACCATCCTACAACCATTGATCCTACATCCATCCTACATCCATCCTACATCATCGGTGAAACCATCCTACAACCATCCTACAACCATCCTACATCCATCCTACAACCATCCTACATCATCGGTGAAACCATCCTACAACCATCCTACAACCATCCTACATCCATCCTACAACCATCCTACATCCATCCTACAACCATCCTACATCCATCCTACATCCATCCTACAACCATCCTACATCCATCCTACAACCATCCTACATCCATCCGACATCATCGGTGAAACTGGACGACAGTTTGGTCAAAGAATCCTTCAGGTAAACCCGTTCCTCATCACTTTAACCAGGTAGGACACACTATTCATCATCACGTGACATTCTGTTTGTGGTTGGGTTCTCCAACTCGAACATGGAGGAGGAACAACTCCCGGAAACTCAACGAACAGGATTTCATCCACAAACTTGGAACGTCCATTGATCAGTGCAAAAGAGTTTGAATGAATTATTCTTTCTGTTTCAATATGACATTACCAATCGGTTCATGACGTATTACCAATCAATACTCATCCTTCGCCATCTTTTCTTTCAGTCTCTTCAATTAATTTCCATCATGATTCTTCTTCCTCCTCTCTCTCCCCATTTCAATCTATTCCCTTCATGATTCTTCCTCCTCTCCTCTCCTTCCCCTTTTCAATCTGTTCCCTTCATGATTCTTCCTCCTCTCCTCTCCCTCCCCTTTTCAATCTGTTCCCTTCAGGATTCTTCCTCCTCTCCTCTCCCTCCCCTTTTAAATCTGTTCCCTTTATAATTCTTCCTCCTCTGCAATTAATTTCCGTCATGATTCTTCTTCCTCCTCTCCCTCCCCCTTTCAATCTATTTCCTTCATAATTCTTCCTCCTCTGCAATTAATTTCCATCATGATTCTTCTTCCTCCTCTCCCTCCCCTTTTCAATCTGAAATCCCAGGTGTTGTGTTATGCAGTTCACATCCATCATTCCCTGAATTCGACGTGCTGTCTGTCCAATCTCGTGACGACACGTCGATTCCCTGACTTTGGCCATTGCTTGGCAGTGACCACATGTACACCTACAACAAAACATGACACTCATCAACACATTATGTTATGTCCATAAGCGGCGATACTTAAAATACTTGTCATTCATGAAAGTATGTACATTTATATTTAGTTAAGAACTCACCAGTCACTGTTTCCCATTTTGGATGCTTCTTCCTCGACATTTGTGTTTCGCGGTCCGCCATTAGCCTGATTAGCGTCGCGCTCCGGCTCGAACATATCGGGTTTAATCCCAGCAAAATCCACATTAAATTCCTCAATCTCTTCTCTGACAAATCCATCGCAAGAACTTCCTCCGAAAATTCCAGCACAAACTCGCTCTCACTCCCACTCAAATCCTCAAATTCCACAAGTATTTCTGCACTCGCTGATGCCATAGTTGTTGACCTCGATAAGCCTATTGTCTTTTCGTGACGTCACAGATGCGCCCCGCCAACTTTTGAAATTCATTCGGGAAATTTCCAGGAAAAAGTGTTTTTCTCATAGCTAAAATAATATTTCAAAGATTTCATTTCAGTAAAACATAACTTCAGGATATATTATATAATAAGGCCCAATATATATTATCACTTTACTTGCACTTGAAGGATGAAGTGGGACAAATCGTTGTGGACCCAGATGGAAAAATGCGGTTCAATGCAGAGAATGAATGGGACGGCAACATAGAGAGTAACCCAGTTTTAGGACCGGCAGAGAAGATAACTGAGAAGGAAGTTGACGAAGTGATAAAAGCAATGAAGAGTAGAAAAGTGGGAGGGCCGACGTGAGTTGTGGGAGATATGTTGAAGGCAGCGGGAAGTTGGGGTGTGAAGAGAATGACAGAGATCTGTAATCTGGTGGTGAAAGAACGCCGCATTCCAGTGGATTGGGAACTGAGTACCCTCGTCCCTCTATACAAGGGGAAAGGTGACCCTCTGGACTGTGGCTCGTATAGAGCGATAAGGTTATTGGAGCATGGAATGAAGGTATTGGAAAGGCTGTTGGAGCAGAGGTTAAGGAAGAAAGTGAAGATCGACGAAATGCAGTTTGGATTTATGTCAGGAAGAGGAACGACAGACGCGCTTTTTATTGTAAGGCTGTTGCAGGAGAAGTACATGGAGAAGAGGAAGAAGTTGTTTCTTGGTTATATTGATCTGGAGAAAGCATTCGATAGGGTTCCACGTGAAGTAGTGACATGGGCATTGAGGAAGTTGGGAGTGGAGGAATGGTTGATCAGAGTAGTGATGGCAATGTACGAGAGAGCGCGCACAGCTGTAAGGACGAAGGACGGGAACAGTGGTGAGTTTGAGTTGATGGTGGGAGTGCATCAGCGGTCGGTACTAAGTCCACAACTATTTGTAGCTGTGATGGAGGTGCTGGCTCGGGACGTAAAGGAGGGTTTACCGTGGGAGTTGTTGTATGCAGATGATCTGGTGTTGATTGGGGAGAGTGTAGCTGGACTGAAGGAGAAGATGAACAAGTGGAAGGAATGTATGGAGGCAAAATGTCTGAAGGTGAATATCGGAAAGACGAAGGTGATGGCAAGTGGTAAAGCATGTGGTGAGGTGGAAAGAACTGGGAAGTGGCCGTGTGCTGTGTGCAGGAAGGGTGTCGAAGTGAACTCCATTCAATGTACAATGTGCGCTGAGTGGGTTCATCAAAAATGTAGTGCTTTCAGAGGGTCATTAACCAGTGTGGCAGCTACATTCAAGTGTAAGGTGTGCACAGAGGGAGCTGCAAATGGAGGAAATGTTGAGTTGGATCTTGGAGACGGCGTGAAGCTGGAAGGTGTGAAAACATTTTGCTACCTCGGAGACAGGCTGAATGGAGAAGGTGGATCAGACTCAGCAACGGTTGCTGGAGTGAGATGTGCATGGAAGAAGTTTCGGGAACTGAGTGGCGTGCTGACGAGGAGGGGAGTGTCGTTGAAGCCGAAGGGAAAGGTGTATGCTGCATGCGTGAGAAGCGTTGTGATTTATGGGAGCGAGACATGGGTAATGAATGTAGAGCAGCAACGAAGGCTGGAAAGGGTGGAAATGCGAATGGTTCGGTGGATGTGTGGAGTATCGTTGAGAGAATGAATGAATGAATGAATTGCGAAAGATGATGGGAATAGAGCCTGTGATGGATGCTGTGAAGAGAAACAGGTCGAGATGGTTTGGTCATGTGTTGAGGAAGGATGAAAGTGACTGGTTGAGAAGAGTGATGGAAATGAATGTAGAAGGGAGTAGAGGACGGGGAAGACCAAGAAAGACTTGGCTAATGGTGGTGGAAGAAGAAATGCGGGCAAGGGGGTTAACAAGGGGAGATGCAGAAAATAGGGCAAAATGGAGAAGATTGTCATGGGCCCGCAAGGCTAACCCTCGCTCTAGCAGGGAAAATGGCCTTAAAATGCCTGTTGTTGTTGTTGTTTGCAGATGTCAACTACTCCATCACCCAAAACCCAATTATAAAATATATCCTTGCCAAATTAATGGGCTATATGCCTTCCAGGGCAGATGTGAAGTCGCATGTGACTAGGTGGAGCATTCAAACATTAACAACAAACATTACAAATGTTTTCATTCCTGCAAGCCCATGGTTTCACTTTTACCTGGAAGGTGTGGTCAGCTAACCCGGCTACCAGGTAGCCCTATGATGAGTTGGTGGGGGTGTTGCAGTGTGTTGTGCACAGTGCAAAACAGTCACAAATTGAGGGTTTCCTGCTCCCAGTACCACATTAGCTCCCTTCTCTGTATCCCTGTCGGAGGGGATCACACAAATGGTCACCACGGGGGTCCTCCTACGCTGTGGCCAACAGATTCTGACCCTCTCTGCGAGTTCTCATCCCAGTCACTCGCTGGACTGCTGGGTGTGAGGCAGGGTGAGGGGCTGCTGTCCTCACTCTCTTTAAGAGCCTCATCCACCTGTGGACACACAACTTCCATCCCCATAAACCCTTCACAAAATACAACTTCCATACCCACAAACCCTACACCAAATATTCCATCCATGGCTGCCATTAATTTGACCTATGTAGTATGTATACTTTCTTTACCTCACCTGATGTGGCTTATAGTAAGGTGGCTTAATGAAATATTTTGGAAATACCATTTCCTGGTGGACAAATGTGAAAAAATTCCCATGAATGTTCATCATGTCATATTGATTAATTCCATAAGGTTTGCCACGCAGAAATAGTACAATGAAACCTTAGTGGGAGATACTGAAATTCAACATAGGATATTACCCACAGATATGACAAATGTCCTCAGTCAGTCTTTTCATAACAAGTTATTGGAAATAAAGCTCTCTGTCTGCGGCTCTTCTCACATCAGACGAACAGGGGAACGAGGATACGATGCCGGCCCACAACCGCTTCCACCAGAACCGAGGTCCAGAACGTCAAGACAGGGGGGAAATCGTCAGCGCTCAACCATCTTTCACCAAAGTCCGATACCAAAGGGGTCAGATGTCGGTTAGCGCGTTCTTTTATCGGCCGTCTCGTGACGTCATCTGTGCCTCTCCACCAATGCCCGCAGGCCACCACTGCATGCTCAGCTCTCCATCAATCCACACACAGGCCGCTTCTGACATCATCAGTCGAACCCGCTTACCGTTGGTCAACTCCCACCCAATCACTGTCCTGGGCGTGGATCTCGGCCTGCCTGAGCAATGTGTGCCTGCCAAGTGGGATTGTCAATCCTTGTGCTTGATGCCTGGCTTCCGGTTGGTTTTTATTATTAAGTGTGGTTTAATGGGCACTTTCTCACTAGTGTCTATGCTCTATGGTGTGGTGCCATAAAGGACAAAGGATAGATCACATCGGGAACGACGAACAGGGAAGTACTTAACTTAATCCCTGAGCTAAATAACATGCCCCGCCCCCTCGTGACGAGACGAAGATACACCTTAATCTGACATCCGAGCTAAACAGGTCCTCTACTAATATACTGGTGGTGGTTCTTCTTCACGACAGTCGGGGCATGTTACCTACACAAATATACCTGACT
The DNA here is from genome assembly GCF_964187855.1 of Myxine glutinosa. Taxonomy (NCBI): domain Eukaryota; kingdom Metazoa; phylum Chordata; class Myxini; order Myxiniformes; family Myxinidae; genus Myxine; species Myxine glutinosa. The sequence goes on along the minus strand of NC_136273.1, from coordinate 52,660,522 downwards.
CTACATATCACTACCCCACCGACATAACAATATTCATATGTGATGACTGTAAATAGGGAGACAATGGCAGACAATATCTCTAGTCTTAATGTTTTAGGCATTTTTATTCATAGTTGCTGTTCAATATTTCAATTATCTTGTGAAAATTTTGGACCTTTAGTAATTGCTAAGTGATTTGTAAGATGTATGAATTCATCTATCTTCTATCTATCTATCTTTCTATATATATATAAAACATTAAAAGAAAGTTTTTGTTTGTTACTTGCCGGAAAAGATTCCGGCAAGTATGTTGATCGGTTGGTTTGTCTGTCTGTTTGTCTGTGCGCAGCACTACGTCTACACCGTTGCACATAGAATCGCCAAACTTTACACACATATTTGTCTTGCCCTGGAATAGACCGTGCCCAATTTTTAACTCTCTCGGCCCGAGGCGTCCATTATGACATCATAATTTGACTAGTACAAAACTTCATCCAATCAAGATGCAATTTCTTGAGCGACATGATGGCATAAACTGGTGGAGGAAAAAAAAAAATCATGACGTCATCGGTCACGTGGTTTGGCCGCCATCTTGGAAAAACCGAAAAACTTTGCACCTCTATTTCTCTGAAAGTGCTGAATAGAAAAAATTGAGACATGGCTCATTGTAAAGAACTCTTCATGGGGAATAAAATATGTTAATGATGATGTCATTGGTGCCTCCATTATGACATAATTCGACAAGTTCAAAACTTCATTCGATCAAGATGAAATTTCTTGAGCATCATCGAGGAATAAATTAGTTTAGAAAACAAATAATGATGACGTCATCAGTCACGTGGTTCGGCCGTCATATTTGTCCAAAATGGCCAATAAAAAAGTACATTCCGGCAAGTCCTCGGTCTCTGACCGATTTTTCATTTGTTTCTTTGTTTGTTTGTCCACACGCTAATCTCCTGAACGGTGAAAGATAGGAGAAAACCTCTTTAACAAAAAATGTTGGGACGGCCCCCGGGAAGGTTATAGGCTAGGTGGCGAAGCCGCTTCGGCCGGGCTGAGCCCATTTCGCAATTAAAAGCTAAGCTGAATTATAGGAGTCGATCTTCTACGACTGCGAGTAAAAGCTGAATTACAGTAGTAAATTCATTCAAAAAGAGCAAAAAATGTCAGTACGGGCCCCAGGAAGGTTATAGGCTAGGTGGCGAGGCCGGTCGAGGCCGCTTCGGCCGGGCTGGGTCCATTTTGCAATTAAAAGCGAAGCTGAATTATTGTAGTCAATTTTCTACGGCCGTGAGTAAAAGTTGAATTATAGTAGTAAATTCATTCAAAAAGAACTCGGGCAACGCCTGATGCTTTCGGCTGGTCTACTGTATAAGAGAGATGTCTATCTGTGTGTGTGTCTGTCTGTCTGTGTGTCGCCTTTTCTCTCAGAGATGGCTGAACGGATCTTCGTCAAACTTTCAGAGGTTCATCAGTGAGTGCCTGGGAGTGTGTTAGGCAAAAAAAAAAAAAAAAAAAAATTGAAAAATAAAATCGTTTTTTTGGAGTTAAAAAAGAAAAATCTTTCGATAGTACCTAAGCTTTTAAAAATTTGTCAGTTATATACAAGTACACATTCGCATAAATAAATACAAAACAATTACCAGGCATTTGAACACAAATAAATCAAACAATTCCGGAAGTGTACGAAGTTGGTAGTACGGCTTCTTCTTCTTCCTGTTTGTCGTCACACTTAATGCAGAAATGGGTTGAACGCCACATTCACCAGCATATATTTAATGAAAAGGTGATGAAACCCCTTCCTCCCCTTCCTCTCCTGCCTCCCTTCCTCCCCCCTTCCCTCCTCCCTCACTTCCCTCCTCCTTCCCCCCTCCCCCCCTCCTCTCCCCCCGCACTCCCCTTCCCCCCCATCCCCCTCCTCCCTTCACCCCCTATCTTCCCCTCCCCCATCCGGCAACACCGTACTTCTGCTGGTCATATATAATTTAGAGCAGTATCGTTTTTGGAATTTTTTTTATTTTCCATTTTTGATGGCTAACCTTTTGAAATTAATCATCGTACCGTAATGAAATTCTGTGGAATATTTGGTGCGTTTTTGTATACTATGTCGAGGCTTGTAAAAGAGTAACACACAGAACATATAACAAAGGAAGCAGGAGACACGAGAGGGCGAGAGAGAGAAGAACAACAACACTGAGGAACATGGACATCAGGAGATCTGTGGAAGAGAGAGTGCTGCGGAGAGGTACATGGGATAAACAAGATGGACACTACAGGGGATTTCAGGAAAGAAAACAGGGAATTTGATGGAGGTGGATTTGGGGTGGATTAATGGGGGTAGAAAAGATCATGGGTTCGGATGGGGGATCATCATATGAGATGGTGGTGAACAGCTGTTGGACCTGGGGGAAAGAGTGGGATTGAAGAGAGTGAGGGAGTTTGTGCCAGAGGTGGGAAAAAGAGGAATGGAAGAGTGAAGGTGAGCAGAGAGTCTTGATTTTGGCATTTTCACCAAAAGAGGGTTGCCAATATCTCAATCGGTAACTATGGGTGGAAACACAAAATCTCAATTTTATTGAGCTATTACCGAACCCGCGAATGTTTCCACATACATTAATTAGCGAAACTTCAAAGGCCGAACCCGTGAATGTGCTTACATGTGGAGAGCGAACAGTTTTGTATGGGTGGAAACTCATCATTGTATTGAGAAATTTATGAAACCTATGAAAATTTATGATGAGTGAGGTGTGGAGAGGAGATGGGTGAGGGGTGGAGAGGAGATGAGTGATGGGTGGAGAGGATATGAGTGAGGGGTGAAGAGATGAGTGAGGGGTGGAGAGGAGATGAGGGAGGGGTGGAGAGGATATGAGTGAGGGGTGAAGAGATGAGTGAGGAGAGGAGAGGAGATGAGTGAGGAGAGGAGATGAGTGAGGGGTGGAGAGGAGATGAGTGAGGGGTCACATATTATGTGAAGTAAATAAATTGTGTAGATTAACTCATTTCTGGATCTGATGAATTGGCAGTAGCCATTTTGGAAAACTGAAAGTGCAGCATCTAACTCGAGTCCAAATGTCATACATGTCCCTGGGAGCCCGTGGGTTTCCCATGGGTGCCTCACGAGTCCATATTATAAAAGGTGTTGTGCCTGACTGTCTGTTTGCTTGTTTGTCATGTTATGACTTGAGAACAGATAAACGGATTTCATTAAATCCAACTACGAAGCCTGGTGTTGGCTTAGCGGTTAGGGTGCCGGCTTGGGATCCTATGATCCTGGGTTCGAATACCGGTCGATCACTGAATTAACACCAGGTGGGTTGACTCAGCCTGTCATCCTTCCGAGGTCGGCAAATTGAGGACCAGTTCACTGGTAATTCCCTGTGTCGCAAGAGGCGACTAACAGGGTTGGCGGCAGGAAGGGCATCCGGCCATAAAACATTGCTTCAAAAAGGGGACTACGGTGCCCAAAAAAGGCCAATCCCTGCTCTGTGGGGAAAAATGGCCTCTAAAAGGTGGTTTGTATTAAATCCAACTACGGTGGATTCAAGGAACTTCCGGGTAGGTTCGTGACGCAATTAAAAAAAATTGTTCTTTGGGCACACGTGACGAAACTGCAAATGCCAACTTGCGACATTGGTTATCCCCAAAATCCCCACACATATGGCAGGATCTTCCAGGATTCCTTTTTTGTTCTTGCTCCATAGGTTAGCCATCACAGCTATGCAGAGGAAAGAGAAAGCCCCGTTTTTTAGCATCTACACAAAGGCAGAGACGAGGAGGCCTCAGAGTATGTTTCCTGGCATGGCCCGTTCCTAACATGTACCCGAGACAGTTTCATCAACAGAAACAAGAGGCGGGAGGGTGAGAAATTGTTTTTATTTTGATCTTCTTGGTGTGCTGTCGTATATTATTCACAATTCAGCATCTACAAAGGCCGTGATGAATATATCATTAACACTCTTCGCTTCCTGAGTGTGCAGCTCGGCCAATACCTATCTATACACTGCCTAATTTTATTTTTTCTTATTAACAAAGTCTGTTTTTTTTGCAATTACACAAAGATTGGTATTCCTGTCAGCGAAGCAACGGGTTTTATATTCTCGTATATATAATAGCCGGCGAAGCCGGTGTTGTGAATGAACGCGTACGTATTATGTTGAAAAGCCAGATGTTGCTGGATCCTTTGAGAATTTCGAAGCTTTGACGCACCAAATCGCTCCATGGAGGCCGCCATCTTGCGGATGCGGAAGTATGCATAAACAATATTGCGAAAAAGTTCAAAAGGAGTTTGTTTCACCCCTCTTTTTTTGATTCACAATCTTATGTTGAAAAGCCAGATTTTTCTGGATCCTTTGAGAATTTCGAAGCTTTGACGCACCAAATCGCTCCATGGAGGCCGCCATCTTGCGGATGCAGAAGTTTGCATAAACAATTGCGAAAAAGTTCAATAGGTGTTTGTTTCACCCGTCTTTTTTTGATTCACAATCTTGTGTTGAAAAGCCAGATTTTGCTGGATCCTTTGAGAATTTCGAAGCTTTGCCGCACCAAATCGCTCCATGGAGGTCGCCATCTTGCGGATGCGGAAGTATGTATAAAAAATTGCGAAAAAGTTCAATAGGCGCCCACAGAACTACGCAACTTCCGGTTATTGTACCCTTCGCGACAACAGTTGCTCCATGGAGGAGTTGGTTATACAACAGTCGTGACTCTGGGGCATTTTCGAAATTTTTCTCTTCTTTAGTGGTAGACCTAAAAAGCCGAACTAGGCTTCAATCCCATGCTCCCATGCTCAGTAAGTTTGTCTGATTTATGATGTTGTCCTGCACCTACCGGTATAAGCGGCTTACATAAAGAAAGAAAGCTCGGTTTGATTAACGACAGTCACACATTGCCGTTGAAACGGCGCTATCGTCTGATCTGTCGGCACTGATCTTACTGCAAGCTAACTTCTTCTGGTGGAGGAAGCCGCAGTGCCCGGAGAGAACCAGCCCTGACAGCGACTGAAGTTAGAGGACGACACACATTCTGTGAAAACGTATGTTAAGCCCAGTTAAAATTTCTTAAAATAGGCCCGAAGCTGGCACATCGTATAGTTACTTCCTTTAGCTTCTTGTGACATTTATTGTATGTAGGTATTGGGGAGGACTGTCTGCTCTTCTCTTTTACCAAGTCTTACCAGGTAGGGCAAAGGGGGGCATTAAGCTCCAGGGGGCATTAGGCTCCACTACATTGTAAATGCATTATATTTATCTTCAAGATTTACAATGTAGTGGAGCCTAATGCCCCCAGGAGCTTAATGCCCCCCTTTGTCCTACAGTACCTACTACACCTACCTACTCCCAACTACCTAACCTACTTATGCCATACTGATGGGTAAAATAGTGGCAAGAGGCTTTGGCTTCGCCGGCTCATTGCGGCTTTGCAGTCGGGTACGAGTATATATTGCCCGCCCAGACCGATTCCACATAATGACCCAAATTCAGTCACAATTCTTTAAGATATGTTTTGTGAAAGTCTCTCTTCAAGGAGCACAATCATGAATTTTTTTTGAAGAGATATGTTTTTGAAAATGATATCTCTGAACCATTAGTACAAAATAACTTTTTTGGGGAGAATAATAAGCTGGATAAATCGTGTTTTAAAATCAGACTATTTTCACTTCCGTTAGGCAAGCTACTTCCTTCTGGCTATTCGTGTGATGTCACAGCCGCACAACCCATTGACGGATGTGTACGTCTGCTTTCATCACAAGTTATTCTCGTGTTCAAGATGCCGATGTGCCAACCGTTTAACTGTTCCAATCATAAGAACTCAGAAGCCGTTTTTTTACATCCCTGACCCACAAAAACATCGTCAATGATCTTATACTTTGTGGTTGAAAATCCTAGGAGCAACCAAATTCAACATCAAAACGTATGTTCATTCAAAATATCGTGTTGTTTGCGAAGACCACTTCGAGCCATCAGCGTTCGTATTTGATCACCAGACGATCACTAACTGGGAAACGAGCCTCGGAAATCGCTGAAACACGATGCCATACCGACACTTTTCAGCCACAAATCCTACACAGTTGCCCCATCACGACCCTCTATGGTTCAGAAACATGCTCAAATACAAAGACAGGTAAGTCTTTTTATTTTCACTATTTTTCCATAATATTATCTTTTATAACTTTGTCGATGTCGCTAGTTGCGTAGAGACATTCCACTAGTATTGTACATACTATTTTATATTCAGCGAGTATAATACAGAGGTACCGCTACGCCTTCTCCCCACACGTCTCCTTGCCTCCGCTCAATCAACTAGACACATTTTATTCATGATTTTTTACAATAAACCATTTCTTTTCCATAAAGATATATGATCAAAAGGGTTCTTCCCCTTTCTCTACCAGTAAGTAAAAGTCGTCATTGATTGGTTGGGATATTATTGCTTTTAGCTTCTACAACTACAGCTTCCAGAGCTGTCTGCCCAGCCTACCAGCTCGTATTCTACCATTGCTGGTGGAGTGTACTGGGCTATACACGGGCGAGAGTTACGTGTTGATTTGAAGCCAGGCCCATGTGAGCCAAGCTCAGAGCTAATCCGCAAATAGTTATCTTCGTTCTGATCCGGAAGTAAACACACGATCACGAACATTCACTGGTTTGATAATATCTCAATAAAATCGTGATTTTGAGTTGCCACCTGAAGAATGCTGCTTTTATCCATCCAAAGATGGGTGGGAAGTGTTAATTTGTGATTGGAATGATGCTGTTTAGGATTAAAATATAGAGACATTGAGTTTAAAGCAGAGTTGGGAAATGATATGAGGGTTTCCACCTATGACATTCGCAGTTTCGTAATTTGGCAAATTTTATGAACAATTCTGAAATTATACCTTTAGAAACAAAATATTTTGTAATGCGAAATTTACAAGGAATGTGTATGTGCTAATTTGCCGGGTAAATTGACGGTGTATGTGCTGTGGCGTCATGCGTATAGACTGAAGTAGCTCACTTGCATAACGGACGTGAAAATAGTCCGATTTTAAAACACGATTATCCAGCTTATTAACCTCCCCCAAAAAATTATTTTTGTGCTAATGGGTCAAGGATATAATCCTCCAAAACATCTGTTCAAAAAATTTCATGATTGTGTCCCTTTGAACACCCTCAGTAATTATGTGAATGAATTGAACATCGAACTTTCAAATCGAGGGATACAGTACACAAGATGGATGGGTAGTGATGAGAGTGGAAATGATGTGATTATGAACTCTCACCTTTACTGAAGGGAAGATTGAGGTGGAATGCAGTAATAAGGAAGTAATTTATCAGCTGTGTGAAAAGGAGCCATAAGGACAAAGGATTGGAGGTGATTAGAAGCCATTTTGTTTTGTGTAGCTTCGGAGGAGCAGGTAACTATAAAAAGGTTGTGAGAGAAAAACCAGGTGAGATGCACAGTAGGCTTGAGGATGCCGACCTGTTTGAATTGAAGGATGACCAGACCTTGTGCATTGGGCCTGTTGATAGTCCTAATTGTAGTGCAAAGAAATTTGAAAAATTATTTGAAAGTACAATTACGTTTAATTAATGAACGTTTAATTAATGAGAGTTGTTTTTTCTTGAATGAATATATTAAAATGAAGATTTAAATGTTTTTTGTGTCCTTGTGTGCTGGATTGGCCCCCACCACCCCTCCCCCCCCCCCCCAAAAACAGCGATGTGATTGTCATATATCACGTGACCCGCCACGTCATCTCGAGGATACTTTTGCTGCGGACTTATGTCCTTATGTTTATGTGTGGCTTACGTACGCTCTGAACTCTGAAAAAGTATAAAAAGTACAGTAAAAAAAAAAGTAATTGGAATGCCAGCTCTGATTTAGATTCTAGATGTGTTGTTGCTGGTTCTAGCAATACTGTACATCCAAAGATGGTGTGAGTATACATGTTTTCCCACAATATCCAGCTGTAAGGAAAATATGAATAGCCAAGGTAAAACTTACCAGAGGAAGGTGGCGTGGCCCAACTGCTTCAAGCACCATTTGCAGCATCCATTTTCAAGATGATTCGTACGACACCAGCCTGTATTCCCAGTTTGAGATTATTTTTATTTTTATTTTTTTTTTTTTGTATACAAGATCGAGGCTCGTGAAAGAGCAATGAGTAAATTGAAGCGGTTAAAAGCCGACGCGATCCCCACGAAGGTTGGAGATCATTTCAATCGCAGGGAAAATAAGAAAATGGACAGAAAATCCATGAAAAAGGGGCCATTCAAAAATTACGTAACGCATGGGGGGGGGGGGGGGGGAGGAGGAGGTGTATGTCCAAATGTTACGGAGTGTAACAGGGGGTGTGTGACCAGGTGTTACAGGAGAGGTTGTCCAAGCATTATGGAATGTTATGGGGGTATGGAGGTGTATGAGTGTTACCCAGGGGGAGGGGGTGGGTGGAGTTATGGAGTGTTACCCAGGGGGGAGGGGGTGGGTGAGGTTATGGAGTGTTACCCAGGGGGGAGGGGTGGGTGGAGTTATGGAGTGTTACCCAGGGGGGAGGGGTGGGTGGAGTTATGGAGTGTTACCCAGGGGGGAGGGGGTGGGTGAAGTTATGGAGTGTTACCCAGGGGGGAGGGGGTGGGTGGAGTTATGGAGTGTTACCCAGGGGGGAGGGGGTGGGTGGAGTTATGGAGTGTTACCCAGGGGGAGGGGGTGGGTGGAATGCATGTCCAGGCATTATGGAGTGTTACGTTGAGAGGGGATGTTTCCAGTGCTTTTATGTAACGCAAATTAATCAATCAATGACGACTTTGTTCCAGGTACCCTTTATTTGAAGATAAAAATATTTAATGATACATGTATTATATTCAATACATTAACGTCCTGCTCGACTGCAGTTTCATGGTCTGATTTGTGTTCAAAATATAACCTTCAGTTGAAATCAAATTGTTCATCAATTATACATTAATATTCTTTGTTGTGATCCACGTAAAAACATCGAAATTGTCTTGGAAATTCTTACGTTTGTACACAGACAGACAGACAGACAGACAAATTGAACCAATTTCTTAACCCCGGTTTTCAATTTGCGAGCTCAGGATAATTATTTTCTTTATCCTAAAGCAATGTACGTAATATCAAATTAAAATACACCAATTCTATGTATACGGTATATGCATGTATGTAATATATGTATTATATTTATTTATGTATTTTATATAACTATGCAACAGAAAAACAACAATTACATCAATGTTTACAGTCTTTGTTTACAAAAGTTTACAATGTTCTTTCGCGAATTTACAAGTTTATCAAAAACAACAATCCCTTTATTATCAAATGTTATTATTATTATCAAATGTTTTACAAGTTTGTTCTGTTTACAGTTTACAATGTTTCGCACTGATATCGGCTTTCCATAAGGAGTAAAATTAACGTAGGACACAGGTAATCAACTTCAACTTGTCATCATGACATCAATATACGTATAATATGAAACCAGAACCATGATGCTGCTGGTTGTTCATGTGCAGCCTTGGTTGCATCATTTTTCCACTGATGCAGTGTCCCAGTCACCTGGTACTCATTTTGCTGACCTCAGAAGGATGACACGCTGAGTCGACCCATCTAGTGTTAATTCAACGGCACGACAGGGGGCTCGAACTCAGGGCCTTAACATCTCAAGCCAACCACCTTAACCATTAAGCCAACACCGGGTAAAACCATGATGACACTCTGGCTGTAGTGGGTGGCAAAAGGTTCTGAGGAGTTTCCAATGGACGGTTCAAAAGTTCACAGCTGCGAGATTTGCTGATGGGAAGACGTACTCGGGAAGACGATGTAAGAGACCGACGTCCAAGCTCACAATTGTAATTTGTTTTTGTTCAAATGCTTCCCTAACCATTCATTCATGTCTCCAACACCTTTCCTACAACTGAGGTCAAGCCAACAAGTTTATAGTTTCTCAATTCTTATCCAATATAATTCGATTATTCGTGGTGGTCCGGTGGGGTCAGCCTCCGGCCAAGGTTATATCAAAACGAGCCGATTCGTCACACGGTCTTTTAATTTTCCTTCTTCTTTTGAGTTTTATAACGTTTTCAAAGGCACGACGCTCTCCACCTGGTCTCTGCGGGCCAACTGAGGGAGCCAAAGAGGGGGGGGGGGGCGGTCACGTCCGGATTCACCCTGTAACAGAACCTACCCTTCGTGGTGGTGTCCCACTGGGATTGCCATTTTTTAACGATCTTGTCCCTGCCCGCATTCACAATTTCAGACGGTCCCAAAGGGATTTGGGTGACACATTCGGATGTGATTGCACACTTGGCTGCAAGATCGCAGGCCTCGTTCCCTCCGATGCACACATGAGCGGGGATCCAGCACAGATTGACTACAGATCCTCTCCAACTAGCAATGTTGATCAGGTGCAGTACTTCGAGCACCGGGTCAAATCTGCATCCTTCCTGCAGAGACTCTAGTGCCTTAAGTGCAGAGAGGGAATCAGAAAAGATCACAGCACTGAGAGGGTTCAACTCGATTATCCATTCGAGTGCCAATACGATAGCAAAGAGTTCCGCTGCGAAGACGGAGAGATGATCAGATAACCTCTTAGCCTTTGTCACCTAAACATCAGGGATACATATTGCCGCCGCAGTTCTCCCAAGGGAAGGGACTTTGGAACCATCCGTGTAAACGTGGAGAGATTGACTCCAAACCGAATGGATGGATGAACTCGATCGCCTGGATGCATGAAGCAGAGGGGTTATCCTTGTCAACTCCACCCCCATAGATCCAGGTGGATTTGAGGCAGAGTAAGAGTCCAGGGGGCCAGATTGGAACTTTATTGACGGACTCAATGGGCAAGGAGTCCGGACCCATTTCACCCGCTATCCGTCTGCAGGCCATCCCGAAGGGAGCGGAATTTAGATTTTGGCCCCATGCCTCATATTCCCAACAGTCTGCAAAAACAGCTTGGACTGGGTGATTGGTCCCAGAGGATATAGATTTGGCCCAGAATTTTAGCCGGGACACCTCCCAGCAGAGGGAGAGAGGCATCTCCCTGGCCTCCACCAAAAGGGCAGAGATCGGTGAACTCACGAAAGCGCCCAGACAGACACGCAGGGATTCAGCCTGAATGGCTTCAAGTTTGCTGCTTTTTGTTTTGACATGTCAGAAAAAAACATCATCCAGATGAGGGTGGATAAGGGCTTTGTACAGGAGAAAAAGACTTCCCTGGTGGGCTCCCCAGGAAGTGCCAGTGAGGCATCGAATTAGATTTAGGCCCTTGGCGCATTTGACTGCGACCTTCTTAACGTGGGAGCTCCACCATCACGGATTGTTGAACCCAATATGAGGCCGTGAAAAATTACCTAACGCTATTTTTTAGTAATGTAAGCTCAATAGGCAAGTAGTTATAATATGTAAGGATAATAGTTAGTTACTTATTCGAATTCCCGGATCTTCATGGAGGAACTTCTGGTGGTTGGATTTTAGGCGCGAAGAGGAACCGGAAGTGTGGCCTTGAGGCGCTAATTTCAAGTTCAACTCGCTTGACGCCCCCCCCCCCTCCCCAACCCCCTCGAGTCTGCCTATATATAGTACTGGTGTTACATTTGCTATTCTCCAATCCAATGGTACCTGTCCTGACTCCGTTTACATCCCGCTTATCTATGCTGCCATCAATATATTTTCTCTCTGTTTAAGTTGCTTCTTGCACTCAGCTACCATGATTTTTAATGCAACTGTAGTGGTTACCTTATTCACATGTCGCGGTTACCTTATTCACTTGTCGCGGTTAACTTATCCGCATGTGACGGTTACCATTACGATGGGTTTGGTCTAACCCACGGACACCGGTTTTTGGCTGTGTCGTCGTGACGCACGCGCGGCTGTTGGAGCCACGCCCTCCGAAGAGGGTTCTTGGTTTTATATAAGCCATTACGACTTCCGTCCGCGAGCAGTTGCTGGAGATTTCTGTACAATAAACAACCTTTTGTACCCAACGAAATGGCCTCTTCTTGTCGTCCTCGGCAACCGCTAAACTGGTGACCCCGTTGCCCCCAAACATATTCGGGGGCCAAATGAACAGGGCAGGATTGCGACCGCAATTTCTTCCACAAGACCTAAACTCGAACTGCCGGAGTTTTAGCAACGACGAGCGGCCATGTGGTTCGCGCATCGCGCTCGGTTCCTCCTCTACGACTAGAGGGGCGAACCAGCTCCGGGACCCTCCGAAGGAACGCCGTTACGGGGTGTTGGCGGCATGGCTACTTCGTCGCCTTCGCGCACACAGGCCGAGTACTGCTGCTCGTCGCCTCCGTGCACACAGGCCGGGCACGGCTACTTCGTCGCCTTCGCGCACATAGGCCGAGCACCGCTGCTCGTCGCCTCCGCGCACACAGGCCGAGTACTGCTGCTCGTCACCTTCGCACACACAGGCCGAGTACTGCTACTTCGTCGCCTCCGCGCACACAGGCCGAGTACTGCTGCTCGCCACTCCTACTACTGCTCCTACGGCGCATCCCGAGGCTGATGCTCCTGCAACTACAGCTACTACCGCTGCTCATCTCTTGCGCACGCCTGGCTGCTTTGTTACCTCTGCGCGCACTGGAGCCTCGTTGTCTTCGCATGCACTGCTGCTCGCCACTCCCGCAATTCCTACTGCTGCAACTACAGCTACTACCGCTGCTCATCTCTTGCGCACGCCTGGCTGCTTTGTTACCTTCGCACGCACTGGAGCCTCGTCTTCGCGCGCACTGCTGCTTGCCACTCCCGCAATTCCTACTGCTGCAACTACAACTGCCACCGCTGCTCAGCACCCGCGGCCCGGCTCTGTTCCACCCGCGGCCCGGCTCTGTTCCACCCGCGGCCCGGCTCTGTTCCACCCGCGGCCCGGCTCTGTTCCACCCGCGAACTACGTACACGCCCATGGCGTGCCTTCTGGGGGGGCGCATGTAGTGGTTACCTTATTCACATGTCGCGGTTACCTTATTCACTTGTCGCGGTTAACTTATCCGCATGTGCCGGTTACCATTACGATGGGTTTGGTCTAACCCACGCACACGGGTTTTTGGCTGTGTCGTCGTGACGCACGCGCGACTGTTGGAGCCACGCCCTCCGAAGAGGGTTCTTGGTTTTATATAAGCTGTTACGACTTCCGTTCGCGAGCAGTTGCTGGAGATTTCTGTACAATAAACAACCTTTTGTACCCAACGAAATGGCCTCTTCTTGTCGTCTTCGGCAACCGCTAAACAACAAACTTTTCAGGTGGAATTAGTTCCTTTTCAACGTCTTTTTGATTTGTTGATTCATTGTTGCAACCCCCACTCTGGTTTTCCTGTTCCTTGGTACTCGGTCTTTGATCCCTTCTCTTTTTGCGGATTGTTTTTATGATAATCACACGTAGAATGATGGTGATGCAGACGACTGGAAGACAGAGACCACTCAGCAGAAACAGCAACAACAATGGAGGTCTGGAAACCTTGTCCTGTCCATTATCTGAGGAAAGAATAAAAAGATGTTAATGCTCATCAAGCCATGGTAGGTAATACAGCATTTGTGAATAAGGATTAAAATCAGCTTTGATGACCATCTGATTGGTAAATTATGATGCTCACTGCCAAATGCTAAAATTGTGAGTGTTTTTATTCTTTCTATGCAATAACATCTTTGCTGATATTGAGCAGATCTTTTTGGGGGGACGAGGGACATTGAGTTTGCATCTCGCCACGTCTTGATGAGGGACATTGACTTTGTATCTAACCACGTCTTGATGAGGGACATTGAGTTTGCATCTAACCACGTCTTGATGAGGGACATTCATTTTGCATCTAACCACGTCTTAATGAGGGACATTGAGTTTGCATCTCGCCACGTCTTGATGAGGGACATTGAGTTTGCATCTAACCACGTCTTGATGATGGACATTGGGTTTGCATATAACCACGTCTTGATGAGGGACATTGAGTTTGCATCTAACCACGTCTTGATGAGGGACATTGGGTTTGCATCTAACCACGTCTTGATGAGGGACATTGAGTTTGCATCTAATCATGTCTTGATGAGGGACATTGAGTTTGCATCTAACCACGTCTTGATGAGGGACATTGAGTTTGCATCTAACCACGTCTTGATGAGGGACATTGGGTTTGCATCTAACCACATCTTGATGAGGGACATTGAGTTTGCATCTAACCACGTCTTGATGATGGACATTGGGTTTGCATATAACCATGTCTTGATGAGGGACATTGAGTTTGCATCTAACCACGTCTTGATGAGGGACATTGAGTTTGCATCTAATCATGTCTTGATGAGGGACATTGAGTTTGCATATAACCACGTCTTGATGATGGACATTGGGTTTGCATATAATCACGTCTTGATGAGGGACATTGAGTTTGCATCTAACCACGTCTTGATGAGGGACATTGGGTTTGCATCTAACCACGTCTTGATGAGGGACATTGAGTTTGCATCTAACCATGTCTTCTGGTCACTCAGTTTAACAGTAAAATATTTTATGTTCATTTCCACTTGTAAAATTTGGGAAATAGTTGGACCAATTTATTGACATCCCAAGTTGGAATTGAAATTGTAACATTTGATTAACATAGGGACCGGGTTTGTAGTATTGTGCGGGATGTTTTTTATAACTATGATTTTGTTGTTTGTCTTTCTAATGATTTTTTACTGTTATTCTCAAGTACATGCATTGACGTACTGGATGACTGTTTAACCGGGTAACAGAGGTAATGATGACATGTTTGCAAAATGAAACAGGAGTGCACAATATATTGTTATGTCGGTAGGGTAGAACAATATCTAGAGTCAGGTAGATCTGAATAGGTAACATGCTTCGTCTGTCGCGATAGGGAATCTACCTGTAATAAGTTCCATGTGTAGTCCGGTTTGTCGGGTAAGAGTATACCTGTGAACATACCAGGATGTTCGGGTGTTAGATAGTGTAGGGATTAAGAATAAACCCCTGTGTGTCACACCTGGTAAACAAACCTTTGTCCCTTATGGCAATGCACACCTGTAGACACTTAGACAGACCCTTTAGTACACGCAGTAATTAAATTCCCTTCCCTGACAATGACTTTGGAAGAAAACGGACAGGAAACCAGGCCAGGACACCGCCGATGATGGCTGCCGCCGGTCGCATCACGAACTTGCATAGCAACTAAGAAGGAGGTTCGGTGGAAGGCGCTGATTGGGTGGAGCGCCAAGGCTGACGTCGTAACCCAGGTTATATAAGGGCGCGCCGAACGACATTTTCTCTCTTGCTCTTGCTCTAGGCTCTTGCGCAGCTCGAACCCTTGTGCTGTTTGGGTCTGGACGTGCTTGAAGCTCTTGCGCTTATTCTTGGTCTTGAGAGGTCCTATTGGTCGTTGGTTCACCATCTGCGTGGTGCTTGGAGCGGTGCTCGGTGCTTTCGGTGCTGTGAACGGGCGGGACCTCGTGTGCTCACGGAGAGGGCGTTGGCTCGGGCCTGCGTGGTGCTTTGGAGCTTGGAGCGAGGGACCTCGTGGTGTGCAGCGGAGCTTGGAGCCAAGTGGGGACGACAGACCACAGACAGATAAGGACGCACCACAGAACATTACATGACGATTCTTTTCCTTTAATTCATTTTCCTGTGTCTCGTTTCTGAAGTGAGGTGTCTGGGATCCCAATTTAGGCCCATTATTTGATTACCGTCGCGTTTCTTGTTATCGGGTGCCGTGAATAAATCTCTATTTTTATACCTTCTAATCTTGCTTGTTCGAGTTAATTAATTCCCTGCAGCTGCCGTCGGTCCGCTGAAGTTAAGCGCTTTTACCACAGCTTCCAATTCCCTTCTTCCTCCCGCGTTTTATAGCTGAATCCGTGTTTGGTCGTCGCCTCAAGTAAATCCGTTCTGATCCATCCGTGGTCCCTGGTGTTAACCGGAAGGGTCCGCGCGACAATATTTTCCACAGCCCTGTTCCAGTGAGTAAAGGATTTACTCCCAGGGAAATGGGTTAATAAGTTAAAACAAATGGAGAGTCATTTTATTCTTCTTCTTTTCGGGCACAATTATTCTCACGTTCTTGTGGGGTTGCCAATGGGAGGTTTTCGGCAAACGTTTTGTCGTCCTTGTCCAGGCGTGATGCTCGACTAAGTACTGTAGTTCTCTCTTTCTCCCTTTCTGATGTATCATACTCTTCACAGAGCATCAGTGCTGCTGAAGCAGCTTCCTGAGCAAGAGTTATGCTGGATGGTTTGCCATTGCCTTCCCAGTAGTTAGGGCAGGAATTTGTAATTTGTTCATGATACTGATGATAGGTCATCTACTCTTCGCGAAGGACACTGTGAGATCTTTAACATCCACCAATGAATGCTGCCAGATCAGATGGGGCGCCCAGTTTAATGTCCATCAGAGGGACGACACACACACACACATCGATGATCATTGGGATGACAGTTTATAGCTGAGCAGTGGTTCGAACCCAGGGGAGACAGTTTAGAGTTGAGCGTGCGTACCTCCACAGTCTGGAGTCCAGAGTCGAGAACATTCTGCCAGCCCATCCATAAATGGAATGCACATAGTTCAAATGCATATTTCATTAAAAAAATTACTTTATCTAAATTTTAGAATAAAACTAGAACGCCACTCTGTAGAGCGCATACTCCCGCCGTGGGTGGCCGCTGCTGAGCCCTATCTTCCAATGGTAAAAAAATCCTTCAAAAAATTCCTGGATCCGGAATAATATCCTGAGGTTCACCAAAAACTAATCAATTCTTCCTTATCCAAAGGGCAATCATCCCACCAACTTTCATCCAAATCCGTTCAGAACTTTTCCAGATATCTTGTTCACAAACACACGAACATATGAACACACATACACACACACGGACGGACACGATCGAATGCATTACTCCCTCGTGGGAGTAAGATCGAGATTTTGGGAAAGAATTTATTGTGATTGAATGAATATGTATGAATGAAGAAATGTTAATGGAAGATGACATGATGAAGAAGGCAATACAATGATTAGGGTTGATGGGGCATGTGGGGAGACTTTAGGTTTGAAGTTCAGTATCTTGATTAAACACTGACCTGGAGATTGAGGAACACCACGCGTGCCCTTGGTAACGTTTAGAACCACGCTGTGAAACAAGATGTCCTGGTATTTTTGAACTTGACAGAAAAATGACCCCGAGTCTTGCTTGGTGATGTTAGAAATCACAAGAGATGCATTCCCAGCAAGAAAGTTTCCAGGACAAGACAACCTGCCAGAGAACTGCCTGTCCAGGTTATCCACAGGCCAACCAAAGTCCATGAATATCTGAAGGAAATTCAGGAGAAAGAGAGACTTATCAAACAATGTAAAGAATGACAGTTGACTTCGAAGAAAGGATAATCTCATAAACCCTTGAATAGTTTTATATATAATTTAATCTGGTACTCGTAATGTTACATTCTCCTCATCCCAACCTGTTGACAGGTGTGAAAACATAACCTCAATCCAACTTCGGTGACACAGGTAACAAGACGCATGCTTATATGGTTACCTTTGTTCAAGCTCTTCATAATGAGATGCTGATCCACATGGAATTTTGTGAGTGTAATGCATAGACCTGATGTGGAACCAACATGATTAGCTCATCTGGACTTTAGTCTGGTGAGCTTATGCGATCAAGCAGTGTCTACAGGTAAGTCAGTAAGTGAGTGAGCAGGTGAATGAGTGTGTAAACAGTTCAGTCATTAATTATCGCTTGAACCAAACACACAATTTCGATTAAACTTGGCCACAAGCTTCATATCTGATGCCAAACGAAGATGTATTGACCACATAAAAATCTGCGCTCATTAAGAGGGTCTACAGGGGAGGGGGTTTGATCCCCTCCAAAATAGGTATTTGCTCTCTTCTCTCAAACTACACACATGAGTTTGATGAAACTGGACTACAACCTTCATCAAAAGTTTGTTCACGGCATTAAAAAAATCTGGGGTTTGGCCCCCAAAATATGTATTTACTTTCTTCTCCATTACATATGTTGTGCGTCATCCACACCGAGTAGTCGTTCCCTGGTTCTACTTGGTGAACCCATGGGCAGGGGCACCGCCAGGGATTTTGGGCCCCATGAAAAGATATCACAATCACAATGGGCCCCTATGAAGCACGCGCGCACATTTTTCCCCCGACTTTTTGCCAGGAGGTTGAAGCAATGCTTATATTTCTGCATACAGTATGGAATTCACTATTTGATGCAAGACGGATACCCACACAAGAAATGTGCTAAAGGCCATCTTTTACAGTCTAAATGTCATTTTAATGGTAAGAATTACAACATACATTAACCTCTTCAATTAAAATAAATTAACATTATCATCTTGACAATGATATAAAAAACAAAATAATAAAATCAGCAGCAGAGTATACATACAAGTATACATAGTAAGTGTAGTGATCCAATATCCATAGCCATGCCATTTAGTTATCACTGGTCCTTGCTCAGCCTCACACACCAAGAGTCCAGCGCCGAGCCTTGTTGCTGGCAAAGTCACTGATCAAGACTTTGAAGTCCAGCTTTCTGGCCAACTGACTTTCAATGGACAGCATGGCAAGACTGCAAAGCCTGGTTAATAATTTAATATTGAGAATTTTTACCTAATGTTCGAATACTTTTTAGGGCCCTTGTCAGTGCAGGGCCCTTGGAATCAACCTAACTTCCCCCCCCCCCCCTTACAGCACTCCTGCCCATGGGTATTGGCCCTATTTTTATCTGACTTCAACCTCCGTGATTCGCCCTCGTTCCTTTTGATCTGGAGAGTCTTCCATCATAATTACCGATATTGGAGTGATGAGAATCCCAATTGAACTGATGCATCTCATCTTCAGCACGGTCCAATAATTATGGTGTGGTGTGCTGTCCATGGTGACGTTGTTCGGCCATTACTTTTAAGAAGAGAAAAATAAATTTCCGGTACTATCTGGCTTTGTTAGAAGGCGGTTTTGCTTCCTTAATTGGATGTTTTGGTTCCTTTTCTCAATCACAGCTTAAGCACAAATGAGAAAAGTGTGGTTTCTACAGGATGGGGGCACCACCACATTATCCCACGACTGTCCAAAACCAGCTGGATGAAACAATACCTCTGAGGTGATATGATACCGTAGCCGGTAGAATGGCCCCTACGTAGTCAATATCGAACAGCATTAGACTTTTACCTTTGGGAACACTGAAATATGTGGTTTATAGCATGAGATCAAGCAGTGTAGCAGATTTGAAGGAAAACATTCGGAAGGAATGTGCTGACATCCGTCTTTCCTTCTTAAGAAATGTTCAGAGAAACATACGTGCAATAATTATGTGTGTGCAAGTTAGTGGGAATCAATTTTAATATTTAATAAATAAAATGTAAAAGGTGTATTTTTTTTGTGGGTCGAGTAATTCTGAGACACCCAACTGGTGAGAAATGTATTACTGTGCAAATTTATCATTGCAGATAACCAGCATGGATACCACAATCAAATCAATCATTTGTACTCATTCATGAAACATTTCAAATCTTCATTCATATACATAACACTGACCTCTCTGCGATCTCCCGTTTCTGGCTCCCATAGCCAGATTACACTTGGCTTTTCAGATTCCGGTTCGAAAAGGCACTCGATTGTGATACGTGTACCTTCAATTACATTCATTTTATCATTTCTGCTTCCCTTATTTGCCAGAGTCAAAGAAGCTGTGGAGCACACAAATGAAGTGCAATTTAATAAAGGCTCAATTAGTAATCCTACCAAGCAATTTTAATTACTCATGTCCTTCCTTACAGTTGTTTGTAGACAGTGTGGTGAGTGTGACTAGAGTGAGTGATAGGTTGATGATGGTGAGAATGATGATTGGAAAGCTCTTGGTGAACGTCATCTCGGGATATGCTCCGCAGGTTGGTCGGAGCGATGAAGAGAAGGACAAGTTCTGGTGTGCAATAGAGAAGCTGATGGAAAACGTGAAAGATAAGGAAGTTGTTGTGGTAGGAGGAGACCTAAATGGACATGTGGGAAGGAGTATGGATGGTTTTGAGGGAGTTCATGGGGGTTACGGATATGGTGTGAGAAATGGAGAAGGTGAAAGGATTTTGGAGTTTGCTGATGGAGCTGATTTGTTGATTTGTAATACTCAGTTCCAGAAAGAGGATAATAAGCTTGTTACATACACTTCAGGTGGGTTGACGACAACAGTTGACTACCTGATGGTGCATAGGCGAGAAAGGGGGCACCTCCGGGACACAAAGGTGATCCCGGGGGAGGAGGCTGTTTCACCGCACCACTTGGTTGTCTTCGACATAAGGTTGAAAGGTGCGAGGAGAGCTCGGCAGGTGGAGTACCAACCGAGAATGAAGGTGTGGAGGTTGAAAGAGGTGACAGTGAGGGAGGCTTTAAAAGAGAGGCTGAGTAGGGCAGAGGATGATGTGGTTGAGCTTGAAAGTGGTTGGATGTCAATGAAACATAGTCTGTTGGGAGCCATTGGTGAGGTATGTGGATGGACAAAAGGACCACCGAGGGACTCGGAAACATGGTGGTGGGATGATGAAGTTGGAAAGAAGATTGACGAGAAGAGGAAGAAGTTCAAGGAGTGGCAGAAGGCGAAAGGTACGGGGGCAGAAAAGGAAGAGCATGAAAGTTATAAGGCAGCCAAGAAGGCTGCAAAGAAAGAGGTAGCAAAGGCGCAGGAGGCATGTAGAAAAATGTTCGGAGAAAGCTTGGATTTGGAAGGGAGTCAGAGAGCGGTATTCAGGATTGCAAAGCAGATAGCGAAAGAGAGGTGTGATGTGATGGGGGTGAGTTGCTTGAAGGATGAAGTGGGACAAATCGTTGTGGACCCAGATGGAATTAAAGGAAGATGGAAGAGATATATGGAAATACTGTTGAATGCAGAGAATGAATGGGATGGCAACATAGAGAGTAACCCAGTTTTAGGACCGGCAGAGAAGATAACCGAGAAGGAAGTTGAGGAAGCGATTAAAGCAATGAAGAGTAGAAAAGTGGGAGGGCCGACGGGAGTTGTGGGAGATATGTTGAAGGCAGCAGGAAATTGGGGTGTGAAGAGAATGACAGAGACCTGCAATCTGGTGGTGAAAGAAGGCCGCATTCCAGTGGATTGGGAACTGAGTACCCTTGTCCCTCTATACAAGGGGAAAGGTGACCCTCTGGACTGTGTCTCGTATCGAGCGATAAAGTTATTGGAGCATGGAATGAAGGTATTGGAAAGGTTGTTGGAGAGGAGGATAAGGAAGAAAGTAAAGATTGACGAAATGCAGTTTGGATTTATGCCAGGAAGAGGAACGACAGATGCACTTTTTATTGTGAGGCAGTTGCAGGAGAAGTACATGGAGAAGAGGAAGAAGTTGTTTCTTGGGTTTGTTGATCTGGAGAAAGCAGTCGACAGGGTTCCACGTGAAGTAGTGACATGGGCATTGAGGAAGTTAGGAGTGGAGGAATGGTTGATCAGAGTAGTGATGGCAATGTACAAAAGAGCGCGCACAGCTGTAAGGACGAAGGACGGGAACAGTGGTGAGTTTGAGGTGAAGGTGGGAGTGCATCAGGGGTCGGTACTAAGTCCACTACTATTTGTAGCTGTGATGGAGGTGCTGGCTCGGAACGTAAAGGAGGGTTTACCGTGGGAGTTGTTGTATGCAGATGATCTGGTGTTGATTGCAGAAAGTATGGATGGACTGAAGGAGAAGATGAACAAGTGGAAGGAATGTATGGAGACGAAAGGTCTGAAGGTGAATATCGGAAAAACAAAGGTGATGGCAAGTGGTAAAGCATGTGGTGAGGTGGAAAGAACTGGGAAGTGGCCATGTGCTGTGTGCAGGAAGGGTGTCGGAGTGAACCCCATTCAATGTACAATGTGCGCTGAGTGGGTTCATCAAAAATGTAGTGGTTTGAGAGGGTCATTAACCAGTGTGGCAGCTACATTCAAGTGCAAGGTGTGCACAGAGGGAGCTGCAGATGGAGGAAATGTTGAGTTGCATCTTGGAGATGGCGTGAAGCTGAAAGGTGTGAAAACATTTTGTTACCTAGGAGATATGCTGAATGGAGAAGGTGGATCAGACTCAGCAACGGTTACTAGAGTGAGATGTGCATGGAAGAAGTTTCGGGAACTGAGTGGCATGCTGACGAGGAGGGGAGTGTCGTTGAAGCTGAAGGGAAAGGTGTATGCTGCATGTGTGAGAAGTGTTATGATTTATGGGAGCGAGACATTTGTAATGAACGTAGAGCAGCAACGAAGGCTGGAAAGGGTGGAAATGCGAATGGTTTGGTGGATGTGTGGAGTATCGTTGAGAGAGAGGAAGCCGAAAGATGATGGGAATAGAGCCTGTGATGGATGCTGTGAAGAGAAACAGTTTGAGATGGTTTGGTCACGTGTTGAGGAAGGATGAAAGTGACTGGTTGAAAAGAGTGATGGAAATGAATGTGGAAGGAAGTAGAGGAAGGGGAAGACCGAGAAAGACTTGGCTGAAGATGGTGGAAGAAGAAATGCGGGCAAGGGGGTTAACAAGGGGAGATGCAGAAAATAGGGCAAAATGGAGAAGATTGTCATGGGGACCGCAAGGCTCACCCCCGCTCTTGCAGGGAAAATGGCCTTTAAAATGCCTGTTGTTGTGTTGTTGTGTACTTCTTTAAAGTCATTTCGGTATATAGAGTACATCATCCTACCAGCTGTATGTTGGTAACAGTTTTTCTTTTCTTTTTGCTTTTCAATTCCTTCAAGCTTTCAAACAATGAATCAAAATGCCACATGCCTAACGCTGCTTTACAGAGTCGGAAATTGTACTCCAACTCAGTTATCTGACCAAGTTTGTCGAGAAACCCGAACTTCTCCGAGGTATTCAAGGACACACCTGCACTTTGAGAAGATGTGTCTTGAGTAAAGTTCATCAAACAATAATTATGAAATTTTTTCGAATAATGTGGGAATTTCTAATGTTTGGGTCTAAGTTTTAAAATCCAAACGCATTATTCGACTTTAACTGTGGGCTGGAAATTATCTTCAATGGTTTGAAACATTACCAAGTGAATTATTGCACATATAATTGCTTATACAAATATCAATCATATAAAACAAGATTGGAAGCAGTTTCGGCAATATAACATTTCACTCTGGAAAGCTACATATACATGCGGATGGATGAGTTGTCAATTTGATATCAGAGAAAATGAATAACATTTCTCCGATTTGTTCAATAAATCACGATGCTCCAGGTATATGGTGTCATGTGGGGGTGTGGATCCTCGGTGGTGTATTAGGGTAATTTTGCAACAGGTTCTCCAAAGCCATTAGTGCCTTTGGAGACTCCTTAAGCATGTCTGGAAAAACACAACCCATGTATGCAAACCAAAGTCAAGGTTTACACAGTTGTTGTCATCCCCAGCCCCTTTATGGTGCTGACTCATGAGTCACAATTATTATTATTATTATTATTATTATTTTTTTGTATGCAAGATCGAGGCTCGTGAAAGAGCTAACATTAATCACACAAAAAGTCAAACCGACACAAACCGACACATAAAACACAAAATAAGGGGAGTGGTAGACAAGATGGGGAGAGAGGTGGAAGGACACAAACACAACATTTGAGAGCAGGGACATCGAGAGAACTGGGAGGGAGAGGGCTTGGTGGGAGGTGGGAGAGGTATAAAACATATGGACACTGCAAGGACTTCCAGGAAAGAAGTTGGAATTTCGAAAAAAATGGATCTGGGGTGAATTAGCGGGGGTAGAAAAGATCAAGGTTTTGGATGGGGGAAGATAAGAGATGGTGGTGAACAGCTGTTTTAAAGACCTGGAGGGAGGAGTGGGATTGAAGGGAATGGGGGAGTTTGTTCCAGAGGCGGGAAAAAAGGGGAATGAAAGAGTGAAGGTGAGCAGAGAGCCTAGATTTTGGCAGTTTATCCATAAGAGGGTTGCTGGCAGATCTTGTGTGACCTGTAGGAATATTTGGGGGACACAGCACAGAGAGAGCTGGGGGAGCAAGGCCGGAGAGGAGTCGGTAGAAGACAGAAAGACCACCAACCTGCCTGCGGTGAGTCAGTGAAAGGCCCTCGGAGTTAGCTTCTCCGCAGGAGATTCCAATGATTCTGAAAGCTTTGGCTTCAACAGCGTGAAGACGAGCTAGGTGTGAGGCAGGAGCACCAGCCCAGAGGGGGGAGCAGTATTCCATTGAGCTGCGGATGAAAGCCTTGTATGTGGTGAGGAGCTCAGGTGTGCCAAGGAAGGACTTCACACGATGCAGGATGCCCAGTCGGCGACTGGCTTTGGAGGCCAGCTTGGCAATGTGGTTTTCCAAGAAAGATCATGGCAGATAGTGAGACCCAAAAGTTTGAGCGACAGAACTTCTTGGAGAGGATTGTTGAGAAAGTAGATGGGATAGTGGGGCGGCTTAGCCCAAATATTCAAAAGAATTGTGCATTTTGTGATACAAGCACCAAATTTGGCACAAATGTACATTAATATGTTGCGAACATTTTCAGATATTGGGCCACTTGAAATTCCGTAATTTTTTTTTTCAAATTTTTTCAAATTTCGTAATTTCAAATTTTTCGGGTGACACCGTCACAATTTCGGTCTTCGAGGCCGGCCGATAGGCAAAGTGTGACCGGAAGGGACGAGGTTCTCCTGACCACGTGGCCCTCGATCTGGGAAGCGAGAGGCGTTCCATTAGTGGACGCGCCCCTCACGCCCGACTTTTGGGCGGCCCCGGCAGGCCGTTTGTTTTGACGTTCCGTGACAGGCCCCGCACCCCCACCTCCGGGCCGACCGGAAGCTTGTGCTGAGTACATCATACCTGAACAACTCAGTGAGGCAGAACACAGCAGTGCACACCAGGGTGACCCCTTCAGTGCATAAACCAATTAACCTGTCCACTGCAGGGCATATAGAAATGAAGTTATTTTCTGCATATAATAATAATATAAGTTCAGTTCTATATAACAATTTCTGTTATCACCACTACCACTACAACTACCACTACTACAAGCTTTGTCTGGAATTTTGTGGACTAACAGACAAACAGACATACAGACAAGCTGGGATCAAAACATTACCTCCTTCCACCATTGAGTGTAGAGGTAAACATCATGGAAATTATATCATGCCCTAGATTTAATTAATGCTTACCCGTGTATTTGCTTCACTGGTTCACAAGGTCTTTTGCATACATGTAATTCAGACTCTCGTCTTCATTGCTGACCACACAATGTTCGCAACATATTAATGTACATTTGTGCCAAATTTGGTGCTTGTATCACAAAATGCACAATTCTTTTGAATATTTGGGCTAAGCCGCCCCACTATATCGGCCGGCCTCGAAGACCGAAATTGTGACGGTGTCACCCGAAAAATTTGAAATTACGAAATTTGAAAAAAAAAATTACGGAATTTCAAGTGGCCCAATATCTGAAAATGTTCGCAACATATTAATGTACATTTGTGCCAAATTTGGTGCTTGTATCACAAAATGCACAACAGGTTTGCTATGCTGCTACACTAGGAGGGTTTCCCAGTCGGTCTTTTCGGAGAGACATAGTAAGAGTGTGAGATTTGTCAGGATTGAAAGACAGCACATTGCTGGCATTGTGCCTCCTTGACTGCTTCCTTCAACGCTGTCTCCGCACCATTCTCAAAATCCGATGGCAATACTTTGACAATGTGGAGGTGCTAATAAAGATCCAACAACACCAGCATAGAGGCCATTCTCCTGCAGCTCAGCTGAGTTAGGCAGGCCATGTGGTCCAGATGGACGAAGATCTCCTGTCCAAGGTTGTGCTGCATTGGGAGTTGAGCACTGGAAAATGCTGTCGAGGGGCTCCATATAAATGTTAAAAAAATTCACTGAAGAAGTCTCTCTCGATCTGAAATATCAACCATCAACTATGGAAAACACAGGCTGTAGACCATGCTGCCTGGCAACTTCATATCAAGTGTGCAACAGTCCACTTTGAAAACGAGAGAGCTGTGATCTGAGATCGCTGATGGTTCCCACTTTAGCCAGCTCGTAGTATTAGCCAATTGGTCCAACTTGAAATTATTCCTTGTAATGAAAACAAGCGTATCTTTTTTTTCAAAAAGCGGGCAACCACGGACATCAAGACTAAAAATGCTTAATGCCTCCCTCTGGGAACCATAATAATAGGAAATGAAATAATGGAAAAATGAAACAATGAAAAATGGAAAACTAATTAAATAATAAAAATGCTGTTATTGAAATTTTTTTATTTTAAATAATTGATTTTTTTTTAAATAAATAATAAAAAATTTAATATTTGAAACTTGAAATTTCTTAATTGGAAAATCAAATGATTGAATAAAAAATCATTAAAATGAAATTTAAAAAATTATTCTTCAAAAGGTGGGACACCAAGACAACACTTAATGACTCCCTCCGGGAACCAGAAATAACTAAATAATTGAAATTAACATGCTTGGAATTTGGGGAAAAAAAATACATAATTATAATTTTTTTACAAAGATATAAATACAAAGACCCTCGGTCTTTCAAGGGAAACTTAAATAAATGATAAATTACATAATTCCTTAAAAACAATTAAATTATGGATCTTCAAAAAGCAGGACACCACAAACACCAAGACTAAACACTTCAAGCAGACGTACAGGTTCAGCCTTTGCGGTCAGATTTGTCTCAAGTCTCAAGAATTTGTCATGTCAGTCACCTTCGGGGCCTGCCATTGCCAACCACTTTCCTCATATCTTTGTCTGCTAAGAACTACCAACAACAAGTGTAATGGGGATTACTATTGTTCATCTCCTTGGCTTCGTGGTAATGTGGTAATGACGTGGTAATGGTAATGCTTCGTGGTAATGACGGTATGGCAGGCAGGACTTCCATTGACACCTGTCAATCATTTTGAGCTGCAAGTCATCCCTCCTTTTAAACCAATCACTCAACTACCCCCTTCTTTTTATGATGCATTGATTCAACTTATTTATATTTTAAAAAACATACCAGTTATTCAAATTCTTACCACATTGAAGAAGAAAAGCGGTTGATATTGTGATGAGCATCCACCATTCCATATTGCGTTCCCTGCAATCAGAATAGCAGTTAGATTGCTGTTAATCTTTCTTTGAGCCCCCACACTCTCCCATTTTCCACCACATAATTTATTGTCCCCCGTCGCACCACGAAGCGAAAGGGGGACTATGGTTTTCCCGTCCGTCCGTGCGTGCGGACGTGCGTGCGTGCGTGCATACGTGCGTGCGTAAGCGAAGGACCGAATTCTAATTTGGTGTGTGGGTGCAACCCACGTCAAAATCCAAGATGGCCGCCGCCACGTATGTCTGAACCTTGTGAGCGGAATATCTTGAAAAATAAGCGAAGTACCAACTTCTAATCTGGTGTGTGGGTGTATCGGCATAAGGGAGAACGCTATTGAAAATTGGGTCGCCACATCAAAATCCAAGATGGCCGCCTCCATGTATGTCTGAACCCTGTGAGCAGCCCATTGTGGGCGGAGCCACGCCCGAAAAAGATGTCTTTTTAGGGGGTAATCGAGTTCAAGCCACATCTTCTCCGAGGGGTTTGGTGGAATCTGACAGGGGTTTCGATATTTGGTTAGGCGAATGTCATGTGTCTAGTCCCACGGAGCTCAAATTTTTTTTCTTTTTTTAAATTTATTTATTTCTTTTATGTTTTTCATTTCATTTTTCACCGAATTTTCGGTATTGTGTAGCTAACCAACCTCAGAACTGATTATACATTATTTTCTATCATTTCAAGGTCAGTAACCTTCGTTTTGACATTTCCAGGCCTGGCCTGTCCGGGCCTGTTTCGGTTATAGTCCGTCCTTTGTCATTGAATACCGCTCGCTCGTGAACCATCGTCGTCTCCTGACTTATCTCTCATTTGCATCACTTTGTAAATACCAGCTTCAGAGATGAGGTTTGAGAAATGCTTTATCCTGTCTTACTGACGACTCGTGGTGCCTCAATGATGCAATTCCCATTGTGTTTCTTGCTGGCCAACTGGTAAAAGAATGTCTGACTCTGTGTTGTCAGGAGCTCTTTGTCCCCCTATCTTCTCCCTCCCTTCACACTTCCACTTCAAAGACAGCCCGACCCTGCTTTGTCCTTTGTCCTCATTCACTATAAAGGGAGTAAAGTCAGCCGAATTGACAGAAGATTTTGTGGATACGTTTGTGTTGAGTCCTGTTTGGGTACGCCTTTATTCTACTGCTAAACTGTGTTTTAATCCTTATTATATTCGAGTGAATCTTCTCCAGAGAATTGAATCTTTGAAAGTGTTCTTGATGTGTGGACATTCAATCTGTTTACATCTCCGACAGACATCTGTTTTCAGACTGGGTCTGGATTTCGCTTCTGAGGAAATATCCCAATGGATTCACATTGACATTGAGAATTATATTCCTTCACGTACCTATCAGATAAAGGCTCATTTTCAACCCTAGTTCATTCCTGCTTGTGCGGCAGCAATTGCTCATCGTAACCATTTTTTCAAGCAGTACCATTTGCTGTGGACCTTTGATTCAAAGGTGCTGTTTTGTGAAGCTAGCAATTGCTGTAAGATACTTCTGCCGGATTGCCAACAATGTTGTTAACCACAACAACTCCTCTATGCTGCCTCTCTTTCATGGTCCTGAGGTTCTTTCCGCCCCTTTGGATGAGGCCAATTTTTTGCAGAGCAATTTTCCTTGAACTCCTCACTTAACGATGATGGACATTCCCTTCCTGGTTTTTTTTTATCCGACACAGATAAGGTTATTTCTGGCCCCCTTGTCACTCCTGAGAATGATGCCATAATTATTCATTCGATGGATGTCACAAAAGCTACTGGTCCTGATGAGATTCCTGTAGTTGTATTGCAAAGGTGTGCCCTGAACCTGTACCAATTCTTGCCAAGCTGTATAATATGTGCTTGGCCGACTCGGTGTTTGCCTCATCATGGAAAATGGCTTCTGTTGTCCCTGCTTTTAAGGCAGTTGGTGAGCGTTCTCTGGCTATTATTTACCACTCCATTAGTCTTCTTCCTGTGATTTATATGATCTTTCAATGCTTTATCAATCACCAGTGGGCCCGTCGATCCGTTGGACCAAATTTTCCAATTGTCTTTCACCACCTTGTAGCATACCTGCCTGCCGTACTGTGGGGATATTTTGGCTCTTCGGGGTCTTTTGGATCCTTCTTAACTTTTGGGTCCTCAGGGACTTTTGTGTCGTTGGGGACTTTTGGGTCTTTTGGATTCTCAGTCTTTTGGGTCATCAGGGACTTTTGGATCATCTGGGTCTTTTGAGTCCTCGTGGACTTTTGGGTCTTCAGGGACTTTTGGGTCATCTGGTTTTTTCGGTCCTCATGGACTTTGGGATCTTGTGAGTATTTTGGGTCATCTGGGTCTTTTGGGTCCTTGGGGACTTTTGGGGCATCTGGGTCTTTTGAGTCCTTGGGGACTTTTGGGCCATCTGGGTGTTTTGGTCCTTGGTGTCTTTTGGGTTATCTGGGTCTTTTGGGTCCTCTGGACTTTTGGGTCCTCTGGACATTTGGGTCTTCGGGGACCTTTGGGTCTTTTGGGGCCTCAGGGACTTTTTCGGTCTTCTGGGAGTTTTTTGGTCTTCTGGTCTTTGGGTTTTCAGTGTCTTTTGGGTCTTAAGGGTATTTTGCGGCCTAAAGGATCTTGGGATTCTTGCGTGGGGCGCTAAGGGGGTTTAAAGGGTGTTGAAAGGTCGCAGGGGTGTATTGTAGATAAGCTTCTTTCTCACCTTGAGGACAATGAACTTCTTACTGACCGTTTGTATGACTTTCGCCATTCTAGGTCGACGGGCGACTTGTTCTCCCGATCATTTTGACAGAGCCTTAGATTTTATGGGTGAGACCTGCTGAGTAGCTTTGAATATTCCAAATGCCTTGTTAAGGGTGT
Source organism: Myxine glutinosa (assembly GCF_964187855.1). Lineage (NCBI taxonomy): Eukaryota > Metazoa > Chordata > Myxini > Myxiniformes > Myxinidae > Myxine > Myxine glutinosa. The sequence continues at coordinate 52,630,647 of NC_136273.1, read as the reverse complement.
GGCATGAGAGACATACAGTATTGTACTGTGCAAGTTATATGGTGTGTCGGGTGGAATGTTCTTCATAATTTCTGCTTTCCTTTGTGACCGAAAGTTGAAGGTGGGCCTTGATGGCCAATCATCCTATATTTGCTCTGGAAATTCTGGTGTTCCTCAAGGTTCTGTTGTTGGTCCTACCCTCTTCATGGTATATATGGACTTGGACTTGTCTGATAATGACTTGACTTCATGGACTTGTCTGATAATGTTCCATCGCAGCTTACCATATATGCCGATGATTCCACAGTCTACCTTGTATCCCCGAAACAAGTAACACTTCTCGTAGTGAGGTTTGTACTTCACTAAATAATGATTTAGAGAACGTGTTGAAGTGGTATCATGAGTGACTGGTAACCTTCAATGCCAAGAGAATAAATTGCTGTCCCTGTCTCGTTTTCGACTCAGGTTTTTTTTCCTCCTGTGCACATTGGTCCTTTGATCTTGCTGGAAGCATGAAACCTGTGTCTCCTTGGTCTTGATATCTTCCCCAATCTCAGCTGGAAGAAGTATATATCAGGCATTGCAGAGTGCTTCCATGCGACTTGGTTGTCTCTATCAAGCGTACAAATATCGACCTCCAGATGCTATCCTCTATTTGTATAAAATAACTATACACCCCCTTATGGGTTCCTGTTGCCACATTTGGGCTGGAGCACCAGCCTGTCATCTGTCCTTATTTGACAGGCTCCAGAAGTGTGTAGTCAATTTGATTGGAGTAGAGCTCGACTCCTCCCTACAAGCCTTTCACATCGTAGGTCTGTTGCTACTCTAAGTTTGTTTTACAGATATTTTCATGGTAATTGTTGCTCTGCTCTTTCCAACCTGGTACCCTCTGTCAGGGTCTTTGGTCTGGAGACCCCTCTTCCCACCACTTCGCACCTATACACTCTGGCCACACCTAGGTGTAGAACAAAGAGTTCTGGACACATTCTCGGTTTCTGCTCAGGTTTGTCGCATTTTCCCACTTGCTGTATCAATTTGGAATTCTTTGCCGGTCACTTTCTTCCCACATCTTCTGATCCATTTTCTTTCAATAACTATAATAATATAAATTTCTACCTCCTTCATCTTTGATCGTTATTTTTTCTTTTCTTTTGTAGCCCGAAGCATATAGTAACTTTAGCCTTGTGTAGGACAAATTTCAATAACAACAAACAAAATCGTAATGCCATCGCCCAATGTAAATACAGGTTCAGGTAACTAAATCTACAACTACATATATAACCATAACAGGTATGGGTATTGGAAATTCCAAAATATCATTATTTACCAGAAATACCTTTAAAATAGAAAGAACGAGCTTTGTTTGTGCAGGATAGAGCACTTTGTTCCGAGGAAGGGTTAACACCCGAAACGTGAGATTATCCTTTCTTCCCATTCTGGTTACATTACCTCGATCAATGTTCTATTAATTCCATTCCATCCATTGTTCTACTTTTAAAATACCTCTCTGAATCACGTCGTACCACTTGATTGCATCAATGTTGGTCTTACCAACAATCTTTCTCCTGTGGGAACCTGAACATCAATCATGTGTGGACAAAACATGAGATTTTTATTTTTTTTTGTATACAAGATCGAGGCTCGTGTAAGAGCTAACATCAATCACACAAAAAACAAACGTACACACAAAACATACAATAGAGGGAGCGGGAGACAATATGGGGGGAGAGAAGGAAGCACACAAGTACAACAGCAGATAACAGGGACATCGGGAGATCTGTAGGAGGGAGAGGGCTTGGGGGGAAGAGGCATGGGAAGGGGTTGGGGGGTGGGAGAGGCATAAAACACATGGACACTGCTAGAACTTCCAGGAAAGAAGTCGGAATTTCCAAAAAAGTGGATGTGGTGGTGAAATAACGGGGGCAGAATTTAACCCGATTGACCTAAAATTTAAAGATTTTGCATCCCAGGTCACTTAATTGGTTCACTAATCAAAAGGTAAGAGTCGATTATTTTATGCCTCCGCCCACGAAGGTGGCCTGAGGCATTATGTTTTTGGATGTCCGTCCATCCTTACGTCCGTACGTCTGTACAGGCTAAACCTCGTTTTTCTCAGCAACCACATGTCCGATTGAGATAAAACTTTCAGGGTAGGAGTGACACCGACGCAGAATGTTTTATTGCTAATTCTGATGCCATAGGTCACGTGGTATGGCAGCCATCTTGGATTAAATGCAAATGATTAAAAAATTATTTCTTGGAAACTGCTGAATGGAAAAACTTGAAATTTGGCACACTGTCAAGTACTCCCAATGGGGAACAAAAGCATGATAATGATGACATCATCGGTGAAGTGGTATACCAGCCAAAAATGTTTCAATTGAATGCCTTATTCTAAAAATCTGAAATTGCATGCACATGATCTGTGACCCATTTTTATTGAAATATGAAATTCATGACATTGTAGGTCACATGGTTTGGCAGCCATATTGGATTTAACCTAAAACCTTACAAAAACATATTCTCCTAAACCACCAAAGCGACCAACTCAAAGCTTTACGTGTGTCATTGACTAGGCATAGCGATTAAAGATGACCACGAAAACGTCATTGGTCACATGTTGTGGCAGTCACATTGGATTGAAGGAAAATATTAAATAATTGTATCTCTGAAACCGCTTACCCTATCGATGTGAAATTTTACAAATATCATCTAACATCATTGTTGCATATAGTTTGAAAATGATGTCGTAGGTCACGTGGTTTGGCAACCATCTTCGATAGAAAAATGAACCTTATCCAATCAACATGAAACTTCACAAACGTGATCCCCTACCCATACATATGCAGAGTCTACATTTTTAAGGTCATCTGTCACGTGGTGTGGCAGCCATATTAGCTTGAAAGCCGATAACTAAAAAAGTCCCTTCTCTGAAACCACTTCACCGATCGATGTGAAACCTGTCATGGCTGGTGAAAATGTGATACTTGAAAACAAATAGCTGAAGAGATTTAAATCAAAATTGTTCATTTTTAGTACAGTGAACGAGGACATCTACCCGTTGTGTGACTATGCAGAGGCATATTGGCTCACAGTCGCATTGCTCTAGTTTTCAGATCAAAAGGTCAAAGATCAAGGTTGCATAAAATCCTCAAAATAAAGTTTAAGAATTTGCATTGGGTCACAGAATTGGTTCACCTTGAGAACGGCTGAAGGGATCTTAGTCGAACTTGGTGCAGGTATGTATAATGAGGTAAAGATGAACTGATTCGATTTTGGGGTCACAAGGTCAAAGGTCAGAGGTCATGTTAGGTAAAAATCCTGTTACCGCGATAATGTGTGAACCAGTGATGGGATTTTGACTAAAGTTGGTACAAGTATGTATTATGATGCTAAGATGACCTGACTAGATTTTGGCGTCAAGAGGTCAAAGGTCAAAGTCTGTAATAGGCCTATTACTTGAAAACAGCTGAATGGATCTAATTCAAACTTGGTACAAGTATGTATAATGATGTAAAGATTAACTGATTCGATTGTGGGGTCAAGAGGTCGAAGGTCAAATTTCAGATATCCCTCCAGGTAAATATTCTGTTACCGAGCTAACTTGTGAACCAGTCATGGGATTTTCACTAAATTTAGTATAATTATATATTATGATGCAAAGATAAACTGATTCAATTTCGGGGTCATGAGGTCAAAAAGCAGAGGTCGTGTTAAGTTACAATTACTTTGTTACCATGATAACTTAAGAACGGCTGATGGGATCTTAGTCAAACTTGGAGTAGGTATATTTAATGAGGTAAAGATGAACTGATTATATTTTGGGGTCATGAGGTCAAAAAGCAGAGGTCGTGTTAAGTTACAATTACTTTGTTACCATGATAACTTAAGAACGGCTGATGGGATCTTAGTCAAACTTGGAGTAGGTATATTTAATGAGGTAAAGATGAACTGATTATATTTTGGGGGCATGAGGTTAAAGGTCAGATGTCATGTTAAGTAAAAATTATGTTGCCACGCCAAGTCCTGAACCAGTGATGGGATTTTGAACAAACTTTGTATAAGTATATATGACGCAAAGATTAGCTGATTGGATTATGGCATCAACAGATCAAAGGTCAGAGGTCATGTCAGGTAAAAATTGAATAACTTGAGAAAAGCTGAATTGATTCAAATCAAATTAGTACAGCTATTATAATGATGTAATAATGTGGGCGGAGGCATATCGGTCGACGTCATGACGTCAAAGAGTGTCGTTCTACTTTTCAAACTGTTTCTGTTATTTAAGCATACGGAAGAAGACATCTGAGTACAAACGGACGCGGACGTGCTTTGCATTTTCAGATGCTTTCAAGTTAGTATTGTACAACTTCTCCCATGGTTTAGCTTCCTCTGATCTCTCAGCCCTTGGACTTTACCCAGCTCCTCCAGTAATCTCTTCCTAAAGTCCTTAGTGCACACTTCCGCTCTTTTGTTCCTCTTTTCTCCTGCTTGTGGAACCAGTTTCCTGAGGCTGTTCTCGTCTGCAAGACGAGACTAGCTTTCCAGCTGCCAGTTCATAGCCTCAGTCAGCTTGCGCTTCCAGGAGCCTCCAGGGGAGACGCACAAAGGCACAGAAACAAAGCTAAACAAGTGAAAGCATTTTATCGTAAGGGAATCGTCCTGTTATGAGGTCCTACTGGGGAGGTTCAGGCGCACAAAAACGTGTTCGGTAACTTCAGTTGTAGAAAACATGAATTCACTGTGCAACATGACCTTCATTTAACTAATTTAACCTGTGTGTGTGTATATATATATATATATCATATAATTATTGAAAGTCTTAATATCTACATTTTTTCCAAACGTGTAGGGGATATACAATGACTTACCAGAACTCTATCCGAAGTTCCTTTCTTGGGAGATTCTATAGATTTCGACTCCGCTTCGCACCTGACTCGATAATCTCGATCTTTGTACTTTCAGCAATCTTGACAATCGCAGCCGCAAGGGAGATGCGTGGGTTGATACAGAACCACAATGGGGTTCGAACCAGTCCTGGGACCTCCGAACCTTTCCACTGCGAGCAATATGCAATATCTGCCGAGGATTCAAAGAACGCAAACTACTGATTCACCCGTTGACGATGGACCAGTGTTTATCATGTGATGTGGGAGAGTGTTGTGGACGTGAGACATTGGCGCACGGCCACGCCCACCGCTCGTCACCAATGTTATGATGTGAAATAAGTCATGAAGTCCTTTCCCCGAAATTATGCTGGCCTAACATTTCAAGGACATTGCAATGTTTTTGTAGGTACAGCATCATACTATCATAATATATCAGAGGCTAGTATGTCATTAAAGTAATTCTAGGCCCTTAATGCAATGTGATGGACGCCGCTCAGTTGCATATTCCAGCCTTAGTGTCAAATAGTGAACTTTGAAGTCCAAAAGGGCATTCTGAAAGTTCAATGTAGAATCCTGAACCTGACATCTGGTTCCTTAAGTTTTTGGCAAACCTTCAGAAACAATAAAAAGGTCCATTCTGGGTACATTGTGTTTATAATGTGTCCATTCTGGGTATTTACTGTTGTACTTGTGTGCTTTCCTCTGTCTCCCGCTCCCTTTATTGTATGTTTTGTGTGTCCGTTTGTTGTTGGTGTTTTTTGTGATTGATGTTAGCTCTTACACGAACCTCGATCTCGTACAAAAAAAAAAAAAGGTAAAAACTTTAAATCCCAAAGTCAACCGAGTTCCACTGGTAAGTATATGACAGCTTCGATGTGCATACCTGTACGTTCTCCTGCCAGTCCTCCAGCATAAATACCCGTGAATGAACAACATCGCACAAAATATTTCGAATAAAATGAAAAGAGGAAATGAAACTTGTGACGTCATCATCCCAGCTTCCTAAGCATTGTCATTGAAGACTGGAAAAACGATCTGGCTGGGATTTACTAACCCAGAAAACACTTACAATAGTTACTTCCTGGTGTTGCTGGAAATTCTAACCTCAGACACATTTAAAACCAGAGCTCTTTCACGAGCCTCGATTCAGTATATATATTTTAAAAAAGGACATTAAAAAAAAAACGACGTCATGCTGGTTTGTGTTTATGTTTCTGTACCAAGCATGGCGTAAGCAATACCCTGATCCTTCCTGTTCCACTTACATGTAAATGTCAACCAGAAACCTATTTCCTGCTTCGTTTTGTGTCGGCTTGTTCGTTTGGTCAACAAATCAATGTCAAGGGTGAACTGGGAAGTAAAATCATGTCTTTGTGAGCTGTGGTGGAAAGAATGAAATGAGTAGAACAGAAACAAGTACAGATACATTCAAAGTACACCGCCCCCATGCCAAATAATTAAATATCCAACAGCGCGGCATTGCCGGGGCGCCTCCGGAGCCCGGCAATACCGAAGTGCAGCTCATTGAGGCTGCATTGGGAGGGAGAGGTGGACACTAATTGATTGATTAATTGTATAATTAAAATCGATAAAAGATTATCACAAAATATTTTCTTAATCAATTGGCTAATAGCATAACTAAACCACTAGTGCTTCATCCGAAGATGTATCTTATAGAAATTTAATCAAATAAGTCATTAATAAAAAATTAAAAAATTAATTGATTAATCAATAAGTAATTCATCGATTAATCAATAAATAATGAATCGATTAAATGATTAATCAATAAATCAAAAATATCCTTGAGAGCTACATCACGTGGTCACTGTCATGTCCAAATATTAGCTTCCCAGCTCAAAAGGTGCCTGAGATATTGGCCAAATGAGAAAGAAAATAAATAAATGATTAATAATGAAAATAAATAAATAATAATCATTAAAAAATTAAATTATCAATCAATTCGGTCACAGAACACATAAACCACCACCTTTCATCAGAATCTGTAACTGGAATATTTTTATTTTTTTTAGTAATTAATCTAATAATTAAATAATTAATCGATTAATTGATTAATCAATAAATCAAAAATATCCTTGATAGCCACATCACTTGGTCACTCATGTCCAAATATTAGCTTCTGAGCTCAAAAGGTGCCTCAGATATTGGCCAAATGAGAAAGAAAATAAATAAATGATTAATAATGAAAATAAATAAATAATAATCATAAAATCATTAAATTATTAATCAATTCGGTCAGAGAACACATAAACCACCACCATTTCATCAGAATCTGTAACTTAAAAAAAAATTTTTTTGTCATTAATCAAATAATAAAATAATTAATCGATTAATGGATTAATTAATAAATTAAAAAAAGCCTTTGCAGCCAAATCACCTGGTCATTGGCATGTCCAAATATCAGCTTCCTAACTCAAAAGGTGCCTGAGTCAATGGTCAGAAGAGAAAGGAAATTTGATTAATTAAATAAGTACTTCATTAATCGCTAATAAATAATTAAATAACTCCTCAATTAATTGATTAATCAAAAAACAAAAAATACCGTGTTTGACAAAGGACTTCCTCACTATTGTGCCGAAATTTAAGCTTCCTAGCTCAAAGGATGGCTGAGATATCGCCCGGACAAACAAACAAACAAACAAGAAAGAAAGAAAACAAGTACAGATACATTCAAAGTACACCGCCCCCATGCCAAATAATTAAATATCCTACAGCGCGGCATTGCCGGGGCGCCTCCGGCGCCCGGCAATACCGCAGTGCAGCTCATTGAGGCTGCATTGGGAGGGAGAGGTGTACACTAATTGATTGATTAATTGTATAATTAAAATCAATAAAAGATTATCACAAAATATTTTCATAATCAAATCAATTGGCTAATAGCATAACTAAACCACTAGTGCTTCATCCGAAGATGTATCTTTTAGAAATTTAATTAAATGTCATTTATAAATAATTAAATAATTAATTGATTACTCAATAAATAATAATTAATCGATTAATCAATAAATAATTAATAGATTAAATGATTAATCAATAAATCAAAAAATATCCTTGATAGCCACATCACTTGGTCACTGTCATGTCCAAATATTAGCTTCCCAGCTCAAAAGGTGCCTGAGATATTGGTCAAATGAGAAAGAAAATAAATAAATGATTAATAATGAAAATAAACAAATAATAATCATTAAAAAATTTAATTATTAATCCATTTGGTCAGAGAACACATAAACTACCACTATTTCATCAGAATCTGTAACTAAAAAAAAAAAAATTTTTTAGTCATTAATCGAATAATTAAATAATTAATCGATTACTTGATAAATTAATAAATCATGAATAGCCTTTGCAGCCAAATCACCTGGTCATTGGCATGTCCAAATATCAGCTTCCTAACTCAAAAGGTGCCTGAGTTAATGGTCAGAAGAGAAAGGAAATTTGATTAATTAAATAAGTACTTAATTAATCGCTAATAATTAAATAACTCCTCAATTTATTGATTAATCAAAAAAATATATATACTGTTTTTGACAAAGGACTTGCTCACTATTGTGCCGAAATTTCAGCTTCCTAGCTCAAAGGATGGCTGAGATATCGTCCGGACAACCAAGAAAGAAAACAAACAAACAAGAAAGCAAGAAACCAGAGTGAAAACTGAGTACTCTCTTTCAGCGTGCGTTACTGCCGAGCCCCCTTTGGTGCCCGGCAATGACGATTTGCAATGCCTGGAGATGGCATAGGAAAGGAGCGGTGTACAACAAGAAAACAAGAAACCAGAGTGAAAACTGAGTACTCTCTTTCAGCGTGCGTCACTGCCGAGCCCCCTTTGGTGCCTGGCAGTGACGATTTGCAATGCCTGGAGATGGCATAGGAAAGGAGCGGTGTACAACAAGAAAACAAGAAACCAGAGTGAAAACTGAGTACTCTCTTTCAGCGTGCGTCACTGCCGAGCCCCCTTTGGTGCCCGGCAATGACGATTTGCAATGCCTGGAGATGGCATAGGAAAGGAGCGGTGTACAACAAACAATCAGAGTGAAAACTGAGTGCTCCCTTTCAGCATGCGTCACTGCTGAGCCCCCTTCGGTGCCCAGCAATGACGATTTGCAATGCCTGGAGATGGCATAGGAAAGGAGCAGTGTACAACAAGTACAGATACATTCAAAGTACACCGCCCCCTTGCCAAATAATTAAATATCCTACAGCGCGGCATTGTCGGGGCGCTTCCGGCGCCCGGCAATACCGCAGTGCAGCTCATCGAGGCTGCATTGCGAGGGAGAGGTGTAGGCTAATTGATGGATTAATTGTATAATTAAAATCAATAAAAGATTATCACAAAATATTTTCTTAATCAATTGGCTAATAGCATAACGAAACCACTAGTGCTTCATCCGAAGATGTATCTTTTTGAAATTTAATTAAATAAGTCATATTTAATCTTATTTAAACCACTAGTGCCTCCCTGCTCTCTCTCCACTTATCATTGCAACAATAAACTCCTCCCTGTCTACAGGCATCGTCCCACCTTCCCTCAAAATTGCTGCTGTTACCCCCATTCTAAAAAAACCTGGTCTAAACCCTGACACCCTAAACAACTTCAGACCCATCTCCAACCTACCCTTTCTGTCAAAAGTTTTGGAACGCGCTGTAGCCACTCAACTCAAACATCATCTCTCTGCCAATAACTTGTATGAAACATTCCAATCCGGATTCCGCTCCAACCACAGTACTGAAACTGCTCTCCTCAAAATCACCAACGACCTTCTCCTCTCCTCTGACGCTGGCAACCTCAACATTCTCGTCCTCCTCGACCTCAGCGCTGCCTTTGACACCATCGATCACACTATCCTCCTCACCCGACTTGAATCCACCTTTAACGTCACCGGCACTGCCCTCTCTTGGATTAAATCATACCTCTCTGACAGATGCCAGTTCATCTCCATCAATAACTGCAAATCCCCCACTGCTCCCCTCCCCCAAGGTGTCCCCCAAGGTTCAGTTCTTGGCCCCCTCCTCTTCATCCTTTACCTGTCCCCGCTCGGTCACTTAATCCGCCGTCATGGTCTCCAATTCCACTGCTTCGCCGATGACATCCAGCTTTTCATCTCCACCAAGTCCGTCTCCACCGACACCCACTCTATCCTGACAAACTGCATCACTGAAATTAAATCCTGGCTTCAAATCAACTTCCTCAAGCTTAACTGTGATAAATCTGAAATAATCATCATTGGCCCAAAAACGCTCACAAAATCCACCCATAACTTTGCCCTCAACATCGACGGTATCCCAGTATCCACCTCCCCTCACATCCGGAATCTTGGCGTCATCTTTGACCAAACCCTTTCCTTCGACAAATACACTAAACAGATCACAAAGTCAGCCTTCTTTCACCTGAAAAACATTGCCCGTCTCCGCTCATCCCTCTCCTCCACGGCTGCAGAAACCCTCATCCACGCCTTCATCACCTCCCGTCTGGACTACTGCAATAGCCTCCTCTATGGTTCACCCTCAAAAATCACCAATAAACTCCAATACATTCAGAACTCCGCTGCCCGTCTACTCACTCATTCCCGGACCCGTGACCACATCACCCCCGTCCTTTACAAGCTTCACTGGCTCCCCATCCCCCAGAGAATCCAGTACAAAATCCTCCTCTTGACATACAAAGCCCTCCATAACCTGGCCCCATCCTACCTGGCTGACCTCCTCTCCAGACACACTCCCACCCGCAACCTCCGCTCTGCTGGTACCAACCTCCTGACCCCCTCCATCCGGACCAAATTCAGATCCTGGGGGGACAGGGCCTTCTCCATCGCTGCTCCCACCCTCTGGAACTCACTACCTCACACCATCAGAGACTCCTCCTCACTCACCACATTCAAAACATCACTAAAGACCCACCTGTTCAACGCTGCATTCAACATTCAACCCACAGCATTTAACCCCTGACTATCTCTTCTCCTTCTCCCTCCTTTTGCTTTAAATATTTCCCTATTGATTCTTGTCTTGTCTTTTTGATTCTTGTCTTATATATATGCCGTATATCGCTGCTGTTTGTTTTCTTGATTCTTGTCTTTTTGCAATTGTTGTTTTCATGTATTGTTATGCATTATGTTTTCCACTCTGTCAAAGCGCCTTTGGGCTTCTGGAAAAGCGCTATACAAAATAAATGAATTATTATTATTATTATTAATAAAAAATTAAAAAATTAATTGATTAATCAATAAATAATTAATCGATTAATCAATAAATAATTAATCGATTAAATGATTAATCAATAAATCAAAATAATCTTTATAGCCACATACTTGGTCACTGTCTTGTCCAAATATTAGCTTCCCAGCTCAAAAGGTGCCTGAGACATTGGCCAAATGAGAAAGAAAATAAATAAATGATTAATAATGAAAATAAACAAATAATAATCATTAAAAAATTAAATAATTAATCATTTCGGTCACAGAACACGAAAACCACCACCATTTCTTCAGAATCTGTGACTTAAAAAAAAATTTTTTAGTCATTAATCAAATAATTAAATAATTAATCGATTAATTGATTGATTAATTAATAAATCAAAAATAGCCTTTGCAGCCAAATCACCTGGTCATTGGCATGTCCAAATATCAGCTTCCTAACTCAAAAGGTGCCTGAGTTAATGGTCAGAAGAGAAAGGAAATTTAATTAATTAAATAAGTACTTAATTAATCGCTAATAATTAAATAACTCCTCAATTAATTGATTAATCAAAAAACAAAAAATACTGTTTTTGACAAAGGACTTGCTCACTACTGTGCCGAAATTTCAGCTTCCAAGCTTAAAGGATGGCTGAGATATCGTCCGGACAAACAAACAAGAAAACAAGAAAACAAGAAAGCAAGAAAGAAAACAACCAGAGTGAAAACTGAGTACTCCCTTTCAGCGTGCGTCACTGCCGAGACCCCTTCGGTGCCCAGCAATGACGATTTGCAATGCCTGGAGATGGCATAGGAAAGGTGCGGTGTACAACAAGAAAGAAAACAACCAGAGTGAAAACTGAGTACACCCTTTCAGCGGGCGTCACTGCCGAGCCCCATTCGGTGCCCGGCAATGACGATTTGCAATGCCTGGAGATGGCATAGGAAAGGTGCGGTGTACAACAACCAGAGTGAAAACTGAGTACTCCCTTTCAGCGTGCGTCACTGCCGAGCCCCATTCGGTGCCCGGAAATGACGATTTGCAATGCCTGGAGATGGCATAGGAAAGGTGCGGTGTACAACAACCAGAGTGAAAACTGAGTACTCCCTTTCAGCGTCCGTCACTGCCGAGCCCCCTTCAGTGCCCTGCAATGACGATTTGCAATGCCTGGAGATGGCATAGGAAAGGTGCAGTGTACAACAATCATGTTAAATATAAACTCACCTGCAGGGCATTACATTACAGGCATACTCAGATGTCGCACCAGATTAGGTTTACTATTCCTTCCAAATGTATCTTGTTTATTCAGTCAACCAATAATTTGAAAAAGTTGTTATTTGTCTTTTCAGTTTTTCTTGCTTCCTTTGATGTGAATGATTAGCTCATGGGTTGCACTTAGCAATTCACAATAATTCATTATTAAATCATATTTTCACTTCCAGAATAAACTTATTCTCACTTTCTTTTGTTTACATGAGGTGGCTTTTACTTCCTGAGAATCTCGAGGGGTTAAAAGGTCTAAAAAGTATTGAGGGTCTAAAGTAAAAGTTCTAAGAGGTCTAGGGTTTTAAGGGTCTGAATGTCAGAAGGGTCTAAAGTCCAAGGTCTGTATGGGTCTAAATTCTCTAAAAGGTCTGAGGGATCTTAAAGGTTTCAAAGGTACGTTGCAATAGTACATAGTTAACGCGACACCACACGTGAACAGTCAGGTGACAAGATGGCACCTGCTAAGTTAACAAACTCCAGTATTTCATGGCTCAGCTAATATTCAGCCTCCCCCAAAAGGAAGTAATCCATCAAATGTGACAGGTGAGGCCACCACCACGTTCTCGCCCCTCCCCACTTCCCGGACAAAACCCTGCAAAGACCCTACTTCGCCAATCTACTCAGCTTTGGGGCAGAGGGATGGGATATATGTGTGCAGTGTGTATGAATAATAATATGATATACATATATATTGTTACGGAACCCAACGTCGGCCTCTTTCCCCCTTATCGAGGGGGGATTAATCCCCTCGTCTATGACTGACCGACGTGGTGTTAATTAATTTGATTATTAATTTTAATGTTAATGTTAATTAATTATTAATCCCCGTGCCAACATCCCACCACGGTGACCCCCAGTCCTACGTCCCCCCAGCACTTCGCACAGCGGAGTATGTTTTTGTGCGTCACGACGCACATCGGGGGCCACTCAGGCCGCCGTACGACGGGCCCTTCCAGGTGCTGCGACGGGATGACAAGTCGTTCGTCATCGACATCGGCGGCAGGTCGGACCGGATTGCGGTGGACCGCCTCAAGCCGGCGCACGTGGACGTCGACCACCCACCACGGGTGGCCCTTCCGCCGCAGCGAGGCCGCCCCCCGTCCACGGTGCCCCCCACTCGACCGCCCACCACCACACCAGACCCCCTCCCACGACCCGCCAGGGGTCGCTTTGGCCGGGTCATCAGGACCCCCCTCAAATTGACCCTGCCGGTGCAAGTCGATTCTGGGGGGACGTGTGTAGCGGCTACCGCTGGGTTTTCACAATCGCCTTGCACCTATCAAGGACGCGGAGCGATCACCATGCCGGGCTCGTCCAGGACGTCCGGGCAGGCTCGCCCTCAACTTGCCAGGCCGCAGCCAGGACGCTGGGCCACGCCCCCTCTCGCCTTTCCTGGGCAAACGCTCCGGGATAATATGTATATACATTGCTGCCCGATAAACGGGCTTTTCAGAGTGCCTGAGTGTTTGGTTTGATTAAAGCAACTCGGATGAATTCCAGCTTTTTGTCGCGTCCATTCTTCCGATCGACGTGGGAGCCCCAGCTCCTTCACTATGATATGATATTTCGCTCACGAGGTTCAGACATACATGGAGGTGGCCATCTTGGATTTTGACGTGACGACCCAATTTACAATAGCGTTCTTCCTTATGCCGAGATACACCCACCCACCAAATTAGAAGTTGGTACTTCGATTATTTTTCAAGATATTTCGCTCACAAGGTTCAGACATATATATGGTGGCGGCCATCTTGGATTTTGACGTGGCGACCCGATTTTAAACAGCGTTCTTCCTTATGCCGAGATACACCTACACACCAAATTAGAAGTTGGTACTTTGCTTATTTTTCAAGATATTCATCTCAAAAGGTTCAGACATACATGGCGGCGGCCATCTTGGATTTTGACGTGGCGACCCAATTTTCAATAGCGTTCTTCCTTATGCCTAGATACACCTACACACCAGATTAGAAGTTGGTACTTCGCTTATTTTTCAAGATATTCATCTCACAAGGTTCAGACATACATGGCATCAGACATACATGGCTGTGGCCATCTTGGATTTTGACGTGGGTTGCACCCACACACCAAATTCGAATGCGGTCCTTCGCTTGCGCACGCACGGACGCATGCACGCAAACACGCCCGCACGCACACACGGACGGACGGACGGACACACGGACGGAGGGGAAAACCATAGTCCCCCTTTCGCTCCGCTGTGCGACGGGGGACAATAAATGCAAATGCGCCAAAGCAGTTTTACCTGATTTAAGATGATTGGAGATTTCGGTGAAAACAATCACATTCTCAAAGTGTTTCACAAAGACTTGTAATGTTTTAAAACTCACCTTGGTTACCAAACTCAGGTGCCCATATGAACATCTTCATCTGTCATGGCATGTGGAGAACAACAAACCATCACCAAATAGCTCGGCTCAGGTTGGGTGGACTTTGGACAGGTGGAGTGTTAAACACGCAATTCTGAACTTATCTGATTCTCGGTTCAGTTGTGTATCAACTCACTTAATGTTTCGAATTTCCATCTGAACCATCATCAAAAGCGGGGTTAAACGATCGGGTGCTTGCATATGTCTGCCGTACATGTGGCATACATACAGTATGTGCGTGTCTGTATTTTTACAAATCATTTTTTCGGCAACCGTTGGTCCGATTGACACGAAATTTTCACCATAGGATCGCCTCTGCCTGTAGAATTTTATATTCATAATTATGACGTCATAGGTGACGTGGTATGGACCAGTCACCGACTAGGCATCCTCCATTGTGCACAGTCATTACTTGGAAAAACTGAGCTCTGAACCACTTACAAAACTTTCATCCGCAGCTCAATGGAATACTGCTCTCCCCTCTGGGCTGGTGCTCCTGCCTCCCACCGAGCTCGGCTTCACGCTGTAGAAACCAAAGCATTCAGAATCATTGGAATCTCCCGCGATGAAGCTGATTCTGAGGGCCTTTCACTTTCTCACCGCAGGCAGGTTGGCGGTCTTCCTATCTCCTACCGACTCCTTTCTGGCCTTGCACCCCACCCCCTACCTGCTCTGTTTGTGCTCTGCCCTCCTCCCTCCCCTAATATTTCTGCAGGACACACAAGATCTGTCAGCAACCTCCTTCTGGTGAAACTAACAAAATCAAGACTCTCTTCTCACCACTTTCATTCCTCTTTTCTCCCGCCTCTGGAACAAACTCCCCCACTCCCTTCAATCCCACTCCTCCCTTCAGGTCTTTAAAACAGCTGTTCACCACCATCTCATATCTTCCCCCATTCAAAACCTTGATCTTTTCTACCCCCTTTTATCAACCTCAAGCTCCATTTACAAGCTCCTCCTATCAACCTCAAGCTCCATTTACAAGCTCCTCCTATCAACCTCAAGCTCCATTTACAAGCTCCTCCTATCAACCTCAAGCTCCATTTACAAGCTCCTCCTAACAACCTCAAGCTCCATTTACAAGCTCCTCTTATCAACCTCAAGCTCCATTTACAAGCTCCTCCTATCAACCTCAAGCTCTATTTACAAGCTCCTCCTATCAACCACAAGCTCCTCCGAACAACTCAAGCTCCATTTACAAGCTCCTCCTATTAACCTCAAGCTCCTCCTAACAACCACAAGCTCCATTTAGAAGCTCCTCCTATCAACCTCAAGCTCCTCCTATCAACCTCAAGCTCCATTTACAAGCTCCTCCTATCAACCTCAAGCTCCATTTACAAGCTCCTCCTATCAACCTCAAGCTCCTCCCTACAACTCAAGCTCCATTTACAAGCTCCTCTGCCTTTGCCAGGTCTTGTTTTTAGTCTTACTGGGTGTGTCACACAAAATCTTCACCTAAACGAGCTCAGGTGGTAGAGCCGGTTTCGTCGCTTACAACCCAACATGAACAGGAATTGCTGATTGCATGTCTTGACAGATTTATAATGGGTAATTCTAAAGGGTTCTGAAGGGTAATTCTAAAGGGTTCTGAAGGGTAATTCTAAAGGGTTCTGAAGGGTAATTCTAAAGGGTTCTGAAGGGTAATTCTAAAGGGTTCTGAAGGGTAATTCTAAATGGTTGTGATGGGTAATTCTAAAGGGTTCTAAAGGGTTCTGAAGGGTAAGTCTAAAGGGTTCTGAAGGGTAATTCTAAAGGGTAATTATGAAGGGATATACAGGATAATTATAAAGGATTCAAAAGGGTTCTGAAGGGTAATTCCAGAGGGGGATTGTAAAGGGTGATTGATTATACAGGGTGATTCTAAAGGGGGATTATAATGGGTGTTTGATTATGGTTTTATAAACCTTATGATAGATTATGATAATCATAGATTATGATAATTTTACAGATAAACAAGGGGTGATTATAATGGGTGATTGATTATAATGGGTGATTCTAAAGGGTGATCGATTATAATGGGTGATTGATTATAATGGGTGATTCCAAAGGGTGATTATAATGGGTGATTATAAACGGTGATTGATTATAAAGGGTGATTCTAAAGGTTGATTCTAAAGGGTGATTATAATGGGTGATTATAATGGGTGATTATAAAGGGTGATTGATTATAAAGGGTGATTCTGAAGGGTGATTATAAAGGGTGATTATAAAGAGTGACCATAATGGATGATTATAAAGGGTGATTGAATATATTGGGTGATTGATTATAATGGGTGATTCCAAAGGGTGATTGATCATAAAGGTTGATTCTAAAGGGTGATTATAATGGGTGATTATAAAGAGTGACCATAATGGATGATTATAAAGGGTGATTGATTATAATGGGTGATTGATTATAATGGGTGATTAGAAAGAGTGACCATAATGGATGATTATAAAGGGTGATTGATTATAATGGGTGATTGATTATAATGGGTGATTGATTATAATGGGTGATTGATTTATAATGGGTGATTGATTATCATGGGTGATTCCAAAGGGTGATTGATCATAAAGGTTGATTCTAAAGGGTGATTATAATGGGTGATTATAATGGGTGATTATAAAGAGTGACCATAATGGATGATTATAAAGGGTGATTGATTATAATGGGTGATTGATTATAATGGGTGATTATAAAGAGTGACCATAATGGATGATTATAAAGGGTGATTGATTATAATGGGTGATTGATTATAATGGGTGATTGATTATAATGGGTGATTGATTATAATGGGTGATTGATTATAATGGGTGATTCTAAAGGGTGATTGATTATAATGGGTGATTGATTCTAAAGGGTGATTGATTATAAAGGGTGATTATAATGGGTGATTATAAAGAGTGACTCTAATGGGTGATTATAAAGAGTGATTATAATTGGTGATTACAATGGGTCCTTACAATGGGTGATTATAATGGGTGATAATAAAGGGTGATTATAATGTGTGATTCTAAAAGGTGATTGATTATAAAGGGTGATTCTAAAGGGTGATTGATTCTAAAGGGTGATTCTAAAGGGTGATTGATTATAAAGGGTGATTATAAAGGGTGATTCTAAAGGGTGATTCTAAAAGGTGATTGATTATAAAGGGTGATTCTAAAAGGTGATTGATTATAAAGGGTGATTCTAAAGGGTGATTCTAAAAGGTGATTGATTTATAAAGGGTGATTCTAAAAGCTGATTGATTATAAAGGGTGATTCTAAAGGGTGATTCTAAAAGGTGATTGATTATAAAGGGTGATTCTAAAAGCTGATTGATTATAAAGGGTGATTCTAAAAGGTGATTGATTATAAAGGGTGATTGATTATAAAGGGTGATTCTAAAAGGTGATTGATTATAAAGGGTGATTGATTATAAAGGGTGATTGATTATAAAGGGTGATTCTAAAAGGTGATTGATTATAAATTGTGATTCTAAAGGGTGATTCTAAAAGGTGATTGATTATAAACGGTGATTGATTTATAAAGGGTGATTGATTATAAACGGTGATTGATTATAAAGGGTGATTCTAAAAGGTGATTGATTATAAATTGTGATTCTAAAGGGTGATTCTAAAAGGTGATTGATTATAAACGGTGATTGATTATAAACGGTGATTGATTATAAACGGTGATTGATTATAAAGGGTGATTCTAAAGGGTGATTATAAAGAGTGACTATAATGGGTGATTATAAAGAGTGATTATAATTGGTGATTACAATGGGTGATTACAATGGGTGATTATAATAGGTGATAATAAAGGGTGATTATAAATGCTGATTATAATGGGTGATTATAAAGAGTAATTCTAATGGGTTATTATAAAGGGTGATTATAATGTGTGATTCTAAAAGGTGATTGATTATAAAGGGTGATTCTAAAGGGTGATTGATTATAAAGGGTGATTCTTAATCAAGGGTTCTTAACCTTTTTCCCTGTCAAGACCCCAAACGGATTGCCCACAATGTCCCCATACCCCCTTCGCCAGCCTGTTGGCTGACCAAGGCGCACCAAAGGTGCACATCGCTCGGGGGGACTGGGGGCATGTAGCCCAATAATTTTTTGGGATTTCTTGGTGCTCTGTGGTGCATTCTGAGGGGTGTTTTTACTTTAATTGCCTATTTTTTTGGATGAAAATTGGTAAGTTATTATCCAGAAAATGGGCCAAGTTTGGGGATTGGCGCCTGATTACCAGTCCCATTAGGTTCCAGTGTGACTTCAAAATATCTCAATAGCTTCGTTTTATACAGTTAGTTTAGTTTCAATATATTTAAAGTTGATATTTCATTGAATTTATTATAATTTATTACGAGTCCCATACCCCCATATTTTGGTCCCCATACCCCCAAAGGGGTATGGATACCCCAGGATAAGAACCCCAGTTCTAAAGGGTGATTATAATGGGTGATTCCAATGGATGATTATAATGGGTGATTATAAAGAGTGATTTTAATGGATGATTATAATGGGTGATTATAAAGTGATTATAATGGGTGATTATAATGGGTGATAATAAAGGGTGATTTTAAAGTGATTATAAATGCTGTTTATAATGGGTGATTATAATGGATGATTATAATGGGTGATTACAATGGGTGATTACAATGGGTGATTATAATGGGTGATTACAATGGGTGATTACAATGGGTGATTATAATGGGTGATAATAAAGGGTGATTTTAAAGAGTGATTATAATGGGTGATTATAATGGATGATTATAATGGGTGATTACAATGGGTGATTATAATGGGTGATTATAATGGGTGATTCTAAAGGGTGATTATAATGGGTGTTTATAATGGGTGATTATAATGGGTGATTATAAAGGGTGATTATAATGGGTGATTCTAAAGGGTGATTATAATGGGTGATTATAAAGAGTGATTATAATGGGTGATCATAATGGGTGATTATAATGGGTGATTTTAAAGAGTGATTATAAATGCTGATTATAATGGGTGATTAGAATGGGTGATTCCAAAGGGTGATTATAATGGGTGATTATCAAGAGTGATTATAATGGGTGATTATAATGGGTGATTATAATGGGTGATTATAATGGGTGATTATAAAGGGTGATTATAATGGGTGATTCTAAAGGGTGATTATAATGGGTGTTCATACACTTCACAGAGCCTCTGTGCTGCCAAAGCATCTTCCTGAGCAAGAGTTACACTGGGTGGTTTGCCATTGCCTTCACAGTAGTAGTTAGGGCAGGAATTTGGAATTTGTTCCTGGAGCCAGTGATAGCTCACCTGCACTTCTTGAAGGGCACAGTGACAGGGGGGTCTTTAGGGCCTACCAACTAATACCAGCAGACTAGACACCCGTTTAACGTCCATCCGACGGACAGCACACACATTAGTGGATCACCCTGCCTGTGAAACACCGGGATGACAGTTTATAGCTGGGTCGGGATTCGAACCCAGGCTAGACTGCTTAGAGGTGAGTGTGCATACCTGTAGGCTATCCTGCCAGTCCAGTGGAAGATGATAAACGTTGATATATGGTAGATATGGGCACTACATTTCTGTAACATTCTAACATTGTAACATTCTAACATTTCTGTAACATTCTAACATTGTAACATTCTAACATTGTAACATTCTAACATTTCTGTAACATTCTAACATTGTAACATTCTAATCTAACATTGTAACATTGTAACATTTCTGTAACATTCTAACATTGTAACATTCTAATCTAACATTGTAACATTGTAACATTTCTGTAACATTCTGTAACAATAGTGATTATAATGGGTGATTCTAAAGGGTGATTATAATGGGTGATTGTGGTAGATATGGGCCCTGTCCAGGATAATGGAGACAGGGGGACTTACGAAGACAGGGGGACAGGGGACTGTGTATATACATATGGCATGTCGTGTGTATAAATGGTCTTGGCTATAGAAACTGTGTAGAAATGGCACTTGAGGACTGTGAGAGATAGGTTGAAGCAACAGATTGCTACTTTGTAGGAGTAGGCCTCAAGCTGACACCGTGTATCGTTCAATCCCGTTCTGAGGTCAGAGAGACTAAAAAATAATCACTGGTAATCTGAGTACGTGCCGAGTTGTAGCACATACAAAAGGTTTAACTATCAGATCCTGCCAGTTTGAAAGTTTTCCACGCGTTTATGTCGCACTACTTTGTCTTGCATCGAAGGCACTAATCTTGAATCTAGGCCTATCAGAACACTTGCTTGGGTCACATGACATACAAAATGGCGGCATACAGGATGACCAAGGTAGTGGCTGACACGCTTTCTACAATTCCTGGATGGACAGCCTTCCATCTTGAGCTTCATCAGAACGACACGTTGGAAAAGTCAGCCATCCATTACCTACCTGTCATAGAATCCTCGCCTACCGAAATGTCCACCGTAAATGAAATTCTGAATAAGAGTCGAGAAATATCCGATCGACTGGATTTACCGCAAATGATCCTCGTTTTTTTCCAGGCCATTTATTCAAAGGTCCAGCAGATCAGGTGGAAAGACGAAGCCTTGACCAATCGGTTTATAGTCAGGCTTGGAGAATTCCACACAGCAATGGCCTTTCTAGCCATTATCGGAAAACGATTTGCAGATGCCGGAATGAAAGACATACCGATCGAATCAGAAGTGGTAGCTGAGGGTGCCATCAATGGCGTAGTGAGCGGTCATCACTATAATGGAAGCATGAGATCCCACAAACTCTTAGCCGAAGGGCTCCGGAGACTACGTTTCGAGGCTTTCCTCGAATCTTTGTCGGAGGACGAAGAGCGACGCGCTCTCGCAATCGTGGGCGACGTTGCTGATGTCTATCCCAGTGAGGAATTTCTCAGCCTGTCGTCTGGCGATGCGTTCACCACATTGTTATCTGCCTTCAATTCGTTTGTTCAGCGGCAAGGTGAAGAGAATCCCAAGTTTGCATTTTGGTCGTCGTACATCGAGATGGTCCAGCTGCTGTTATTATTCATCAGGGGAACTCGTGAGTCCGACTGGAATCTTCATGTGTCTGCTATACGGCACATGCTCCCTTGGTTTTTCCTCGTACGATCGATTTAATTATGCTCGATACCTGCCCGCTTATTGGCTGGAGATGGTCATTGTCCCCCTAACTCACCCCGAGGTTCACAAATCTGTGACCTCGCATGGTCAATGGACCGTTCAGCGGACAGGCACAGGGTTCTCGTCAATTGCTTGTGACCAGGCAATCGAGCAAACTCTGAACAGAGATTCAAAAACACCAGGGGGGTTGACAGGAATTACCTTGAATCGTGGTGCTGTCCAAAGATGGATACTGAGCCAAAATGAACGGCTGGCCATTGTCCGCCAATGCGAAGCTATGACTGATACTTCTCGAGACCGTCAGGTCAGGAAGGAACTCGGCCACAGCAGAATTATCGCCGACGAAAAGTCAGTCGGAAACATCGTGTCAGTCATCGAGTCTATGCAGAATCCCTTTGATTCCCACCTTACAGAACTGACAAGCATCAGTTCAGGTGTTGTGGCCATCAGTGAGGTCCAACACGACCGGATCTCAGCCAATGGGATTGGTGAGAGGAGCATGTACGAATTCCTTGACAACCGTTTGATAAATCCGTCAGTAGATTTCTTTGCACCCCTCAAGGCATTGAAGCTGAAAACATTTTCAAATCTGGGGAAATCGAAGGCAAATCAAAGTCAGGTAAGGAGATCATGTTACGCAATGACGAGCAGTTATTTTCCAGACTGCTTATTATTGCACAGAACAGGAACATCGATCTGCATGAGATTCTGTGCTATTCACCGTCTCCTGTCTCGCTGCCTCTTGCGACAGCTGATGGCTCCATGGCAAAGACAACGAAGTCCGCCTTACTTGATGCAATTGAAAGCTCCAAGGACTACTTGGTTTCAACAGTGCCTGATGATGGTGCCCTAATCATCGATGGTATGGGCCTTCTGCATAGCGTGCGACATTCAGTTTCGAGTTTTGGCGAACTAGCCGATGCTGTGCTGTCTCGACTCATCCAGCTGACGAAGAAGCTGAAATGCAATCGGGTGGACTTTGTCACCGACACATACCCAGCTGTCAGCGTGAAAAATGCTGAGAGGACGCGTCGTGGCGATGGTGGGAAACAGACGTTCTGCATTCACAACAAACACCAGAAAACTCCAACGCAGTGGAAAAAGTTCCTTGCAAACGGGAAAAACAAGGAAGCCCTAGTTGAGTTTCTGGTCACTGAATGGCAGGGTGCTGATTTCGGCGCAGTCAGAGGCGACATCAGTATCTACATCGCTCATGGAAATGCTTTTTAACAGTCGCTAATGCTGTTCATAACATTAAACAAAGAAATTTGGAGGAATCCCGACATCCATGAGGTACGCTTTACTGACAGAACTGAGTGAAGATCTACTGTAATCTATATACCCCACATGGGTTGGGTAAATAACATGACCCTTCCTGCCGGGCCTATATGTACTGTGTCGTTGGAAGAGACGTAACGCCGATGCTTTTGATATTTCATGGTCATTTTAACAATCGGTTTGTTTGTGTTTCACACTGAATGAAAAATGTAAAGGTAGAGCATAGCGATTGTGATATATGACACGTTTGACGATATGTTCAGCCTGAACAAAATTATGATGTTATAATGGAGGCACATATGACATCATCATAAACACATGTTATTCCACATGGAGAGTTCTTGACAATGAGCCACGTCTCAATTTTTTCTCGGCAGTGCTTTTGGAGAAAGAGGTGCAATTTTTTTTCGTTTTTTCCAAGATGGCGGCCGAACCACGTGACCAATGACGTAATCATTATTCTTTTCTCCACCAGTTTATGCCTCCATGATGCTCAAGAAATTTCATCTTTATCGGCTGACGTTTTGTACTTGTCGAATTATGACATCATAATGGAGACACCTATGACATCATCATTAACATATTTTATTCCCCATGGAGAGTTCTTTACAATGAGCCATGTCTCAATTTTTCTATTCAGCACTTTCTGAGATATAGAGGTGCAAAGTTTTTCGATTTTTCCAAGATGGCGGCCGAACCACATGACCTATGATGTCATAATTATCATTAAAAAATTCTACCTATATTTCCAGGGATCTGAAAAAAGGACTCAAATGCAATACCCTCTCCTCAGGCGAGGGTAATAATAGACACACAATATGTTCATTCTAAATGAACGAATGAATGAAAACCTTTATTGCCAGGGAAGGAATTTGTGTTGCCCACAAATGGGCACAACATTTAAACGTAGACACATCAAATCACAACAATTAATAGTACATAAGCATAGGACCATCACCATCCTGACAGGAGTAATACATTGTCAGTGGACTCCCTCCTATGGAGGAGGGGTCCAATTGTATGACCATGCATTGTGGCCCTTCGGGGTCAAGATGCATATGTTTGAATGACCATGTGCTTCAGCCTTTGGGTTGAGGTGCATGTGTAATGTTAATGGGACAGCCTTGATAGACGTTGTGCCTTGGCCGTGGGGTCAAGGTGCACGTCCAATGCTGTTTAAATGTTTGATTTTTTAAAACCTTTTTTATTATAAAAAAGGCAGGCCTTAGTGCTGGCCTCATAAGCACCATCACATCCATGTCATTCAATAATCATATTGCCAGATGCTGCACATTATAGACCGTTGTACTTATTGGTGATGCTGTTATATGATGCTGTTTAGGATTAAAATATAGAGACATTGAGTTTAAAGCAGAGTTGGGAAATGATATGAGGGTTTCCACCTATGACATTCGCAGTTTCGTAATTTGGCAAATTTTATGAACAATTCTGAAATTATACCTATAGAAACAAAATATTTTGTAATGCGAAATTTACAAGAAATGTGTATGTGCTAATTTGCCGGGTAAATTGACTGTGTATGTGCTGTGACGTCATGCGTATAGACTGAACTACACTACTCACAATAAGTTAGGGATATTGTGGGAGTGTTTATTTTTTTTTATAGGGGTTAGGGTTAGGGTATTGAAATCAAGAATGCTGTGTTTTTTCACACATTAATAACCATAGAATTAGGACCAACAACTTTTTTCAACATAATTAATACACAAAATCAACCACACCGAAGAACCTGCCAATATCCCTAACTTATTGTGAGTAGTGTAGCTCACTTGCATAACGGACGTGAAAATAGTCCGATTTTAATATATTTTAATTTTAATAGTCCCTCCCCCCCTCTTCTCCCCTCCCCCTCCCCCTCCCCCCCTCTCATCCCCTCCCCCCCTCTCATCCCCTCCCCCCCATTCCTCTCCCCCTCCCCTCCCCTTCCCCTCCCCCTCCCCTCCCCTTCCCCTCCCCTCCCCCGCCTGGCAATGCCGGGTACTTCTGCTAGTCAACAATATATTGTACACTGCGGTTGGTTTTGACATGTCAGAAAAAAACATCATCCAGATGAGTAGTGTAGGCTGTTATGTCATTTCGTGTTATTTTTTAGTTAAAAGCAAAATTCCACTTGATTCCTTGTCTTTGGGGTGTCACATGTTCGAAAAAATAGGTTGTTAATTTTTTAAAATGGATTAAGGGTGTCAAATCCAAGATGGCCGCCAAAATATATAAATTCCATTAAAACTGGTATTCTGAACACAGTATGAGGTCCAAATTAATGATAATACCCATAATTTCAATACCAAGGAGTTCAAAAACAATTAATTTCAATATGGCAGTCAAATTCAAAATGGTGGAAAAATCCAAGATGGCCGCCACTTCTTAAATAACCACAGTACAAAAACCTAATGTTCTTGATAACACAAATTGTGAATGATGAAATAGGTCCATTTTGGTGGTAATGCCCACATAAGTAATGCTAGGCCGTTGGGGAAACATGTTACTGATTCGTTGAAATCGGTGGATGCCAGCCATAGTGAGAAATAGTGAGAAAATCCAATATGGCTACCACTGTTTTACACAAAGGTCCATATTGCTATAACAATGATAGCGTAATGTAATTTCCTGTTTGACCATATTTAAATATTCCTGTCTCACAATCATCTGTTTTACCTTACAAGTCCTCGTGTTCATCTCCCACAATGTTCTGAGCTGATTGTTCATTGTTGCTACAGCCGTAGTTCAAACAGCTACAGACCTCTGTGCATGGGAGTTTATTGCTGTGGCAACTACAGGAGTTTCCTTTGCATCCTGATTTGCAGCCACATTTTACCAGCTTAGTCACGGCCTCTGGTGCTGGAGGGTTCAAACACATCACCGGAAGAAATCTATTTTCCTCTGACTTCCATCCATAGTCAGTGGGAGAAGGAAGGGACGGTTGACTTTCGCATGCCTGCATCCATATCATTGCAATATAATGTGCTCGCAGAATGTGTGGTGTCAATGATCCAGAGGTTGGAGGCAGACTCTCTCCCTCGGCCTGTCGATTTGAGTACAAGAACCATCGTAGTGCATTTACTTTGGTGTGTGTTTTGGATCTGTACAACAAGCAAACGAACCTTTCCAGTTGGTCAATTGCGTTTGGAGAGGGTGTAGCAGCAGACTTACCAAGTGAAGCAAGTGAATCCAGTATCATATCATCGCAGGACATGAACACCTTCGTACACCAGTCCTTTGTCCTGCCGGCGAACCTGCCACACATATCTGATCCTGTGAAAGAATGAAACCCGAGAATAGCCGAGGCGCGGTTAACTCCTAACTTTTCAAAGATAGGTTTGACTGCAATTTTCCTATTCAGTTTTCCTTTTCCGGTAAGGAAATATGTCTCAGCAGGTAGCTGTGGATACATGTGGATCATCAGCATGAAGACATCGGTATCTGGAGAGTCTATTACAAGTTCTACATCGCCGTTAACTGTTAGGGCATGGAGCAAGAGTAACGTATCCGCTTCTTCATGACCGTGTTTTACCAATTCATCAGGCACACTTACATTGCCTTTTGTCTCAGTGCCGAAGGTTACCATGAACTTCTTCAATTTGTTGGCAGAGCTGTTGCTGTGATCCAGAGTCGTTGCAGCTAAATACTCTACAAGTTCTGCCTTGGTTTTGACACTTGAAAGGAAGTCCTTCAAGGAAATATTCTGGATCAGTGTACTATCTTGGATGTGATAGTAGGTCGAGTTTCCCTTTGTTCTCTTTTTGCTCATTTGCTCTTTCAGAGAACTTTCGACGTATCTGTCAAATACCAGTCTTACTTCGTCGTAGTTAGCTGCAATCCTGATAAGCTTTTCAAGAAATGACATGGCAAAATCACTGCATGTTTTCATTTTGTCTGTCCTGGAGATGGAGTTAACGAGGGCCATGCCATCTATGACTACAACTTTAAATTTCTCAGACATGTCGGACATGTCAGTTGAAGCTTCTTGCTCAGGCTGCGCTTCTTGTACTTCAGGCGCCTCGGCTTGGGGTGGTACTTCAGTTTGGGAGTTTTCACTCAATACTTGGTCGCCAGAAACACTCGGTATGGCATTAGCTGGATCGCTTGTGGCTTCTGTTGGGCTAGGTTGCTCCTTGGTAACTAGCACTTCAAGATGATGAAGGACCTTAGCCTTGTCATATGCTAGGAGAAGTGACCCATCCGAAGCGAAAAGGGCACGTGGAACAATTCCAAATTCATACTTCCCAATACAGTCCTTTAGATCAAGGTCTGGACGGCTTCTTGATGCTACTATAAACCTCTGTAGGAGTCCTCGTTCTTCTTTGACTTTAATGAGTTTGTCACCTGCTTTCACTTTCTTCACTGTGTTGGCACTTTTGAAAGTGCCTATGTTCTTTCTCTTCATTGGATCCCACACTGAAAGTTTTCCTTCTGTAAGGCGTTCTTTGACAAATGTCTGGAACAACTGTTGTCCGATGGCATCGCGGTCTACTATGTCCTTTGTTACCTTTTCATCAATTACTTTCTTGGTAAGAAGGTTACACAGGTCACTCTCATCGGTTACGAATGGGTCTCCATGAACAACAAATACCTCTGTCAATCTAGCGGAATTTCTCATTACTCGGGTGGACTTTCCCCCTGTGATCTCGTGGTGTTGGTCTCTGGTATCAGCACCTTCCATGCCATATTCTCTTTGAAACTCCTCTACTAGATTAGACAAGTCAGGTGCAATCAGGAAGAAACGGTCTAGAGCTCTCTCAATTTGGGTTATTCCAGTAATGCCTCCAATGACCTTGAGTTTGCGGTTCTCCTGCTCAATTCCGTGATCTGGACCTATTGAAGTGAATGCAGCAATCCCCTTCGTCACACAGAAATTTCCTTTCAGGAGTTCTGCCCAGACATCTGGAAAAACTTGTTCTGTTTGCTGCATTGTTGACAGGTACAAAGGGAGCAAACGTGCGTAGTTCAGGTGGTCGTGAGCAAAGAAGTACTTGATAAGAGCTTCAGTGCTTTCCATATGCAGCAGCAGGTCCCGTTGTCTGGTAGCTCTAATATACTGAAGGATAGTTTCAAACTGCCTCAAGTAGTTATGGATGTAGTGTTGAATTGGTGCTGGATTGCTTTCAAACTGTCCCAACTTTGTGAGTTTATCTCTAGATTCGAACATGGTCATGGTTTCTCTGACGGCATCTCTGAGGTTTTGACGGTTGCCTGTGTTCATGCTGATATCTTTCTGATATGCTTTTTCCAAATCAATGGACGCTTCACTTAGGAACACTTTCTCTTCTGGTGCTCTTGTTAGGAACCTGTCAAAGTAGAGATGGTATAGAGCAAGCAATGTTACAGTATGTGCTTCTAGGGACCTGTAGAGATGTTTTCCATTTAGGATTTGCGTTACGGTTGTTGGAGAATATAGTCCAGCTTCGACCCAAGCCTGGTCAATGCCGCTTCCTTCTGCCATATTGAAATTGAATTTGAATTTGACTGCCATATTGAAATTAATTGTTTTTGAACTCCTTGGTATTGAAATTATGGGTATTATCATTAATTTGGACCTCATACTGTGTTCAGAATACCAGTTTTAATGGGATTTATATATTTTGGCGGCCATCTTGGATTTGACACCCTTAATCCGTTTAAAAAAATTAACAACCTATTTTTTCGAACATGTGACACCCCAAAGACAAGGAATCAAGTGGAGTGGAATTTTGCTTTTAACAAAAAAAAAACACGACAGCCATTTTTAAGACATAGCAGCCTACACTAGAGGGTGGATAAGGGCTTTGTACCAGGAGAAAAAGACTTCCCTGGTGGGCTCCCCAGGAAGTGCCAGTGAGGCATCGAATTAGATTTCGGCCCTTGGCGCATTTGACTGCGACCTTAACGTGGGAGCCCCACCATCACATGGTCACGGATTGTTGAACCCAATATGAGGCCGTTGAAAAATTACCTAACGCTATTTTTTAGTAATGTAAGCTCAATAGGTAAGTAGTTATAATATGTGAGGATAATAGTTAGTTACTTATTCGAATTCCCGGATCTTCATGGAGGAACTTCCGGTGGTTGGTTTTTAGGCGCGAAGAGGAACCGGAAGTGTGGCCTTGAGGCGCTAATTTCAAGTTCAACTCGCTTGACGCCCCCCCTCCCCGACCCCCTCGAGTCCGCCAAAATATAGTACTGGTGTTACATTTGCTATTCTCCAATCCAATGGTACCTGTCCTGACTGTCCGTTTACATCCCGCTGATCTATGCGACCCTCAATATATTTTCGCTCTGTTTAAGTTGCTTCTTGCACTCAGCTGCCATGATTGTTAAAGTAACAAACTTTGCAGGTGGAATTAGTTCCTTTTCAACGTCTTTTTGATTTGTTGATTCATTGTTGCATCCCCCACTCTGGTTTTCCTGTTCCTTGGTACTCGGTCTTTGATCCCTTCTCTTTTTGCGGATTGTTTTAATGATAATCACACTTAGAATGATACAGACGACTTGAAGACAGAGACCACTCAGCAGAAACAGCAACAACAATGGAGGTCTGGAAACCTTGTCCTGTCCATTATCTGAGGAAAGAATAAAAAGATGTTAATGCTCATCAAGCCATGGTAGGTAATACAGGATTTGTGAATAAGGATTAAAATCAGCTTTGATGACCATCTGATTGGTAAATTATGATGCTCACGGCCAAATGCGAAAATTGTGAGTGTTTTTATTCTTTCTGTGCAATGACATCTTTGCTGATATTGAGCAGATCTTTTTGGGGGGGGGGGGGGGGGGGGTGAGGGGTGGGCGAGGGACATTGAGTTTGCATCTCGCCACGTCTTGATGAGGGACATTGAGTTTGCATCTAACCACGTCTTGATGATGGACATTGGGTTTGCATCTAAGCACATCTTGATGAGGGACATTCATTTTGCATCTAACCACGTCTTGATGAGGGACATTGAGTTTGCATGTAACCACGTCTTGAGGGACATTGACTTTGTATCTAACCATGTCTTGATGAGGGACATTGAGTTTGCATCTAACCATGTCTTGATGAGGGACATTTATTTTGCATCTAACCACGTCTTGATGAGGGACATTGAGTTTGCATCTCGCCACGTCTTGATGAGGGACATTGAGTTTGCATCTAACCACGTCTTGATGATGGACATTGGGTTTGCATATAACCACGTCTTGATGAGGGACATTGAGTTTGCATCTAACCACGTCTTGATGAGGGACATTGAGTTTGCATCTAATCATGTCTTGATGAGGGACATTGAGTTTGCATCTAACCACATCTTGATGAGGGACATTGAGTTTGCATCTAACCACGTCTTCATGAGGGACATTGGGTTTGCATCTAACCACGTCTTGATGATGGACATTGGGTTTGCATATAACCACGTCTTGATGAGGGACATTGAGTTTGCATCTAACCACGTCTTGATGAGGGACATTGGGTTTGCATCTAACCACGTCTTGATGAGGTTCATTGAGTTTGCATCTAACCACGTCTTGATGAGGGACATTGAGTTTGCATCTAACCACGTCTTGATGAGGGACATTGAGTTTGCATCTAACCACGTCTTGATGAGGGACATTGAGTTTGCATCTAACCATGTCTTCTGGTCACTCAGTTTAACAGTAAAATATTTTATGTTTATTTCCACTTGTAAAATTTGGGAAATAGTTGGACCAATTTATTGACATCCCAAGTTGGAATTGAAATCGTAACATTTGATTAACATAGGGACCGGGTTTGTAGTATTGTGCGGTATGTTTTTTATAACTATGATTTTGTTGTTTGTCTTTCTAATGATTTTTTACTGTTATTCTCAAGTACATGCATTGACGTACTGGATGACTGTTTAACTGGGTAACAGAGGTAATGATGACATGTTTGCAAAATGAAACAGGAGTGCACAATATAATGTTATGTCGGTAGGGTAGAGCAATATCTAGAGTCAGGTAGATCTGAATAGGTAACATACTTCGTCTGTCGCGATAGGGAATCTACCTGTGATAAGTTCCATGTGTAGTCCGATTTGTCGGGTAAGAGTATACCTGTGAACATACCAGGATGTTCGGGTGTTAGATTGTGTAGGGATTAAGAATAAACCCCTGTGTGTCACACCTGGTAATCAAACCTTTGTCCCTTATAGCAATGCACACCTGTAGACACTTAGACAGGCCCTTTAGTACACGCAGTAATTAAATTCCCTTCCCTGACAATGACTTTGGAAGAAAACAGACAGGAAACCAGGCCAGGACACCGCCGATGATGGCTGCCACCGGTTGCATCACGAACTTGCATCACGAACTTGCATAGCAACTAAGAAGGAGGTTCGGTGGAAGGCGCTGATTGGGTGGAGCGCCAAGGCTGACGTCGTAACCCAGGTTATATAAGGGCGCGCCGAACGACATTTTCTCTCTTGCTCTTGCTCTAGGCTCTTGCACAGCTCTAACCCTTGTGCTCTTTGGGTCTGGATGTGCTTGAAGCTCTTGCGCTTATTCTTGGTCTTGAGAGGTCCTATTGGTCGTTGGTTCACCATCTGCGTGGTGCTTGGAGCGGTGCTCGGTGCTTTCGGTGCTGTGAAGGGGCGGGACCTCGTGTGCGCACGGAGAGGGCGTTGGCTCGGGCCTGCGTGGTGCTTTGGAGCTTGGGGCGAGGGACCTCATGGTGTGCAGCGGAGCTTGGAGCCAAGTGGGGACGACAGACCACAGACAGATAAGGACGCACCACAGAACATTACACGACGATTCCTTTCCTTTAATTCATTTTCCTGTGTCTCGTTTCTGAAGTGAGGTGTCTGGGATCCCAATTTAGGCCCATTATTTGATTACCGTCGCGTTCCTTGTTATCGGGTGCCGTGAATAAATCTCTATTTTTGTACCTTCTAATCTTGCTTGTTCGAGTTCATTAATTCCCTGCAGCTGCCGTCGGTCGGCTGAAGTTGAGCGCTTTTACCACAGCTTCCAATTCCCTTCTTCCTCCCGCGTTTGATAGCTGAATCCGTGTTTGGTCGTCGCCTCAAGTAAATCCGTTCTGGTCCATCCGTGGTCCCTGGTGTTAACCGGAAGGGTCCGCGCGACAATATTTTCCACAGCCCCGTTCCAGTGAGTAAAGGATTTACTCCCAGGGAAATGGGTTAATAAGTTAAAACAAATGGAGAGTCATTTTATTCTTCTTCTTCTTTTCGGGCACAATTATTCTCACGTTCTTGTGGGGTTGCCCATGGGAGGTTTTCGGCAAAAGTTTTGTCGTCCTTCTTGTCCAGGCGTGATGCTCGACTAAGCACTGTAGTTCTCTCTTTCTCCCTTTCTGATGTATCATACTGTTACAGACACGACTTTGATGTTATGGTGGGCCGAGCGGAATGGCCGCCGTGTCCGCACAAGTTACCCGATTATACCCGACGTTGACCAAATCGCGCTGTGCTAAATCAATTGAGGAAAGGACACAACGGCTGGGTTAAAATGACACGACACCAAGGGTTCAGTTCTCAAGACCTCCGGAGGAGGTTATAATATTGCGGAAGGTTTGATTACAGGAATGAGAGGGACAGCATAGAAAGATAGGCACTTAGACACACTTATCTTATTCCCGACAGACCACAGATAAACAGGACAAATCTGACTCACACGGGGATTGATGGCAAGGAAAGCGGGCAGTCGATGGCTCAAGGTGCACCTTGGCTCAGGGACAGAATCGACCCGGTCCGGTCCAGTAGATGCGGGGAGGTCGCTCAGCGCTCGGAGGTCGCGACTTGTCTCTTCTTCAAGCTCGGGGCGCATCTGACGTCACGTCCGGCAAGTCGCTGCGTATATCCGGCGGGGAGTGACACGCCCTCGGCTTGTTAGCTCCGCCCCAGATGGAATCGGCCCGTTGCGTCTTACTGGCTGCGGGGGGTTACCGGGCTCCGCCCCTGACGAGGAGCTGACAGCCAGCCCCTTCGTGGTAACCCCGTGGGCGCACATGGCAATGGCGGCTAACCAAGCCGGTGTGAGGACGCACACTCCCCGCGCCGTCGCCGCGCCGCCCCCCTCTGCTGTTGTAGTTGTTGTTTCTTCATGGGGAAGAGATGCGGGGAGGTATGGGGAGGTCCTAAACTCACTACTGGTGCCATACAATCACATTCTGGTGCAACGAAGAGTCAGAATTAATGGAAACGAGTCCTTAACTGACATAGACTAAGAATAACTAGCAAGATGTCCGAAAGTTGTCTACGTGAGATGCGGTGAACCTGGGCACGACATTTAATGGGGGAAATAGGGGAAGGTCGGTTCTACAGAGTGTTGTTTACAGACAATGGGACTAGGGAATGGGGGATTGGGGATAGTTGGGGAGTATTGGGGAAATAGGGGAATATTTACAAGCGGATATGGAGGCCAAATTCCATATTCGCAACAATACTGTCGCGTAACCGTGATTAACACCACCGTTACGGATGACCGATTGCGAGACTTTAACTCCCGAGGCGAACACTCAATGGCGGACTCACGTTCAACACCAACGCGCGAAATGGCGGGACGCAGCGAAGGCTCCGCAGCCTTATCTATTAAAATGAAACACCCAGGAAACTGCGTTCAAATATGTACAGAAAATAATATAAGGATTTATTATTAAAAGTAAAGCCAGTGAAAAAGCACGCGCCGGTAATCTAATAACTAAATCGGGACGTCCCCACACGACTGATATCAAACACAAAACGAGGGAGATTAATACGAAAATAACAAGTCACGTCGTGTACAGTGTACGCGGATTCGGGCTTATCTGTCTTTGTCGTCTTTGTGGCTGCCGTCCAACACCGCTCCTTTCGGCCCGATCGCACACCTCGCTCCAAGTTCCACGGCCCTCTGCCTCCGCCTCCAAGCGCCACCAGGCCTCGTCGGTCCAACGCAGGGCTGCACGAAGCAACCAAAAACCAAGTGCCAACTGCCAACTGCTGAGTGCCGAGTGCCAACTGCCAACTGCAACGAGCTGTGGTCACGAACTGTAGAAAATGGCACGAACCGTCAACTGCCACGAGCTCTCACTTCTCTCAACTGCCACTCCGGTACCGAACTGGGACGCTCTACTCAACTGTTCAACGAACTGGGACGACTCGAGATCAGATCGCAACTCAACTCAACTGGCGAAAATGGCGTCCGACCGTCGCATATATCTCTCCCCGATGACGTCACATTCGCGCACTCCTCAGCCAATCATATGGTCCCAGCTCGCCGGTCACGCCCTCTACGGCATGCGACTCCTAACATCTCCCCCGTTACGCGACCCTGCGGTCCTGGCATAACACGTGCCGGCCAGGTTTGTAGGCCTTTGGAGGTGTACACGGTGGCGGCCAGCCGTGGCGGTGTTTTTGGCCTGGTTTCCTGTCAATTTAATACGAAGTCCTTGTCAGGGAAAGGGGATTATTTAATGTTGCGCTAAGGACCTAACTAATGTTTATGTGGTTTGCAGTGCCATAAAGGACAAAGGTTTGATTACTAGGTGATACTCACAGGGGCGTTACCTTTAATCCCTCACTATTTAACACTCGAATCTCCAGGTAGATTCACACTCATACATCTTACCCCGACAAACGCCTGAACATCAATAACTTATTACATGTAGAGTCCCTGTCACGACAGCCGAATACCTACCTATTCAGATCTACCTAGCTCTAGATGTTGCATTACCAAATTCATAACACAGCCCCCCCCCTGGAACCGTAGCTCCTGCAAGGTTCACCGCAGGGCTACCATTCCAGCCTTAACACTTACTGTCACACACTTAATTAACCTACGAAATAAATCAGGAAGGGCTGTGGGAAGTGAGTCGGACTACCTACCTACACTTCCTTAACATGCTGAACCCCTTAACCATCATGCAAGTATGTACATCTTCTTCGTTGTTCCTGTGGAGGGAGGAAACAACAACACACAACACTAACTTAACCACAAAACTTAACCATCTTTCCAACACTCAAAACTCTAACCTTTGTACATACCCCGGTCTACAGACCGTGTCCCCCGGTGGATGCCACAAGACTCAACCTTACCTGCGGGGCCATCCCCAATGCATCCCCCCTAAATTTCCACGGGCCCTGTCCAGATGTTACAGGTGAGTGACACGGCTCGGTGGATTTCGCCCACATTCATGCAACACAGACCCCTTAACCACTCATTCTCATTCCATAGGTCATCAAGGCATTGCAAAAATCAACAAAGCACTTATTCCCAATACACCCCCTGCAGGACCATGGCATTGATGTCATTCACGTGTGTGTGCATTCCTCAACTAGGCAGCGGGGAGGTACCGCACAAAAGATGGTGGGGGCGCATCAGGCTGTGGTGCCCGCAGTCCCAAAAACAAGTCAACCGACTTACAAATTCATTGCCCCCCCCCCCCCCTTTACCTCTTGGCCCCATGACAGCCCAACAGCCCCTTTCCGCCGTTACCTCGCCGGTGAGGGTCTCCACACACACCAGGCTCCTTTGCCTCCTGCTTTCGCGCAGCAACACGGGTCACCGGGGGACTTCCTCACCCCGCGGCGCCCAACCAGGCCCTCCACCGACGAGCTCCAATTTCCAGTTACCACCGGCTGCCAGGGGTAATTGCCGCAGAGGGGGGCCCGCAGGCATCGCTCCTCAGAGCTTGCTCTGTACCTGCGGACACACACACCTTCCCCACCCACAAGACCCCAAAACACACTTCCTCCCCCACTGCCATTCAATTCTCCACACAACTCAGCACAATTCAGTACAATTCCATAGATGGTGTAAAAGGTGTTACAAGGCTTGCCATGGCCTGCTACATGTGAAATTCCCCCAGTTCACATTTAAACCATCACATCTTCCCAAAAGCACATTTCCAAAAGCACAATTATCACCCCTCATTATCTCCAATAATCATCACACACTCTCTAGGTTCCACTCTCACGACCACATCAAAACACCTAACCACAACACAAAAACATACGCCACCCACAAGACACTGTGGCTCCCATTCCATCCCCTCACCGGCCATGTCATCACTCGCACTCACCTCCCAACTCCAAATTACATGTCCCCAATTTCCCAAAGCAAATCCTGAAGCCTGGGACAGTACTCCTCAAAGCACTCACCTTAAGTGCAGGTAGTTGCAGGTTGGTCAGGTTCAAGGGTGTCATCCACCACACCTAATTTCCCCCTCACCCTTCCAATCCACTCCGGAGCCTCCCGACCCATGTAGGAGCTCAATCTATCCCCGTGAACTATCTGTGGAAGGGTATGTGGGCCCATCTGAATTTTGAACACCACATCAGTTACTTGCCGAAGCACCACCCCAGGGCCCTTCCAAGGTGAAGTGAGTTTTGGGCACACCCCCTTCCTTCTCCGGGGCCAGTAGAGCCAAACAAGGTCTCCGGGAAGGAAACGAGGTGTGTGAGCCCGAGCGTCATACCGCGTTTTCATCTGCGAAGAAGCCACCCCAATTTGCTTCCTCGCAAACTCATGAGCCTTTTCCATGCTCGCTTTCAAATTGGTTGCGTAGCTCTCCACAGTTGGCTCACCCGGTTCCCCTGGTGACGGTCCCATCAACAAATCTGTGGGGACTCGCATCTCCCTACCGAACATCAACAAGGCGGGGGTGCACCGAGTGGTCGCATGCTGGGCGGTCCGGTATGCCATCAATATAAAGGGAAGGTGCTCGTCCCAATCCTGTTGGTTTTCAGATGTAAAGAGGGCCAATTGTGTCAACAGTGTCCGGTTGAACCTCTCTACCATCCCATCCGATTGAGGCCTAAGGGGAGTCGTCCGGGTCTTATGAATTTGGAGGAGCTCGCACACCGACCGCAGGAGGGCAGATTCAAAGTTCCGGCCCTGGTCAGTGTGCAGCTCCCTTGGGACGCCAAATCGGGAGAAGAATCCCTCAACTAGTACTTGAGCTACCAGCCGGGCTTCCTGGTTGGGCAATGGGTAGGCCTCTGGCCACTTGGTGAAGTAATCCATTGCCACCATAATGTACCGATTCCCTCGGCGGGTGGCTGGCAGGGGCCCCACCACATCTACTGCCACCCGCTCGAGCGGTGCCCCGACATTGTACACCTGGAGCGGGGCCTTGCGCGCACGTGGGGGTCCCTTCTTACCGCGGCAGAGGTCGCAGGATCTCACCCAATTTTGAATGTCTCTGCCCGAATTCACCCAGTAGAACCTCTGTCGTAATTTGGACAAAGTCTTGGCCACGCCCAAATGTCCCATTGTCCTAGTCCCATGCACGTGCCCCATAACCACTTCCTTCAATTTGTTAGGTACAATTATCAACCAGGAAGCTACATCACCCATTGGTGTCACCCACTTTCTGAACAAATAGCCCTCTTTCAACCCCAACATCTGCCACTGTGCCCAATAGGCCTTTACCTGGGCTCCGTGTGGAGCAATCTCCTCCCAAGAGGGTCTTTTGTCCTCCTCTAGCCACTGAAAAAGGGGCCCCAAAACGGGATCCTCCCTTTGACTCTCTTGCCAATTCACATCGCCCAATTCCTGTGGGGGTTGTGGCAAAGTTCGCCTGGTCACTCTCGCTGCATATAGGCATGCATCAATTTGGCCCTGCCCAATTGGATCCTTGGCTTCTTGTCTATCACAAAATTTACACTGTGCATCCCAACAGGGGCGCCGAGAGAGAGCGTCTGCATTGGCATGTGCTTTGCCAGGCCGATGTTGCACAGTGAAATTATACTGCTGCAGCCTCTCAAGCCACCTTGCAATTTGTCCCTCCGGCTCTTTGAACCGAAGGAGCCATTGCAAGGAGGCATGATCCA
The DNA here is from genome assembly GCF_964187855.1 of Myxine glutinosa. Taxonomy (NCBI): domain Eukaryota; kingdom Metazoa; phylum Chordata; class Myxini; order Myxiniformes; family Myxinidae; genus Myxine; species Myxine glutinosa. The sequence goes on along the minus strand of NC_136273.1, from coordinate 52,592,819 downwards.
CTCGGATCACAAACTCCCTCCCATAAAGGTAAGGGTGAAAGTGTCCAACTGCAGACAGCAAGGCCAATAGTTCTTTGCGGGTAACGCAATAATTTCGTTCGGGCCTCGAAAGTGCCCGACTGTAATACGCAATAGCCCTCTCGACTCCCTGTTGCATTTGTGACAACACAGCTCCCAATCCCTCCTGGCTCGCATCTGTGTCCAGGATGTAATTGCCATCATCTGTCGGGTATGCCAAAACTGGGGCCTCCACCAGACGTTGTTTTAAGTGACTGAATGCCTCGATGCAGCTCTCTGACCATACAAATTTGGCTCCTTTCTCTGTCAATTTGTGCAAAGGTCTTGCAATTTCCGCGAAATTTGCCACAAATCTTCTGTAGTACGAGCAGAGGCCCAAAAATCCTCGGACCTCCCTTACATTTTTAGGGGCGGGCCACTCTTTTACAGATTTTACCTTTCCTGGGTCAGTGGCCACGCCGCTCTCACTGATCACGTGACCCAGGTAAGTCACTTCCCTCCTGAAAATTTCACACTTGCTCGGATTTAATTTCAACCCGGCACCCCTTAATCTCCCAAATACGTCTGACAAATTTTCGACAGCCTGTTCAAATGTGGGAGCGTGGACCAATACATCATCCAAATAGACGAGGCAAGTCTGCCACGGTAAGCCAATTAAAACACGTTCCATCAGACGCTCAAACGTGGCAGGGGCATTGCACAATCCAAAGGGCATGACGACAAACTGCCAGAGACCCTTTCCTGTGGTGAACGCCGTTTTCTCCCTCGCCTCTTTATCCATTTCCACCTGCCAATAACCGCTCTTTAAATCCAACGTGGAGAACCACGTTGAGCCTGAAACGGCATCGAGGGTGTCATCGATCCTTGGCAGGGGATACGAGTCCTTGAGTGTCACATGATTGAGCTGGCGGTAATCCACACAGAACCGAGTGGTCCCATCTTTCTTCTTCACCAGCACAATGGGTGACACCCAAGGACTCACCGAGGGCTCGATAAATCCGGCTCTTTCCATTTTGCTCACCTGTTCCTCTGCCTCCTCTTTCTTAGCGAAAGGGAGCCGCCTCGGCGGTTGGCGAACAGGCCGAGCCTCGCCAGTACTAATTTTGTGCCTGACGAGACTCGTGCGTCCAACATCCTCGGGGGAGAGAGAAAAAACACCCAAGTTCTTACCAACCAAATTGTGCAACGTCTCTACCTGCTCCGATGTTAGGCCCTCTTCAGAGCGTGTCATCATGTCCCGCACTCCCTCTGACCAATCACATTTCCCCAAATTTTGCCCTCCTTCCGGCTGTACTGGCAAGCATGTGGATCCACCTCCTCCGGTGACCTCTACTACACTACTGCATTTGGCTACGATGGCTCCGCCCCTTATAGTGCGGGGGCTGTCGGACAAGTTGAGCAGCCTGACTGCCAGCATAGGCCCACGGGTGTCTATGAGGGTGCGACCCACCATTAATTCCTCCGTCCCCTGCGAGGACCACGACTCCACTAGCCCCAGCTGGCCAATGGGTTGAGCACCTGCTGCTAACTCTGCCATCACGACTCTCTCGGACCTGGGAGGCACGGTCACAGTGCGCGGCACCTCCAGCCACGTCCCCTGCACCTCCTCGTCATCCCCCAGTCCCATTAACTGCAGCCTCTCGGTGCCCAACCACATATGACCACGCCCAAGGTCTAATTGGCAGTCATGTTCCACCAGGAAACTCAGTCCCAACAGACACTGATCGCACACCCCCGCCACCCACACAACCACGCTGACCTCCAGGCCACCCAACTCCATCCTCACCACTCCGCGTCCCAATATTGGTGCCGTTGCCCCCGTAGCCAGTTGAAGGCTGTGTCCTTCTACCCTATCAATTTTGTCCCAGCCTCCAACACTCTGGTCTAGCACACCCGGATTGATAATGGTGTCACTGGCTCCAGTGTCCACCACAGCCTCACAAAATTCTCCCTCAATTTTGCATCTAACCCTTAGATTACCCGTGCCAATTTGTCCGCAATTCACTACTTCCATCAAAGGAGGGCGCTTCTCCACACACTTGCCAGCCGAGCATGGCCCCGTATGCTCGGCTCGTTCTAGTTTCCCGCACACTCTACCGCTATTGGCCCAGGCGGAGGTGGTGGTCCTCTGTCTGGCACCTGTGGACCTCCTCTGTCTGGCACCTGCGGACCTACTGGGGGCCCCCTCCTTTCTGGACTGCGAAGCCTGTCAGGAGGTGGGGGCCCATATGGTTGCCGACAATTCCTCTGACTGTGCCCTCTTCTCCCACATCTAAAACAAGTCCCCAAGAACGGACCCCTCTGGTAGCCAGGCGGAGCCCCCCTTTCTCCCGGCCCAGCCCGATAAAAATCAGGCCGTCCCGATGACCAACCTGGACCACCCTGTCGTGACTCGCTCCCTGCAAATGGTCCCCCCATCAAATTTGTCAGCTGGCGGCTGATCCCCCTTAACATTCGCCCGATGTCATCCTCTGGCTTTTCCCGATCCCGCACCTCGGTCTGCCGTACCGTCACAGGTGCCCTCTCCGATGCGCGGTTCGACCTTCTCAAAAAGGTCAGTCTCGCCGCGCATTCCGCTGCCCGGTGCACCGTGGGTGGGTCCTGTAACTCCACCAACGTCCGGACCTCAGGATCAGGGAGAGCCGCCATAAATTTTTCTATCGCCAGCTTGTCCCACGCCTGTGCTGGTAGGTCCCTGTATGCTATCCTCACAGACTGGTATATATCCTGGGCCAGCTCCTGCAACGTCTCATTAGGCTTTTGCCTGCGATGCAGCAGCTGTGCCCTGACCAGGTCGCACCTTGCGCCTGTCCCGTACCTGTTATTCAAGGCCTCACAAATGGCCTTGCTGGTCAATATTCCCTCTGGGACTACGTTCAACACGTCGGCGGCTGACCCACGCAGTGTCGCCACCAGATTCCCCATGCGCTCCCGCTCTCCCCAACCATTGAGCTGAGACACGCACTCAAATTGTGTCAGGAAAGCCTCGAGGCTCCCTGATCCGTCAAAATGTACGAGGGGGATTGTTTTTCCAGAGACTCTATTCCCCGATTCCTCTCTGTCCAAATCCAGTCCGGGGCCAAAACACCCCCCCAACTGGGTATTCCGTTTCGGAGCCTCTGGTGTCCAAATGTGGCTCGTGGTGAGGGTCTCCTGGGTCCCCTTAATCTGGTCCTGAAAATGTTTAACCGACCTACTCACCTCTTCCTTCAGGCTCTCTTGAACCCGACCAACCTCCTTCTTGATGGTATTGTCCCAGATCTCCAGTCGCTCCTGCATAAAATCACTCACCCTTTCATTATCCATTAGTGGCCCCCACAGGCCTTTCTCAATTAACCCTTGCTCCTGCTCTTTTATGCGGGTTTCCAACCCCCTCACCTCCTCGGCCAATTTGCCCCCCTGTCGGTTGAGCAGTCCCCATTCCTCACTCTGCTGTAGCATTCTGGCATCCACCCGGCCCCGATAGCCTTCCAGGTCCCCATTTGCTTTATCAATTCGAGCATTTGTGGCACCAATCTGACCCTCCAACTTTTCCCCCATTTGGACAGCCTGCGTCACGCCCTCCTCTATTTTTGACATTAATTCTTCCCGTTTCAATTCAATTTCCACCCCTATGGCTTTTTCCATCTCCCCCATTTGAGTTTCTACTTTACCCTCAAATTTCCCCAGTCTGTCCGTAATTTGGTTTTGCACTCTCCCTTCTATGCCATCAATTCGTTCCCCCAGCTGCTGTGCCATTTCCCCAATTTTTCCTTCCAATTGTTCATTCCTTTCCTTTATTTCATTCCCTTGTTCATTCATTTGTTCATTCATCACCTCCATTTTTCCCTCCAATCCATCGATTTTGCTGTCCATCCCTTCGATTTGTTCTTTCAATCCCTCCTTTAATCCTTCAATTTTATCACTCTGGGCATTCAGTTCCCCTTTTAACCCATCAATTTTATTTCCCATTCCTTCAATGTGTCCCTCCAATCGATCACTCATTCCCTTCATTCCTTCCCTCCATTCCTTCCCCTGTGACTTCATTTGTTCATTCAATTCCCGACTGGCTCGCTCACTCTGTGCGTTCATGTCTCCCCGAATTTCTGCAAGGTTTCGCTCACCCTGAGCATCAATTAATTCCTTTAAAAATTTCATTAAAGCCTGGTCGTCTCTCGGGGCCGTCCCAGCGGCGGGGAAAGTTCCAACGCTATCCTCCTTATCCCCCATTTCCGGCTCACTCCCGACGCTGACGGAGGCCTCGCTGCGTACTTCCATCTCGTCAATTTCCGACATCCGCTTTCCGGAAGATTGTTTCCCGCGCGCGTATTTATTTTAATAATTCCAGTAACACAATTTAAATTTGACGAAGACGCGATATCGCGCTCCGTATGCCCAATTGATTATTAAATTTCTCCGCCTCGCCTATCCAAATTTTGCGTTCGAACGTCGGACGCAATGTACGCCCGACCGTGTCGATGTCTCGCCGCGGACAAAAAAATTTGTCCGACGGATTCGAATCCTACACTCCTGACACCACTTGTCGCGTAACCGTGATTAACACCACCGTTACGGATGACCGATTGCGAGACTTTAACTCCCGAGGCGAACACTCAATGGCGGACTCACGTTCAACACCAACGCGCGAAATGGCGGGACGCAGCGAAGGCTCCGCAGCCTTATCTATTAAAATGAAACACCCAGGAAACTGCGTTCAAATATGTACAGAAAATAATATAAGGATTTATTATTAAAAGTAAAGCCAGTGAAAAAGCACGCGCCGGTAATCTAATAACTAAATCGGGACGTCCCCACACGACTGATATCAAACACAAAACGAGGGAGATTAATACGAAAATAACAAGTCACGTCGTGTACAGTGTACGCGGATTCGGGCTTATCTGTCTTTGTCGTCTTTGTGGCTGCCGTCCAACACCGCTCCTTTCGGCCCGATCGCACACCTCGCTCCAAGTTCCACGGCCCTCTGCCTCCGCCTCCAAGCGCCACCAGGCCTCGTCGGTCCAACGCAGGGCTGCACGAAGCAACCAAAAACCAAGTGCCAACTGCCAACTGCTGAGTGCCGAGTGCCAACTGCCAACTGCAACGAGCTGTGGTCACGAACTGTAGAAAATGGCACGAACCGTCAACTGCCACGAGCTCTCACTTCTCTCAACTGCCACTCCGGTACCGAACTGGGACGCTCTACTCAACTGTTCAACGAACTGGGACGACTCGAGATCAGATCGCAACTCAACTCAACTGGCGAAAATGGCGTCCGACCGTCGCATATATCTCTCCCCGATGACGTCACATTCGCGCACTCCTCAGCCAATCATATGGTCCCAGCTCGCCGGTCACGCCCTCTACGGCATGCGACTCCTAACATCTCCCCCGTTACGCGACCCTGCGGTCCTGGCATAACACGTGCCGGCCAGGTTTGTAGGCCTTTGGAGGTGTACACGGTGGCGGCCAGCCGTGGCGGTGTTTTTGGCCTGGTTTCCTGTCAATTTAATACGAAGTCCTTGTCAGGGAAAGGGGATTATTTAATGTTGCGCTAAGGACCTAACTAATGTTTATGTGGTTTGCAGTGCCATAAAGGACAAAGGTTTGATTACTAGGTGATACTCACAGGGGCGTTACCTTTAATCCCTCACTATTTAACACTCGAATCTCCAGGTAGATTCACACTCATACATCTTACCCCGACAAACGCCTGAACATCAATAACTTATTACATGTAGAGTCCCTGTCACGACAGCCGAATACCTACCTATTCAGATCTACCTAGCTCTAGATGTTGCATTACCAAATTCATAACAATACTCTTCACAGAGCATCAGTGCTGCTGAAGCAGCTTCCTGAGCAAGAGTTATGCTGGATGTTTGCCATTGCCTTCCCAGCAGTAGTTACGGCAGGAATTTGTAATTTGTTCATGATACTGGTGATAGCTCATCTACTCTTCGCGAAGGACACTGTGAGGTCTTTAACATCCACCAATGAATGCTGCCAGATGGGACGCCCAGTTTAATGTCCATCAGAGGGACGACACACACACACACATCGATGATCATTGGGATGACAGTTTATAGCTGAGCAGTGGTTCGAACCCAAGGGGAGACAGTTTAGAGTTGAGTGTGCGTACCTCCACAGTCTGGAGTCCAGAGTCGAGAACATTCTGCCAGCCCATCCATAAATGGAATGCACATAGTTCAAATGCACATTTCATTAAAAAAATTACTTTATCTAAATTTTAGAATAAAACTAGAACGCCACTCTGTAGAGCGCATACTCCCGCCGTGGGTGGCCGCTGCTGAGCCCTATCTTCCAATGGTAAAAAATCCTTCAAAAAATTCCTGGATCCGGAATAATATCCTGAGGTTCACCAAAAACAAATCAATTCTTCCTTATCCCAAGGGCAATCATCCCACCAACTTTCATCCAAATCCGTTCAGAACTTTTCCAGATATCTTGTTCACAAACACACGAACACACATACACACACGGACGGACACGATCGAATGCATTACTCCCTCGTGGGAGTAAGATCGAGATTTTGGGAAAGAATTTATTGTGATTGATTGAATATGTATGAATGAAGAAATGTTCATGGAAGATGACGTGAGGAAGAAGGCAATACAATGATTAGGGTTGATGGGGCATGTGGGGAGACTATAGGTTTGAAGTTCAGTATCTTGATTAAATACTGACCTGGAGATTGAGGAACACCACGCGTGCCCTTGGTAACGTTTAGAACCACGCTGTGAAACAAGATGACCTGGTATTTTTGAACTTGACAGAAAAATGTCCCCGAGTCTTGCTTGGTGATGTTAGAAATCTCAAGAGATGCATTCCCAGCAAGAAAGTTTCCAGGACAAGACAACCTGCCAGAGAACTGCCTGTCCAGGTTATCCACAGGCCAACCAAAGTCCATGAATATCTGAAGGAAATTCAGGAGAAAGAGAGACTTATCAAACAATGTAAAGAATGACAGTTGACTTCGAAGAAAGGATAATCTCATAAACCCTTGAATTGTTTTATATATAATTTAATCTGGTACTCGTAATGTTACATTCTCCTCATCCCAACCTGTTGACAGGGGTGAAAACATAACCTCAATCCAACTTCGGTGACACAGGTAACAAAAACGCATGCTTATATGGTTACCTTTGTTCAAGCTCTTCATAATGAGATGCTGATCCACATGGAATTTTGTGAGTATAATGCATAGACCTGATGTGGAACAAACATGATAAGCTCATCTGGACTTTAGTCTGGTGAGCTTATGCGATCAAGCAGTGTCTGCAGGTAATTCAGTGAGTGAGTGAGCAGGTGAATGAGTCTGTAAACAGTTTAGTCATTATCGCTTGAACCAAACACACAATTTCGATTAAACTTGGCCACACGCTTCATATCTGATGCCAAACGAAGATGTATTGACCACATAAAAATCTGCGCTCATTAAGAGGGTCTACAGGGGAGGGGGTTTGATCCCCTCCAAAATAGGTATTTGCTCTCTTCTCTGAAACTACACACATGAGTTTGATGAAACTGGACTACAACCTTCATCAAAAGTTTGTTCATGGCATTAAATTTTTTTGGGGTTTGGCCCCCAAAATATGTATTTACTTTCTTCTCCATTACATATGTTGTGCGTCATCCACACCGACTAGTCGTTCACTGGTTCTACTTGGTGAACCCATGGGTATTGGCCCTATTTTTATCTGACTTCAACCTCAGTGATTAGGCCTCGTTCCTTTTGATCTGGAGAGTCTTCCATAATAATTACCGATATTTGAGTGATGAGAATCCCAATTGAACTGATGCATCTCATCTTCAGTACGGTCCAATAATTATGGTGTGGTGTGCTGTCGATGGTGACGTTGTTCGGCCATTACTTTTAAGAAGAGAAAAACAAGTTTCCGGTACTATCTGGCTATGTTAAAAGGCGGTTTTGCTTCCTTAATTGGATGTTTTGGTTCCTTTTCTCAATCACAGCTTTAGCACAAATGAGAAAAGTGTGGTTTCAACAGGATGGGGGCACCACCACATTATCCCACGACTGTCCAAAACCAGCTGGATGAAACAATACCTCTGAGGTGATATGATACCGTCGCCGGTAGAATGGCCCCTACGTAGTCAATATCGAACAGCACTGGACTTTTATCTTTGGGAACACTGAAATATGTGGTTTATAGCATGAGATCAAGCAGTGTAGCAGATTTGAAGGAAAACATTCGGAAGGAATGTGCTGACATCCGTCTTTCCTTCTGAAGAAACGTTCAGAGAAACATGTGTGCAATAATTATGTTTGTGCAAGTTGGTGGGAATCAATTTTAATATTTAATAAATAAAATGTAAAAGGTGTATTTTTTTTGTGGGTCGAGTAATTCTGAGACACCCAACTGGAGAGAAATGTATTACTGTGCAAATTTATCATTGCAGATAACCAGCATGGATACCACAATCAAATAAATCATTTGTACTCATTCATGAAACATTTCAAATCTTCATTCATATACATAACACTGACCTCTCTGCGATCTCCCGTTTCTGGCTCCCATAGCCAGATTACACTTGGCTTTTCAGATTCCGGTTTGAAAAGGCACTTGATTGTGATACATGTACCTTCAATTGCATTCATTATATAATTTCTGCTTTCGTTATTTGCCAGAGTCAGAGAAGCTGTGGAGCACACAAATGAAGTGCAATTTAATAAAGGCTCAATTAGTAATCCGACAACGTAATTTTAATTCCTCGTGTACTTCCTTAAGGTCATTTAGGTATATGGACTACAGGTACATCATCCTACCAGCTGGATGTTGGTAACAGTTTTTCTTTTCTTTTTGCTTTTCAATTCCTTCAAGGTTTCAAACAATGAATCAAAATGCCACATGCCTAACGCTGCTTTACAGAGTCGGAAATTGTACTCCAACTCAGTTATCTGACCAAGTTTGTCGAGAAACCCGAACTTCTCCGAGGTATTGAAGGACACACCTGCACTTTACTCAAGACACATCTTCTCAAAGTTCATCAAACAATAATTATGAAATGTTTTCGAATAATGTGGGAATTTCTAATGCTCGGGTCTGAGTTTTAAAATCCAAACGCATTATTCGACTTTATCTGTGAGCTGGAAATTCTCATCAATAGTTTGAAACATTACCAAGTGAATTATTGCACATATAATTGCTTATGCAAATATCAATCATATAAAACAAGATTGGAAGCAGTTTAGGCAATATAACATTTCACTCTGGAAAGCTACATATACATACGGATGAATCAATCCGTATGTATATGTCAATTTGATATCAGAGAGAATGAATAACATTTCTCCGATTTGTTCAATAAATCACGATGCTCCAGGTATATGGTGTCATGTGGGGGTGTGGATCCTAGGTGGTGTATTAGGGTAATTTTGCAACAGGTTCTCCAAAGCCAGTTGTGCCTTTGGAGACTCCTTAAGCATGTCTGGAAAAACACAACCCATGTATGCAAACCAAAGTCAAGGTTTACACAGTTGTTGTCATCCCCAGCCCCTTTATGTGCTGACTCATGAGTCACATTGCTGGCATTGTGCCTCCTTGACTGCTTCCTTCAACGCTGTCTCCGCACCATTCTCAAAATCCGATGGCAATACTTTGACAATGTGGAGGTGCTAATAAAGATCCAACAACACCAGCATAGAGGCCATTCTCCTGTAGACTCAGCTGAGTTAGGCAGGCCATGTGGTCCAGATGGACGAAGATCTCCTTTCCAAGGTTGTGCTGCATTGGGAGTTGAGCACTGGAAAATGCAGTAGAGGGGCTCCATATAAATGTTTAACAAATTCACTGAAGAAGTCTCTCTCGATCTGAAATATCATCCATCAACTATGGAAAACAGGCTGTAGACCATGCTGCCTGGCAACTTCATATCAAGTGTGCAACAGTCCACTTTGAAAACGAGAGAGCTGTGATCTGAGATCGCTGATTGTTTCCACTTTAGCCAACTCGTAGTATTAGCCAATTGGTCCAACTTGAAATTATTCCATGTAATGAAAACAAACATATCTTTTTTTTTTCAAAAAGCGGGCAACCACTTTGGTGGAGAGGGCGTTGGCTCGGGTGAGAGAGGGCGTTGGCCTGGAAATAGTTGTACACCTATAGAAATAGATTGACAGTACACCTGTCAATCTCACACATGTGCCCAGAGCCCCAACGATGCACAACCGCATCTACATATCTCTCATTTGCAGCACTTTTTAAATACCAGCTTAAGAGATGAGATTTGAGAAATACTTTATCCTGTCTTACCGATGACTCGTGGTGCCTCAATGATGCAATTTTATGATGCATCAAGACTAAAAATGCTTATTGCCTCCCTCTGGGAACCATAATAATAGGAAATGAAATAATGGAAAAATGAAATAATCAAAAAGGGGAAACTAATTAAATAATAAAAATGCTGTGATTGAATTTTTTTTTTTTAATAATTGATTTAAAAAAAAAAAAAAAAAAAAATTTAATATTTGAAACTTGAAATTTCTTAATTGGAAAATCAAATGATTGAATAAAAAATCATTAAAATTAAATTAAAAAAAATTATTCTTCAAAAGGTGGGACACGAAGACAACACTTAAGGACTCCATCCGGGAACCAGAAATAACTAAATAATTGAAATTAACATGCTTGGAATTTGGGAAAAAATAAATAGATAATTATAATTTTTTACAAAGATATAAATACAAAGACCCTCGGTCTTTCAAGGGAAACTTAAATAAATGATAAATGACATAATTCCTTAAAAAAATTAAATTATGGATCTTCAAAAAGCAGGACACCACAAACACCAAGACTAAACACTTCAATCAGACGTACAGGTTCAGCCTTTGCGGTCAGATTTGTCTCAAGTCTCAAGAATTGGTCATGTCAGTCACCTTCGGGGCCTGCCATTGCCAACCACTTTCCTAATATCTTTGTCTGCCAAGAACTACCAACAACAAGTGCAATGGGGATTCCTCTTGTTCATCTCCTTGGCGTTGTGGTAATGTGGTAATGTGTGAGTGCACCTGCCAATTATTTTGAGCTGCAAGTCATCCCTCCTTTTAAACCAACCACTCAACAACCCCCTCCTTTTTATGATGCATTGATTCAACTTATTTATCAAAAAAAAACATACCAGTTATTCAAATTCTTACCACATTGAAGAAGAAAAGCCGTTGAAATTGTGATGAGCATCCACCATTCCATGTTGCATTCCCTGCAATCAGAATAGCAGTTAGATTGTTTTAAATCTTTCTTTGAGCCCCCGCACCCCACCATTTTCCACCATATTATTTATTTCACATATTTTACCGATTATGCAAATGAGAGCTCAAGATATATTCTAGTGCTTTTTATTTGTTTTTAAACATTGTAGTGATAACGTTTCTTCCGAGAACAATCTCTTCTCTCCTGACTACCAAACATCAAACAAGCGTAAACATTCCAGAGGTAACGATCATTTCATTATCTTTGAGTAATTTGAATGGGTAATGTTGATATCAACTGGAAAAGCTGCAATCTTATTACCGGGTTTTTTCTGGTCCTGGCGTCCTGCCGAAGTCTGTTGTATTCATTTATGGTCCTCATCCTCCCCTCTTGTATGCAAATATTCCCCTATAGTCCTCATGGAAACCAAAAACTTTGTGCAAATGTCTTGTTACATGACCCTTTCTTTTTAACTGGTAAACTATAATGTTTTAGTTGCACGAATGATAGAGTTTGTAAAAGATTGAGAGAAACAAGTGTATTTAGTGTTTTGAATTCATCTTACTAGAAACACTCGATCCCTTTGGGAGCAACCTGGGAAGTGGTGGATTAACGCACGCAGGGCATGTGCCCAGAGCCCCAAGCTCAATGAGGGTCCCGGGCAGAGGCGGCGTGAGAGTCATGTAACTCATGCAATGGCATGGTGGCTCAGGATAACGAGAGATGACAGATGAATGAGACCAATCGTGGTTCATAAGCTTTCGAGATGAGACCGAGTGTATGTCTCACTTTGCCACCCTCGGTCTCATCTCAAAAGATTTTCAAGATTTTCGATTTTCATGCGATAGCAAGCTGATTGGTAATGGAACACCTTAACATCGCATTTTCTTTTCCAAGCTTTGCCTCCAATTTGTAACTTGGATCACTCAACTGTTTCTGTACATATTTCATATTCTCGACCCACATTCCATCGTTTTCACTGTACTCTTTTTCACTTTTGGAAGGCTGATTGGGATGGATTTTTCTCTTTTCTGGCTGATCCATGGACATGTGCGAGTCCATTTTGGACTTCCAAATATTTCTCTTTCTAGTCGGCAAGTTATTACCTGCATCTCGAAATTCGATATTTGTTCCCCATCCTAAATTAATTGTGAGTGCTCGTGAGTGAAACACTCTAATTCCTTACGATTGTAGAAATACTTTAGTGATAATTTTTACAATTAATCTGAAGGATGTTGCATTATAGTTTATTTGAATTGTATTGTGATAGTGTTTGAAATACCTAATGATACATGTGGGAATGAGTGGTCACATTGTACCAGGCGTCTGCAATCTCGGGGATTGGTCTGTTCTGCAAAGGCCGTTGACCACAAATTTGCACTAGAACAAATGATTACCTCCCTTCAAGTTTGAAGTCATTGTACTATTTTGTGTAACGTTTGCCTTGTGACAATATATGTTTAAATTGAGTTCAGCGGAGACTGCATTGTTGCCAGCCTGGTGAAGAAATTGTCTTTATAATGGAAACCGCATCTACATATCTCTCATTTGCATCACTTTGTAAATACCAGCTTAAGAGATGGGGTTTGAGAAATGCTTTATCCTGTCTTACTGACGACTCGTGATGCCTCAATGATGCAATTCCCATTTTGTTTCTTGCTGGCCAACTGGTAAAATAATTTCTGACTCGGTGTTATCAGGAGCTCTTTGTCCCCCTATGTTCTCCCTCCCTTCACACTTCCACTTCAAAGACAGCCTGACCCTTCTTTGTCCTTTGTCCTCATTCACTGTAAAGGGAGTGAAGTCAGCCGAATTGACAGAAGATTTTGTGGATACGTTTGTGTTGAGTCCTGTTTGGGAAAGCCAATATAGTACTGTTATACTGTGTTATAATCCTTATTATATTCGAGTTTTTTTTTTTTTTTTTTTTTTTTGTATACAACATCGAGGCTCGTGAAAGAGCTAACATTAATCACACAAAAAGACAAACCGACACACAAAACACAAAAAACAAGGGGAGCGGCAGACAAGATGGGGAGAGAGGGGGAAGGACACAAACACAACATTTGAGAGCAGGGACATCGGGAGGACTTGGGGGGAGGTGGGAGAGGAATAAAACATATGAACACTGCAAGGACTCTGGGCTGGAGTGATCACCTTGATGGGAGCCTTTTTTGCCTGTTTGGCAGAAGATGGATTTTGGAGTTTGAATTCATTGTCCCCTGAATCGGAGCTTTCAATCTCAGACTCATCATCATCATCATCATCATCATCAACCACAGCCGATGTTGATGGAACAGATTGCATTGCTGTTCGAGTCTCAGCAGCATGTTTCTTCTTTCTTTTATCTTCATTCTCAAGCCTGATACGCTTTCTGTTCTCCTTCACTGCCAGAGTGTTGTCCACAGATCCCATACGTGAACTTGACGGAGCCTCACGCTGCATGATAAGGAATGCTTTGTCTTCTTCATTCGTTATTTTCTCAAGCGCATCATTTGGTGAGATATCGAAGAGGGATTGAAGATCATCTTTGAACATCTGCTCCTTCACTCTATAGTTTTCGAATGTCTTCGTTCTATTTTTCTTTACCAGTTTGTAGGCATCATACAACTTCAAAAGTTGGCGCTCACAGGAATCTACTCTCTGCACTGGAATTCGTGCTTTCTCCCAGTATGCACACACAGCTTGTACACTAAGTTTGGCACTTTCACAAACTGTATGGTGTTCTTGTATGTGATGGTACACCATTTTCTGCAATGTGTGTCCTTTGGTTGGTAGTCAACCACATATTGTTTCCTTTTCAGACTTGCCCAGCAACCAAACTGTGGAAGAGCTGCGAGTTTCTGCCATCTGAAAAAAACAGGATAAATTAAAAATGTTGTTTTTTGAGCAACCTCTAAATAAGTTCCAATTGACCTCATATTTGGTTCTTATGATCTTTATAAACATAGCAACAAGGACAGCCTTGTGGAGCATGGATTGTTAATAGTATTAAATATTACATATATCTGTGGACCACCCTACTCCTCACTTAACGATGATGGATTGGGAGATCTCGCGAGATCTTGGAGAAGACGGCAGGGTTTTTCGGTCTCCACGGTCTCCACGTTTTCAAAGTGAAGTCTGTTCATAATTGTATTTTGTCGAAACTGTATTTATCTTTCGGTGTGTGAACTTATCGTGTGCCCCTTGGAAGTTCTCGGTGTTTATCTTTCATAAATTAATCGTTTGTTTGCCGCGTCGCTAGCGAGGCCTTGCAGCCTCAGGCTTCCCCCTCCCCCGTCGAAGGTTGTTCCTTCCTTCGCTGTTTTGCTAGGTTTGTTGATTTTCCCTTCTCCCCCAAACTTCACCAAACATCTACTCTTTGTCTAACGTTGTAACCCCCCGCACCCCCACCCCCCCTGAAAAACAAAACAAAAAACAAACAAACTTTTATTTCCCTTTCTCCACGTGTGCTTTTGTTCCATCGTGCGCCTCTGTCCATGTGCGCTGTCCCGCCCCGCCCCCATTATCGCCCTGCCTTCCACCTTTTGCCCTGTTCAAGTGACTCGTGGTGTCCCTCTCGGCTCCCTCTCCACGTTGGTATTTTTGTGAATATTAGATTGTTCTTGTATTAGAATCTTGTATTAGATTGAATCTGTTTAAATATTATTTAACTCTGTTTAACCTTTCCCCTTCAGTGTTTTATTCAGTGGTATATTACAACACGCTGTTTTTCTTCCTATTTAAGGCTTTTCTCAATTTCCTCTCCAACTCATTCCACTTCAAAAAAAAAAATTCAATATCTTATACGTCTCCCTCACTACATGGTCTAAATTCACATTCATTCCATCCCTCCTCCATCGTTCTGAATTGGATTGCTAACTTGAAAATCACAACAAACCCAATTTGTTATCAATGTTCGTCTTTCATTTATCATCCACTTTCTAAACTCCCCTCTTGCCCCTCCCCTCCAAATCCCCCCCCTTGCCCCTCCACTCCTGAACTCCCCCCTTGCCCTTCCCCTCCTAAACTCCCCCCTTGCCCCTCCCCTTCTAAACTCCCCCCTTTCCCCTCCCCTCCTAAACTCCCCTCTCACACCCCCCCCTTCAAAACTCCCCCCCAACCCCTCCCATTCAAATCTCCCCCCATACCATTCCTCTCCAATTCTCCCTCCTCCCCCCTCCTCCTCTTCCTCAAAGCTGCCTCCTCCCCACTTCGTCTCCCTTCTATCTCATACCTCCACCACCCCCAACCTGCTACTTTCCTCTGCCCCCCCTCAAACAACCCCTCACTGTGCCTCATCCCTTCACCATCAAACCTTTCATCCTCCTCATCCTTCCCTTTCTTGGAACTCTTCTGTAATCTCTGACACACTATCAACTGCTCTCCCTACCTCCCCCTCTCATCCTTCATCTTACCCTACTCCTCCCCTCCCCTGTCCTGTACCCGATGCTCCCCCTCTCTCTTCATTCACGGTATGGACCTCAAACATCCGGGGCCTTCGCTCAAACCTGACTGATCTCTCCATACAGGTTGCTTCTGACAATCCAGACTTGATATGCTTAACAGAGACTTTCCTCCTTCAAGATGTCTCTGATTCCTTAATATCTCTTCCTGGTTACTCCCTCCTCCGGTATGATAGACCTGAGCCTCGTCCTGGTGGTGGGGTGGCTATCTTTATCAAAAACTCTTCCTCGCTCTCCTTGCACTGCCCTCTCTCCTCCTCACCCCCAGGAGTACCTCTGGCTACGGCTTCCTCTCCGCTCCCACCTTTTGTTCATATGTGTTCTGTACCGTCCCCCAAACAGTGATGACTCCATTTACATTTCACTGTCTGACAACATGGACCAACTTCTATCCACTCATCCCAACTCTCTCTTCCTCATATGTGGTGACTTCAACTGTCATCATGCCACCTGGTTGGGTGTGGGTTCCTCTCTCACCAGTCATGGCACCTCAGCAAAGGACTTCTGTGACTCACTGGGATTGACACAATCTGTCAATTTCCCGACCCGGATCTCAGCCAATGGAGTATCTTCTCTTCTAGACTTGGTGATGACAAACTTCCCTGCTAATGTCTGCTGCTCTTCTTCTGCTCCAATCGGTTCTGCTGATCATGTGCTTGTCAAAGTGGACATCTCTCTGGCCATTCTCAGAGAGCCTCCTCAGCGTCGACGAGTCTGGCATTTCACTCAGGCCGACTGGGATGGTCTTCAAGCAGCCATCAATCGTCTGGATTGGTCTCCCATCTCCACTGCCTCTGACATCAATTCTTCCTGGGAATTCTTCCAAAGGAAACTGATCTCTCTCATGCACAGATTTATCCCATCTCGTCTTCAGTTGTCTTACCCTTCCTCCCGTCCATGGTACACTGAATCTTGTGGTGAGGCAGTTGCCCTGAAACAACTTGCCTCTGCCTCTTGGAAGGCTAATCCAACTGAAGGCAATCTCAGTTCCTTCCACCAAGCTCGGAACAAGTGTGTGTCTACCCTCAGGAGTGCCAGGAAGCACTATCTCTCCTCACTCAAGAATGAACTCTCAAACCTGTCTCCTTCCTCCAAATCCTGGTGGCGTCTGGTCAAATCCGTTTCTGGTGTTTGTTCCCCCTCCATCCCCTCCCTTACCTCAAATGGCTACACAGTTGACACCGCACGTGACAAAGCCGAATGCCACAACTCTGTGTTTGCCTCAAAATCTTGTGTCCCAAACCCATCTCTCTCTGTTCCCACCTTTCCCAGTCGAACCCAACTGCTCCTGGACTCTGTGTCCTTCTCTCCTGACAAGGTGGAGGAGTTTTTGTCGAACCTCGACTCTGATTCTGCAACTGGACCAGACGGCATCAGCCCACGGGTCCTAAAATCCTGCTCTGCCGCTCTATCTCACCCTCTCTCTGTGCTTTTCACCCTATCTTTTGCTCAAGGTCATCTGCCAGCATCCTGGAAATCAGCAAACATTACCGCTTTACACAAAAAAGGTGCAAAAACAGATCCTTGCAACTACAGACCAATCAGCCTGCTCCCAATTATCAGCAAAGTCATGGAATCCATCATTGCTTCGGATATGAAATCTTTCCTCTTCTCCAATGGCTTGATCTCTGATCATCAATTTGGTTTCAGACAAGGTCACTCTACTCTGGACAGGCTGCTTCTGCTGTCTCAACAATGGATGGAGGTCCTCAATGCCAAACAGGAAATCAGAGCTGTCTCCCTTGACATATCACGTGCCTTCAATACGGTCTGGCACCCAGCTCTGCTCACCAAACTCTCCTCCTATGGTATCCATGGAAATCTCCATGCATGGCTTGCGGACTTCCTCTCTGGTCGTAGTCAACGTGTGGCCCTGAATGGATTTCTCTCATCTCCCCTTCCTGTTCAGGCTGGAGTTCCCCAAGGCAGTGTGCTGGGCCCTGTGCTTTTTCTGGTCTTTATCAATGATCTCTCCGACTCTCTGGAAAATCCTCTCTATCTCTTTGCTGATGACTGCACTCTCTGCCGCTCCATTCCTCTTCCCTCAGATTGGCAGTCTGCAGCCTCCTCACTCTCTGAAGACCTGGACAAAATCACAGACTGTTCAAACAAGTGGAACATGTCTTTCAATCCTGACAAATCTCACACTCTTATTATGTCTCTCCGAAAAGATCGACTGGAGAACCCTCCCATCTACTTTCTCAACAATCCTCTCCAAGAAGTTCTGTCGCTCAAGCTTTTGGGTCTCACTATCTGCCATGATCTTTCTTGGGAAAACCACATTTCCAAGCTGGCCTCCAAAGCCAGTCGCCGACTGGGCATCCTCCGTCGTTTCGAAGTCCTTCCTAGGCACACCTGAGCTCCTCACCACATACAAGGCTTTCATCCGCAGCTCAATGGAATACTGTTCTCCCCTATGGGCTGGTGCTCCTGCCTCACACCTAGCTCGGCTTCACGCTGTTGAAACCAAAGCTTTCAGAATCATTGGAATCTCCCGCGATGAAGCTATCTCTGAGGGCCTTTCACTCACTCACCGCAGGCAGGTAGGTGGTCTTACTGTCTTCTACCGACTCCTCTCCGGCCTTGCTCCCCCAGCGCTCTCTGTGCTCTGTCCCCCAAATATTCCTACAGGTCGCACAAGATCTGCCAGCAACCCTCTGATGGTTAAACTGCCGAAATCTCGGCTCTCTGCTCACCTTCACTCTTTCATTCCTCTTTTCTCCCGCCTCTGGAACAAACTCCCACACTCCCTTCAATCCCACTCCTCCCTCCAGGTCTTTAAAACAGCTGTTCACCACCATCTCTTATCTTCCCCCATCCAAAACCTTGATCTTTTCTACCCCCACTAATTCACCCCAGATCCACCTTGTTTGAAATTCCAACTTCTTTCCTGGAAGTCCTGGCAGTGTCCATATGTTTTATACCTATCCCACCCCCCCCTTCCCATGCCTCCCCCCCAAAGCCCTCACCCTCCCACAGATCTCTCGATGTCTCCATGTCTCTCGGTCCCTGCTCTCAATTGTTGTGTTTGTGTCCTTCCCCCTCTCTCCCCATCTTGTCTACCGCTCCCGATGTTATTTGTTTTATGTGTCGGTTTGTCGGTTTGTCTTTCTGTGTGATTAATGTTCGTTCTTTCACGAGCCTCGTTCTTGTATACAAAAAAAAAAAAAAAAAATGGACATTCCCTTCCTGGTTTTCCATCTCACACAGATAAGGTTATTTCTGGCCCCCTTGTCACTCCTAAGAATGATGCCATAATTATTCATTCGTTGGATGCCACAAAAGCTACTGGTCCTGATGGGATTCCTGTAGTTGTATTGCAAAGGTGTGCCCTGAACCTGTACAAATTCTTGCCAAGCTATAAAATATGTGCTTGGCCGACTCGGTGTTTGCCTCATCATGGAAAATGGCTTCCGTTGTCCCTGCTTTTAAGGCAGTTGGTGAGCGTTCTCTGGCTGCTATTTACCACTCCATTAGTCTTCTTCCTGTGATTTATATGATCTTTCAATGCTTTATCAATCACTAGTGGGCCCGTCGATCCGTTGGACCAAATTTTCCAATTGTCTTTCACCACCTTGTAGCATACCTGCCTGCCGTTCTGTGGGGATATTTTGGCTCCTCGGGGTATTTTGGGTCCTTCTTAACTTTTGGATCCTCAGGGACTTTTGGGTCGTTGGGGACTTTTGGGTCTTTTGGATTCTCAGTCTTTTGGGTCATCGGGGACTTTTGGGTCATCTGGGTCTTATGAGTCTTCGTGGACTTTTGGGTCTTCAGGGACGTTTGGGTCCTCGGGGACTTTTGGGTCTTTTGAGTTCTCAGGGACGTTTGGGTCATCAGGGACTTTTGGGTCATCTGAGTTTTTTGGGTCCTCATGGACTTTGGGATCTTGTGAGTATTTTGGGTCATCTGGGTCTTTTGGGTCCTCAGGGACTTTTGGGCCATCTGGGTGCTTTGGTCCTTGGTGTCTTTTGGGTCATCTGGGTCTTTTGGGTCCTCTGGACTTTTGGGTCTTCGGGGACCTTTGGGGCTTTTGGGTCTTCAGGGATTTTTTTTTTCGGTCTTCTGGGAGTTTTTGGTCTTCTGGTCTTTGGGTTTTCAGTGTCTTTTGGGTCTTAAGGGTATTTTGCGGCCTAAAGGTTCTTGGGAGGGGCGTTAAGGGGGTTTAAAGGGTGTTGAAAGGTTGCAGGGGTGTATAGTAGATAAGCTTCTTTCTCACCTTGAGGACAATGAACTTCTTACTGACCGTTTGTATGACTTTCGCCATTCTAGGTCGACGGGCGACTTGTTCTCCCGATCATTTTGACAGAGCCTTAGATTTTAGGGGTGAGACCTGTTGAGTGGCTTTGAATATTCCAAAGGCCTTGTTAAGGGTGTGGCATGAGAGACATACAGTATTGTACTGTGCAAGTTATATGGTGTGTTCGGTGCAATGTTCTTCATAATTTCTGCTTTCCTTTCTGACCGAAAGTTGAAGGTGGGCCTTGATGGCCAATCATCCCATATTTGCTCTGTAAATTCTGGTGTTCCTCAAGGTTCTGTTGTTGGTCCTACCCTCTTCATGGTATATATCAATGACTAGTCTGATAATGTTCCATCCCAGCTTACCATATATGCCGATGATTCCACACTCTCCCTTGTATCCCCTAAACAAGTAACACTTCTCGAAGTGAGGTTTGTACTTCACTAAATAATGATTTAGAGAACGTGTTGAAGTGGTATCATGAGTGACTGGTAACCTTCAATGCCAAGAGAATAAATTGCTGTCCCTGTCTCGTTTTCGACTCAGGTTTTTTTTCCTCCTGTGCACATTGGTCCTTTGATCTTGCTGGAAGCATCAAACCTGTGTCTCCTTGGTCTTGATATCTTCCCCAATCTCAGCTGGGAGAAGTATATATCAGGCATTGCAGAGTGCTTCCATGCGAGTTGGTTGTCTCTATCAAGCCCAGAAACATCGACCTCCAGATGCTATCCTCTATTTGTATAAAATAACAATACACCCCCTTATGGGTTCCTGTTGCGACATTTGGGCTGGAGCACCAGCCTGTCATCTGTCCTTATTTGACAGGCTCCAGAAGTGTGTAGTCAATTTGATTGGAGTAGAGCTCTACTCCTCCCTACAAGCCTTTCACATCGTAGGTCTGTTGCTATTCCAAGTTTGTTTTACAGATATTTTCATGGTAATTGCTCCTCTGCTCTTTCCAACCTGGTACCCTCTGTCAGGGTCTTTGGTCTGGAGACCCCTCTTCCCACCACTTCGCACCTATACACTCTGGCCACACCTAGGTGTAGAACAAAGAGTTCTGGACACATTCTCGGTTTCTGCCCATACCAGGTTTGTCGCATTTTCCCACTTGCTGTATCAATTTGGAATTCTTTGCCGGTCACTTTCTTCCCACATCTTCTGATCCATTTTCTTTCAATAACTATAATAATATAAATTTCTACCTCCTTCATCTTTGATCGTTATTTTTTTCTTTTCTTTTGTAGCCCGAAGCATATTGTTGCGAATATGGAATTTGACCTCCATATCCGCTTGTAAATATTCCCCTATCTTCTCCGATACTCCCCAACTCTCCCCTTACCCCATTCCCTAGTCCCATTGTCTGTAAACAACACCCATTAGAGCCGATCTTCCCCTTCATTCCCCCATTAAATGTCGTGCCCAGGTCCCCCGCACCACACGTAGACAATTATAGGACATCTTGCTAGTTATTCTTAATCTATGTCAGTTAAGGACTTGTTTCCATTAATTATGACTCTTCGTTGCACCAGAATGTGATGATATGGCACCAGTAGGAGTTTAGGACCTTCCCATACCTCCCCGCATCTCTTCCCATCATCTCAAGCTCCAACAACAACAACAACAACAGCGGCTTTGCGTCCTCACTCCGGCTCGGTTGGCCGCCATTGAACATGTGCTCGACGGGGTTACCCAGAAGGGGGCTCCCTGTCGGCCCCTCGTCAAGGGCGGAGCCGGTAACCCCCGCACCCAATGAGAAGCCATGGGCCGATGCCATATGGGGCGGAGCTAACGAGAGAGGGCGTGACTCCCCGCCGGATATACGCGGCCCCGCGCCGGACGTGACGTGAGATGCGCCCCGAGCTTGGAAGGACAAGACGCCACCCTCCCGAGCGCTGAGCGACCTCCCCGGCATCTCCACCAAAGTCGCGACCCACGAGCGCTGAGCGACCTCCCCGCATCTGCTGGACACCACCGTACGTGATTCTGTCCCTGAGCCAGGTGCACCTGAGCCATCGACTGCCGCTTTCCTGGCCATCAAACCCCGTGTGAGTGAGCCTTGTCCCGTTTATCTGTGGTCTGTCTAGGGTTAATATAAGAGTGTGTCTAAGTGCCCACCTTCCTATGTTTCCCTCTTGTCCCTGTAATCTAACCTTTTCCGCCTTAATATAACCTCCTCCGGAGGTCTTGAGAACTGAACCCCTGGTGTCGTATTGTGTCATTGTAATCCAGCCGGGTGTCTTCTTTTCCTTATTGAGCCAGCATCGCGCGATTCGTCAACGTCGAGTATAGTCGGGTAATTTGTGCGGACACGACGGCCATTCCGCTCGGCCCACCTTAACATCAAAGTCGTGTCTGTAACAATTGGTGTCAGGAGTGGGATTCGAGGCCCGACCAAATTTTGAAAAAAAAAACGAATAGAGGAAAAAAAAAAATTTGGTCAAAATTTGGAGCGGCCGAAATTTGTATTTGTTTTACGAAACTCGAAGTTTGCAAGTCGCGCTATGGCGGATCAAGACGGCTGGGGTCCGGTAGGGGAGAGTGAAGTAGGGTCGATCCAGGACCAAAATGAGGGACAGGAGGAGAGCGAAGCAGTGAGGGCGGCAGGTTCGCAAAATAGCGCCGTCACGCACGAAGAAGCGGGCGCGCAAAATGGCGCCTCGCTGATCACCGCGCCAGCGACCGTGGCAGCGCCCCTGGTGGATTCGAACCTTTTCCTCCTGCAAATGGGGGCCCTTATGGAGAGGCTAGAAGCAAAAATGGGGGTAATGGGAAACGAAATGGGGGTAATGAGGGACGAAGCGAGGGGTACCAGTGAGGGGTTAGACAATAATTTTAAGGGATTAGACAAGAAATTTGGGAAGTTAGACAATAATTTTGAGGAGTTAGACAAGAAATTTGGGAAGTTAGACAATAATTTTGAGGAGTTGGACAAGAAATTTGGGAAGTTAGACAATAATTTTGAGGGGTTAGACAACGGGATAAAAGAGGTGAGAAATGGGTTAATAGGGTTAGAAAACAGTATGGAAGGCAAATTGAGGGACATGAGGGACCAAGCGGAAAGGGAAGTTAAACAAATGGAGCAGCAGATAGAGGGGGTCAGAATGGGGGTAGAAACCAAACTGGATGCTCACAGGGAGGAAATGGAGCAGATGAGGGTGGCATCTGGGCAGGAGATGCAAGTGATGGGAGAGGAGATCAGAAGAGGAGTGAGTGAGGAGGTCGGAGGAGTGCGCGAGGAGGTGAGGCACTGTGAGGAGCACATGGAAAAGGAGGTGAGAAAGGGGACTGTAAAGTTACAAGGGGGCATAGAGGACCTGACGCAGGAGGTGGAGCAGCTGACGGTGGGACAGACGGAGTTAGTGGAGCAGGTTCAAAGGAACACTGCGGTATTAGGAGGTTTAAAGGCGACACAGAAAGAACTAAAAGATGACTTGGTAGCGACGAAGAGGGAATGTCAGATGGTACGTGAGGGACTGACAACGAGGTTGGACGAGGTGATAGAGGTAATGGAGACGAAGGACCGGCAGGTGAGGACGCACATGGAAACGGTCAAGGTAGCCTTGGAGGATGAGCTTGAGGAGACGTACCGGGGAATAAAAGAGGTGAGGCACAAATTAGAAGAAGTGGAAGAAGGGGTGAGCGAAATTAAGAAGCGACGGAGAGGGGATAACAAAGAGATAAAAGAGGAGATAAAAGAATTGGTCCAAAGTCTGTGTTTGGATCGTGATGATGTGCTCATTAACCGGATGAGGGATTCGCAGGTGATGGAGGAGAAGCGAAGAGGAAGAAGACCTGGTGTAAGTGGTGACCAATATGGTCGTGCGTATGATGCGCCAGGGGATTTAATAAGCTTGGGGGTCGAGATAGACCCGGGTGTTCGTGAGAGGCCGTTGGTGAAGTGTGCGACTGGTCTGGTGTGCGAAAGAGGAGGTGTGCAAGAAAGTCCGACTCTGGGGTGTGTGAGGAAAAAGTGCGTGCCAAGGAGTGAGGGTGCTGGCGAGAGTGAGTCGGTCGTAGCGCGTGTGCGAGGGAGCACATGGAAGCGCGGTGTGGTGAGTGTTACAGAGGGTGTGACGGGAGAGTGTGCGCAAGAGTGTGCGCGAGAAAGGTGTGTAACGGACAGGTGCCTGAGGAAAGAGTGCGCTGTCAAAGGCAAGGAAGAATGCACACCTGTGGGGAGTGTTACAGAGGGTGTCACGCAAGAGTGTGCGCGAGAAAGGTGTGTGACGGACAGGTGCATGAGGAAAGAGTGCGCTGTCAAGAGTAAGGGTGAGTGCGCTGTCAGGAATGGAGGTGAAAGTAGTGAGAGTGACATGGAGCGTGAGTTAGTTGTGACAGGTGAGCGAGGATGTACACCTGGGATGGAAGGATGCACACCTGGAATGGTAGAGCGTGAGTGGGAATGCACGCTGGAGTTGGTGGTGAGGCACGTGGTTGGGTGTGCGAATGAGGGCACACCTGTGATTGTCACAGAGGAGGTGACAGAGGAGGGGGCGCGAAGCGGTGTGTTGGTGAGGTGTGCTACCAACGAATGTGTGCCAAAGTGTTCGGTGGTCAGGTGTGTGACCAAGGCTGTGAGTGGAATGGGTGTACCTGGGTGTGTAAGGAACGGTACAAGGAGAATGGGAACAGCTGCATGTATGAGCAAGGAACGGGCTGCGGGGTGTAAGCATGCAGGTGAAGCATCGACGTTACACGGGTTAAAGGTCAGGTCGACTTTTAGCCGAAGCGGGTCCTCGGTGCGTGCCGGGCTTCGCGTGCCGCGAGAACCAGCGGGGATCCGAGCCACGGCGGGTTCGAAAGAACCGCCGTGCGCGACCCACGCTGGGCCTCGCTTTGAACGGCCGCGTCCAGGCTCCACTAGGCGGAGCTGGCAGCCCGATAGAAAGGGTCGTCATGGCGACCACTTTTTGGTGAGACGTGCCGGCAGGTCGAGATCGGGGCATTGGATGGCTCCACGCCGAGGTGATGCGTGGGATCTCGGCCCGGGTAAGCCCCCGTCCCTGCACCGAATGCGGGACGCATCCAGCCGCTGGCACAAAACAACCAGCACCCATTGCTTGGCTTTACGAAGCCGGGCTTTGGACAGGGATTGGCGCACCGAGAGGTATTAGTGAATCGACTGGGTGATGAGGTTAGTGTTTTGGACCCAAAATTGGAGAAAAACAAAATTTGATGATTGGCAAGGGATTGGCAGTAGTGATTGGCAGATGATGGGCAGTGATTGGCAAATTTTTAATTTGTTGAAATTTGATGTGCAAAATTGGTAGTGAGAGACCCCCGATGTGGTGGGATGGCAAATCCACCATCCTTCCCCATGGTGGGGCAAAGGAGCAATAGCTTATGGGGTGTATGGCAGTGAAAACTAGCCCGGGTGGGTTAGGATATTGTGTGTAGGGATCTAGAAGATGACATTAGGTAACGTTAAGATTAGTTAGTGACTGATACCTGTAGTGGGGACGCAGGTAGATTAGTATGGATGATAATGACGAGGGAGCGCAATAGTTTAAAGGGACGACTGGGAAGCGCAAGTTTCAGAAGGGAGTAGTTAGCTGAGATGATGCCGTGTTTGTGAGAATTGAACAGGTGTGTGGAGCAGTGTATGAGTAGTGAGTGTGTGGATCAGCGCGAATGCGCTTGGGGAGAGAAGGGTGCAGGTGGCACCAGGTGTGAGAGCACAGGTGTGCAGGTACAGGTGTGTGGAGAGAGTTGGAGTGAGTGGTACGGAGTGGTGTGCATGGTGCGAAGGTGTGGATGGGGGAAGGGTGGACCCCTTTCACGAGTACCCGGGGCGGGTAGTGTAAGTGTTAGGTAGAGGGTACAGGTAAATTGTGGTTGGATATTGGCATTTGTGGTGCGGTTGCAGAATGGTGTTGTGAATGGGTGCATTAGTGTTGTGGAAATGGCTGGGCGTGTAGCCTGTTAGTGTGTGTAGTTGGTTGGGCACTCCACCACTGTGAGGATGTCGGCCAGGTGAGGCCGCAGGTGGGCTCTGGGAGCCGGTAGTTGTGAGTGGGTGCCTGAGGATCCCGGGTGTGGATCGGGCAGCCCAGTGCCAGAGAGGGCACGGAGTGGGGAGAGAGCCAGAGGGCCTTCCCCAGGTAGTTAGGTTAGGGTGAGGAGCAGGTAAGCTCGGAGGCAACTGCAGTGGTGGAGGTGTGCAGGTGGGTAGACCCACTGGGAGAGGTACACGCCGCAGCCCAGAAATTGTGCGAGGGCACCGGGAGATGAATCGGGGGAGTGAGACCCCAAATTGAAGAGCACCACAGTTTGGCCAATGGGAATTGGTTTTTAGAACCCATAGCGTAAGAGGGCCAATGGTTTGGCCGGAGAAAGACCCCGGGTAGTGTAAAGTTGTTAAAGTCATTTAGGAAATAGTTAGGATTGATGAACCTGTCGCACCATACGCAGCCACTTGCCTGTGGTGATGATGATGACTCCACACCTGTGTTTTCTTTGTTTGTTGCAGGAAATGAGATTGCTGTTGGATTTGTGAGACGCATCACGACGTGGATGAGACATTGGGGTGATTCCATCTCTCCCTCCCTAGGAGGGACTGATGATGAATTGGTGATGGCAAATTTTGATGTTGAGTTGGAGATGGCAAATTTTGATGAGAGTTGAAAATGGCAAATTTGATTGGTTAGGAGGGAGAGAAGACGAATTTGGTATATGGGAGGAACGGGGAAGACAGTAGGGATGTTTGTTGATTTGTAAAGTAGATGTTTATGGGTAGTGTTGTGTTGTGTGGATACAGTAAGGGGTAAGGGAGGGGCCATGTAGGTTACCTGGTGGGGGGGGCGTACGGTAGGAACGTACCTGTCTCACCTGGTTCCCATGTGCCCCCAGTGTGCATCACCTTGCATTGCGTGCACTTTTGCGCCCTTACCACCTTGCTCACTTGTCTTGTTTTTGTCTCCCACCTCCGAGGATCTGGCTTTGGGGTAGAGAGAGAGGAGAGAGAGGTGCTGGCGACGCAGTTGTGGGCCTGCACTTTCGCTGCTTGCTGCCGGGATCGATACACCATATGGACCGCAATGTTTGTGGCCACCCACGATGGACCGCAGTTCGTTTGCGGCCAAGCACCACCCGGGGATGGACCTATGGGTCAACGTGGCACCTATGCCATACAGGTGAACCACTTTTAAGTAACACCAAGTGCACCACAAGAAGAGCAAGAGACACCTGCAGGGTTAGGGGTTGTTGAAGTTATTTTTATTTCATTGAACAATGGTGACTGCACCGATTGGTGGTGGGGTGGTGCTTTTGATGCTGGGAAAGGGTGCTCTGCACGTTATTAAAGGGCCGTCGGCCACAGAGCACTCGTGGGTTGGTGTATCGATGTTGGCAAGCGCGCTCTCTCTATGCATAACATCTGCATGTGTTCCTCCAAAGACAGGTCCTGGATCGTAGTGTAAATAGCAGCGTAGTCTTGTAAATAATGCTCCCTACCGGCTGTATGTTTAGTTTGAGAATTCTTTCCGGATTCGGTTATCCTGTGGGTGTGTTTCTGAGAGGAGAAGGGTGCAACGTCGCAGGGGGACATATTTACTCATTTGTGAATATCTGTAAAACTGTCGCACTCAGGGTAGAGTTAATAGTAGAGGGAACTACATTGCGTGCCACACTAAAGTAGGTAAAAATTTATCGGGTCGGGACGCCCCGAGGGTAGAAAAGGGTGCAATGTTGCGAATATGGAATTTGACCTCCATATCCGCTTGTAAATATTCCCCTATCTTCTCCGATACTCCCCAACTCTCCCCTTACCCCATTCCCTAGTCCCATTGTCTGTAAACAACACCCATTAGAGCCGATCTTCCCCTTCATTCCCCCATTAAATGTCGTGCCCAGGTCCCCCGCACCACACGTAGACAATTATAGGACATCTTGCTAGTTATTCTTAATCTATGTCAGTTAAGGACTTGTTTCCATTAATTATGACTCTTCGTTGCACCAGAATGTGATGATATGGCACCAGTAGGAGTTTAGGACCTTCCCATACCTCCCCGCATCTCTTCCCATCATCTCAAGCTCCAACAACAACAACAACAACAGCGGCTTTGCGTCCTCACTCCGGCTCGGTTGGCCGCCATTGAACATGTGCTCGACGGGGTTACCCAGAAGGGGGCTCCCTGTCGGCCCCTCGTCAAGGGCGGAGCCGGTAACCCCCGCACCCAATGAGAAGCCATGGGCCGATGCCATATGGGGCGGAGCTAACGAGAGAGGGCGTGACTCCCCGCCGGATATACGCGGCCCCGCGCCGGACGTGACGTGAGATGCGCCCCGAGCTTGGAAGGACAAGACGCCACCCTCCCGAGCGCTGAGCGACCTCCCCGGCATCTCCACCAAAGTCGCGACCCACGAGCGCTGAGCGACCTCCCCGCATCTGCTGGACACCACCGTACGTGATTCTGTCCCTGAGCCAGGTGCACCTGAGCCATCGACTGCCGCTTTCCTGGCCATCAAACCCCGTGTGAGTGAGCCTTGTCCCGTTTATCTGTGGTCTGTCTAGGGTTAATATAAGAGTGTGTCTAAGTGCCCACCTTCCTATGTTTCCCTCTTGTCCCTGTAATCTAACCTTTTCCGCCTTAATATAACCTCCTCCGGAGGTCTTGAGAACTGAACCCCTGGTGTCGTATTGTGTCATTGTAATCCAGCCGGGTGTCTTCTTTTCCTTATTGAGCCAGCATCGCGCGATTCGTCAACGTCGAGTATAGTCGGGTAATTTGTGCGGACACGACGGCCATTCCGCTCGGCCCACCTTAACATCAAAGTCGTGTCTGTAACAATATAGTAACTTTAGCCTTGTGTAGGACAAATTTCAATAACAACAAACAAAATCGTAATGCCATCGCCCAATGTAATTACAGGTTCAGGTAACTAAATCTACAACTACATATATAACCATAACAGGTATGGGTATTGGAAATTCCAAAATATCATTATTTACCAGAAATACCTTTAAAATAGAAAGAACGAGCTTTGTTTGTGCAGGATAGAGCACTTTGTTCCGAGGAAGGGTTAACACCCGAAACGTGAGATTATCCTTTCTCCCCATTCTGGTTACATTACCTCGATCTATGTTCTATTAATTCCATTCCATCCATTGTTCTACTTTTAAAATACCTCTCTGAATCACTTCGTACCACTTGATTGCATCAATGTTGGTCTTACCAACAATCTTTCTCCTGTGGGAACCTGAACATCAATCATGTGTGGACAAAACATGGGATTTTTTTTTTTTTTGTGTACAAGGTCGAGGCTCGTGTAAGAGCTAACATCAATCACACAAAAAACAAACGGATACACAAAACATACAATAGAGGGAGCGGGAGACAATATGGGGGGAGAGAAGGAAGCACACAAGTACAACAGCAGATAACAGGGACATCGGGAGATCTGTAGGAGGGAGAGGGCTTTGGGGGAGGAGGCATGGGAAGATGAGGGGGGTGGGGGAGAGGCATAAAACACATGGACACTGCTAGAACTTCCAGGGAAGAAGTCGGAATTTCCAAAAAAGTGGATCTGGTGGTGAATTAACGGGGGCAGAAGAGATCTGGAAGGAGGCGTGGGATTGAAGATCGTGCACTTTTACCTTCTTTGTTTGAATCGCTATGCTTTGTTTGTTGGATCAACCTCGGTTGGATTCCCACGTCGGTTCGAATGCGTCGTCGTTGGTTCTAACACACCGACCAACACTCGTCCGATTTCACTCCTTGTTCCCAGGTCAGGTGGAATATGTCGATCAACGTTGCTTCGATTCCATCCTTTGTTCTATGCAAAGAAGAAATGAACAAATGAAGCAGGATTTGGACCGACATTTGCAGCATTATGAACCGTGAGTTCAGGAAAGAAGATGAAATGATCCTGGGTCCACAGAGATGGAGGACTCGGTAAGTCGCGCATTTCATCACTTACCTGTGTGTGCTGAGCCCCAGGTCTCACCCAAACTCCTCGATGCAGGTCGGGCTCTTTCAACATGACACCAGAACCTGATGTTCGCCATCCTCTGCCTTATATAAAGCGGTAAACCTTCATGGTGAGTGTGATGACGGCCAATGAACATGCAGCACCATAACCACGCCTCGTAATTTGAATATAAACCGGTTTCCACATTTCCCGAAACTGAAGCATGATACTCACCTGACCTGTTATCCAATATGTTTATTTTAGCCTGCAGGTGTTTTGTCGCAGAAGAAGCGAAATCTCTTTTCTGATGCGAAAATGTCACCACACCTGTTTACAAATGTTAATTTAAATTAGCACAAAGGGCACTAAGGTGAGGTAAACATTGAAACCTTTCCTCATTCCTTTGATTATAAAGCGAAATCTTCATCTGCAGCACAAAATCTTCTTTGAAGATCGAACTTCTCACCAATAATTTGTTTTTAAACAAAACCTCGGAAAGTCTCATTGAGGAGTTTTTGTTAAATGTTTATTTTAAATTCCATTACAATAAGTGAACTGCACTTTTATAATAACCTGCCTCAGGTCCCAAGTTGTTACCCCCGATATCTGCATTGTGAAAATATTTACCGATAAATTATTGTAAAGTTCAAGGAGAGTAAATGATGCAAACACAGCAGAGAATTTACAAGTGAAGACGAAAAGGAGGTTTTGTTAAAGGTTTCCGAGTGATGGAGGATGTTCACAGATTATTACAAGGACATGATCCAAAGGTAGAGATAACTTATGGACAATATCATCAAGGAAGGCTTGATACAAGGTAACAAGACAGGCAATGTTAACAGGTTTCAGGTTAAGTTCAGATCTATTTAACAAAGGGAAGTTTAACTTCATTGCTGAGAAATGCAATAAAATGCGCCAAAGCAGTTTTACCTGATTTAAGATGATTGGAGATTTTGGTCAAAACAATCGCATTCTCAAAGTGTTTCACAAAGACTTGTAATGTTTTAAAACTCACCTTGGTTACCAAACTCAGGTGTCCATATGAACATCTTCATCTGCCATGGCATGTGGAGAACAACAAACCATCACCAAACAGCTCGGCTCAGGTTGAGTGGACTTTGGACAGGTGGAGTGTTAAACACGCAATTCTGAACTTATCTGATTCTCCGTTCAGTTGTGTATCAACTCACTTAATGTTTCGAATTTCCATCTGAACCATCATCAAAAGCGGGGTTAAGCGATCGGGTGCTTGCATATGTCTGCCGTACATGTGGCATACATACAGTATGTGCGTGTCTGCGTTTTTACAAATCATATTTTCGGCAACCATTGGTCCGATTGACACGAAATTTTCACCATAGGATCGCCTCTGCCTGTAGACTTTTATATTCATAATTATGACGTCATAGGTGAGGTGGTACGGACCCGTCACCAACTAGGCATCCTCCATTGTGCAAAGTCCTTACTTGGAACAACTGAGCTCTGAACCACTTACAAAACTTTAATCCATAGATTGATGGAGTACTGCTCTCCCCTCTGGGCTGGTGCTCCTGCCTCCCACCGAGCTCGGCTTCACGCTGTACAAACTAAAGGTTTCATAATCATTGGAATCTCCCGCGATGAAACTGGTTCTGAGGGCCTTTTACTCACTCACCGCAGACAGGTTGGTTGTCTTCCTATGTCCTACCGACTCCTTTCTGGCCTTGCACCCCCTACCTGCTCTGTCTGTGCTCTGCCCTCCTCCCTCCCCTAATATTTCTGCAGGACACACAAGATCTGTCAAGAACCTCCTTCTGGTGAAACTACCAAAATCAAGACTCTCTTCTCACCACTTTCATTCCTCTTTTCTCCCGCCTGTGGAACAAACTCCCTCACTCTCTCCAATCCCACTCCTCCCTCCAGGTCTTTAAAACAGCTGTTCACCACCATCTCATATCTTCCCCCATCCAAAACCTTGATCTTTTCTACCCCCTTTTACCAACCTCAAGCTCCTCCTATCAACCTCAAGCTCCTCCTATCAACCTCAATAGTCAGGCAGCTTAGCAGCATATTTATCGAAAATGGGGAACGGCTTGACAAAAGCGCCATTTTTATTTTGGTGGTCCATTAGACCATATACAATAGATTTAGGACCGGAGGCAAGAAATATACAGTGTTCTTCACCTTTTTATTGGACAAAAACCAATTATGTATATATTTTCACCAAGGAGGCTAACCTTTATTTCATGACGTGCAGTGTTATTTGTAAAACGTTTGCATGCCTGCATAACAAATCTTACGCTTCCATGTAATAATAATTAGTAATATAATACCGAGTGTTCATACAAATGTGTTATACTTGTGCCTCGCGCACCTCTCATATATCTAACACGTACACAACTACAAGGATGTAATGACAATATAGCTTTAGAACAGACAACACGTTGTTCAAGGTAATTTGTCCAGCAATTTATGTATTTACGATTTTAGTCCAACTCCAATAGCTGATGATTTATTTGCATCAATGTATTGCTCGATATTATGCTGTGCGAGTCGTATTTGCGCAAAGTCAAACACTGTATATGTCTTACCTCCGGTCCTAATTCTATTGCATATGGTCCAATGAACGACTAAAATAAAAATAGTACTTTTGTAAAGTCGTTCCCCCAAAAATTGCTTAGCTGCCCAACTACAAGCTCCTCCTATCAACCTCAAGCTCCTCCTATCAACCTCACGCTCCTCATATCAACCTCAAGCTCCTCTGCCTTTGCCAGGTCTTGTTTTTAGTCTTGCTGGGTCTATCACACACATTCCTCACCTGAACGAGCTCAGGTGGGAGAGCCGGTTAAGTCGCTTCCAACCCAACATGAACAGGAATGACTGATTGTCTTGTCTTGTCAGAAATGTCCTGTCAGAAATCTAAAGGGTAATTCTAAAGGGTTCTGAAGGGTAATTCTAAAGGGTTCTAAAGGGTAATTCTAAATGGTTCTGAAGGGTAATTCTAAAGGGTTCTGAAGGGTAATTCTAAAGGGTTCTAAAGGGTAATTCTAAAGGGTTCTGAAGGGTAATTCTAAATGGTTCTGAAGGGTAATTCTAAAGGGTTCTAAAGGGTAATTCTAAAGGGTTCTGAAGGGTAATTCTAAATGGTTCTGAAGGGTAATTCTAAAGGGTTCTGAAGGGTAATTCTAAAGGGTTCTAAAGGGTAATTCTAAAGGGTTCTGAAGGGTAATTCTAAATGGTTCTAAAGGGTAATTCTAAAGGGTTCTGAAGGGTTCTGAAGGGTAATTCTAAAGGGTTCTAAAGGGTAATTCTAAAGGGTTCTGAAGGGTAATTCTAAATGGTTCTAAAGGGTAATTCTAAAGGGTGCTGAAGGGTAATTCTAAAGGGTGCTGATGGGTAATTCTAAAGGGCTCTGATGGGTAATTATAAAGGGTTCTGAAGGGTAATTATAAAGGGTTCTAAAGGGTAATTCTAAAGGGTTCTGAAGGGTAATTCTAAATGGTTCTGAAGGGTAATTCTAAAGGGTTCTGAAGGGTAATTCTAAAGGGTTCTGAAGGGTAATTCTAAATGGTTCTAAAGGGTAATTCTAAAGGGTTCTGAAGGGTTCTGAAGGGTAATTCTAAAGGGTTCTAAAGGGTAATTCTAAAGGGTTCTGAAGGGTAATTCTAAAGGGTTCTGAAGGGTAATTCTAAAGGGTTCTGAAGGGTAATTCTAAAGGGTTCCAAAGGGTAATTCTAAAGGGTTCTGAAGGGTAATTCTAAATGGTTCTAAAGGGTAATTCTAAAGGGTGCTGAAGGGTAATTCTAAAGGGTGCTGATGGGTAATTCTAAAGGGTGCTGAAGGGTAATTATAAAGGGTGCTGATGGGTAATTCTAAAGGGTGCTGATGGGTAATTCTAAAGGGTGCTGAAGGGTAATTCTAAAGGGTGCTGAAGGGTAATTCTAAAGGGTGCTGATGGGTAATTCTAAAGGGTGCTGATGGGTAATTCTAAAGGGTGCCGATGGGTAATTCTAAAGGATGCCGAAGGGTAATTCTAAAGGGTTCTGAAGGGTAATTATAAAGGGTTCTGATGGGTAATTCTAAAGGGTTCTGAAGGGTAATTCTAAAGGGTGCTGATGGGTAATTCTAAACAGTGCTGAAGGGTAATTCTAAAGGGTGCTGATGGGTAATTCTAAAGGGTGCTGATGGGTAATTCTAAAGGGTGCTGAAGGGTAATTCTAAAGGGTTCTGAAGGGTAATTATAAAGGGTTCTGATGGGTAATTCTAAAGGGTGCTGATGGGTAATTCTAAAGGGTGCTGATGGGTAATTCTAAAGGGTGCTGATGGGTAATTCTAAAGGGTGCTGATGGGTAATTCTAAAGGGTGCTGAAGGGTAATTCTAAAGGGTTCTGAAGGGTAATTCTAAAGGGTTCTGATGGGTAATTCTAAAGGGTTCTGAAGGGTAATTCTAAATGGTTCTGAAGGGTAATTATAAAGGGTTCTGAAGGGTAATTCTAAAGGGTTCTGAAGGGTAATTCTAAAGGGCTCTGATGGGTAATTATAAAGGGTTCTGAAGGGTAATTATAAAGGGTTCTGAAGGGTAATTATAAAGGGTTCTGATGGGTAATTCTAAAGGGTTCTGAAGGGTAATTCTAAATGGTTCTGAAGTATAATTCTAAATAGTTCTGAAGGGTAATTCTAAATGGTTCTGAAGGGTAATTCTAAAGGGTTCTGAAGGGTAATTCTAAATGGTTCTGAAGGGTAATTCTAAAGGGTTCTGATGGGTAATTCTAAAGGGTTCTGAAGGGTAATTCTAAATGGTTCTGAAGGGTAATTATAAAGGGTTCTGAAGGGTAATTCTAAAGGGTTCTGAAGGGTAATTCTAAAGGGTTCTGATGGGTAATTATAAAGGGTTCTGAAGGGTAATTATAAAGGGTTCTGAAGGGTAATTATAAAGGGTTCTGATGGGTAATTCTAAAGGGTTCTGAAGGGTAATTCTAAAGGGTGCTGATGGGTAATTCTAAACAGTGCTGAAGGGTAATTCTAAAGGGTGCTGATGGGTAATTCTAAAGGGTGCTGATGGGTAATTCTAAAGGGTGCTGATGGGTAATTATAAAGGGTTCTGATGGGTAATTATAAAGGGTTCTGAAGGGTAATTATAAAGGGTTCTGATGGGTAATTCTAAAGGGTTCTGAAGGGTAATTCTAAAGGGTTCTGATGGGTAATTCTAAAAGGTTCTGAAGGGTAATTCTAAAGGATTCTGAAGGGTAATTATAAAGGGTTCTGATGGGTAATTATAAAGGGTTCTGATGGGTAATTCTAAAGGGTTCTGAAGGGTAATTATAAAGGGTAATTCTAAAGGATTCTGAAGGGTAATTCTAAAGGGTTATGAAGGGTAATTCTAAAGGGTTGTGATGGGTAATTCTGAAGGGTAATTCTAAAGGGTACTGAAGGGTAATTCTAAAGGGTTCTGAAGGATAATTCTAATGGGTTCTGATGGGTAATTCTAAAGGATTCTGAAGGGTAATTCTAAATGGTTCTGAAGTATAATTCTAAATAGTTCTGAAGGGTAATTCTAAAGGGTTCTGATGGGTAATTCTAAAGGGTTCTGAAGGGTAATTCTAAATGGTTCTGAAGGGTAATTCTAAATGGTTCTGAAGGGTAATTCTAAAGGGTTCTGAAGGGTAATTCTAACGGGTTCTGAAGGGTAATTCTAAATGGTTCTGAAGGGTAATTCTAAAGGGTTCTGAAGGGTAATTCTAAAGGGTTCTGATGGGTAATTCTAAAGGGTTCTGAAGGGTAATTCTAAAGGGTTCTGAAGGGTAATTCTAAATGGTTCTGATGGGTAATTCTAAAGGGTTCTGAAGGGTAATTCCAAAGGGTTCTGAAGGGTAATTCTAAAGGGTTCTGAAGGGTAATTCTAAAGGGTTCTGAAGGGTAATTCTAAATGGTTCTGAAGGGTAATTCTAAAGGGTTCTGAAGGGTAATTCTAAAGGGTTCTGAAGGGTAATTCTAAAGGGTTCTGAAGGGTAATTCTAAAGGGTTCTTAAGGGTAATTCTAAATGGTTCTGAAGGGTAATTCTAAAGGGTTCTGAAGGGTAATTCTAAAGGGTTCTGAAGGGTAATTCTAAAGGGTTCTGAAGGGTAATTCTAAAGGGTTCTGAAGGGTAATTCTAAAGGGTTCTGAAGGGTAATTCTAAAGGGTTCTGAAGGGTAATTCTAAAGGGTTCTGAAGGGTAATTCTAAATGGTTCTGATGGGTAATTCTAAAGGGTTCTGAAGGGTAATTCCAAAGGGTTCTGAAGGGTAATTTTAAAGTGTTCTGAAGGGTAATTCTAAAGGGTTCTGAAGGGTAATTCTAAAGGGTTCTTAAGGGTAATTCTAAATGGTTCTGAAGGGTAATTCTAAAGGGTTCTGAAGGGTAATTCTAAAGGGTTCTGAAGGGTAATTCTAAAGGGTTCTGAAGGGTAATTCTAAAGGGTTCTGAAGGGTAATTCTAAAGGGTTCTGAAGGGTATTTCTAAATGGTTCTGAAGGGTAATTCTAAAGGGTTCTGAAGGGTAATTCTAAAGGGTTCTGAAGGGTAATTCTAAAGGGTTCTGAAGGGTAATTCTAAATAGTTCTGAAGGGTAATTCTAAAGGGTTCTGATGGGTAATTCTAAAGGGTTCTGAAGGGTAATTCTAACGGGTTCTGAAGGGTAATTCTAAAGGGTTCTGAAGGGTAATTCTAAATGGTTCTGAAGGGTAATTCTAAAGGGTTCTGAAGGGTAATTCTAAAGGGTAATTCTAAATGGTTCTGAAGGGTAATTCTAAAGGGTTCTGAAGGGTAATTCTAAAGGGTTCTGAAGGGTAATTCTAAAGGGTTGTGATGGGTAATTCTAAAGGGTTCTGAAGGGTAATTCCAAAGGGTTCTGAAGGGTAATTCTAAAGGGTTCTGAATGGTAATTCTAAAGGGTTCTGAAGGGTAATTCTAAAGGGTTCTGAAGGGTAATTCTAAAGGCTTCTGAAGTGTAATTCTAAAGGGTTCTGAAGGGTAATTCTAAATGGTTCTGAAGGGTAATTCTAAAGGGTTCTGAAGGGTAATTCTAAAGGGTTCTAAAGGGTAATTCTAAAGGGTTCTGAAGGGTAATTCTCAATAGTTTTGAAGGGTAATTCTAAATGGTTCTGAAGGGTAATTATAAATGGTTCTGAAGGGTAATTCTAAAGGGATCTGAAGGGTAATTCTAAATGGTTCTGAAGGGTAATTCTAAAGGGTTCTGAAGGGTAATTCTAAAGGGTTCTAAAGGGTAATTCTAAATGGTTCTGAAGGGTAATTC
The DNA here is from genome assembly GCF_964187855.1 of Myxine glutinosa. Taxonomy (NCBI): domain Eukaryota; kingdom Metazoa; phylum Chordata; class Myxini; order Myxiniformes; family Myxinidae; genus Myxine; species Myxine glutinosa. Next base: position 52,555,719 of record NC_136273.1, on the reverse strand, counting down.
TCAATAGTTCTGAAGGGTAATTCTAAAGGGTTCTGAAGGGTAATTCTAAAGGGTTCTAAAGGGTAATTCTAAATGGTTCTGAAGGGTAATTCTAAAGGGTTCAAAAGGGTAATTCTGAAGGGTTCTGAAGGGTAATTCTAAAGGGTTCTAAAGGGTAATTCTAAAGGGTTCTGATGGGTAATTCCAAAGGGTTGTGATGGGTAATTATAAAGGGTTCTGATGGGTAATTCTAAAGGGTGCTGAAGGGTAATTCTAAAGGGTGCTGAAGGGTAATTCTAAAGGGTGCTGATGGGTAATTCTAAAGGGTGCTGAAGGGTAATTCTAAAGGGTGCTGAAGGGTAATTCTAAACAGTGCTGAAGGGTAATTCTAAAGGGTGCTGATGGGTAATTCTAAAGGGTGCTGATGGGTAATTCTAAAGGGTGCTGATGGGTAATTCTAAAGGGTGCTGAAGGGTAATTCTAAAGGGTTCTGAAGGGTAATTCTAAAGGGTTCTGAAGGGTAATTCTAAAGGGTTCTGAAGGGTAATTCTAAAGGGTTCTAAAGGGTAATTCTAAAGGGTTCTGAAGGGTAATTCTTAATGGTTCTGAAGGGTAATTCTAAAGGGTTCTGAAGGGTAATTCTAAAGGGTTCTGAAGGGTAAATCTAAAGGGTTCTGAAGGGTAATTCTAAAGGGTTCTAAAGGGTAATTCTAAAGGGTTCTGAAGGGTAATTCTAAATGGTTCTAAAGGGTAATTCTAAAGGGTGCTGAAGGGTAATTCTAAAGGGTGCTGATGGGTAATTCTAAAGGGTGCTGATGGGTAATTCTAAAGGGTGCTGAAGGGTAATTCTAAAGGGTGCTGATGGGTAATTCTAAAGGGTGCTGATGGGTAATTCTAAAGGGTGCTGAAGGGTAATTCTAAAGGGTGCTGATGGGTAATTCTAAAGGGTGCTGAAGGGTAATTCTAAAGGGTGCTGAAGGGTAATTCTAAACAGTGCTGAAGGGTAATTCTAAAGGGTGCTGATGGGTAATTCTAAAGGGTGCTGATGGGTAATTCTAAAGGGTGCTGATGGGTAATTCTAAAGGATGCTGAAGGGTAATTCTAAAGGGTTCTGAAGGGTAATTATAAAGGGTTCTGAAGGGTAATTCTAAAGGGTTCTAAAGGGTAATTCTAATGGGTTCTGAAGGGTAATTCTAAGTGGTTCTGAAGGGTAATTCTAAAGGGTTCTGAAGGGTAATTCTAAAGGGTTCTGAAGGGTAATTCTAAAGGGTTCTGAAGGGTAATTCTAAAGGGTTCTAAAGGGTAATTCTAAAGGGTTCTGAAGGGTAATTCTAAATGGTTCTAAAGGGTAATTCTAAAGGGTGCTGAAGGGTAATTCTAAAGGGTGCTGATGGGTAATTCTAAAGGGTGCTGAAGGGTAATTCTAAAGGGTGCTGATGGGTAATTCTAAAGGGTGCTGATGGGTAATTCTAAAGGGTGCTGAAGGGTAATTCTAAAGGGTGCTGAAGGGTAATTCTAAAGGGTGCTGAAGGGTAATTCTAAAGGGTGCTGATGGGTAATTCTAAAGGGTGCTGATGGGTAATTCTAAAGGGTGCCGATGGGTAATTCTAAAGGATGCCGAAGGGTAATTCTAAAGGGTTCTGAAGGGTAATTATAAAGGGTTCTGATGGGTAATTCTAAAGGGTTCTGAAGGGTAATTCTAAAGGGTGCTGATGGGTAATTCTAAACAGTGCTGAAGGGTAATTCTAAAGGGTGCTGATGGGTAATTCTAAAGGGTGCTGATGGGTAATTCTAAAGGGTGCTGAAGGGTAATTCTAAAGGGTTCTGAAGGGTAATTATAAAGGGTTCTGATGGGTAATTCTAAAGGGTGCTGATGGGTAATTCTAAAGGGTGCTGATGGGTAATTCTAAAGGGTGCTGATGGGTAATTCTAAAGGGTGCTGATGGGTAATTCTAAAGGGTGCTGATGGGTAATTCTAAAGGGTGCTGAAGGGTAATTCTAAAGGGTTCTGACGGGTAATTCTCAAGGGTTCTGAAGGGTAATTCTAAATGGTTCTGAAGGGTAATTCTAAAGGGTTCTTAAGGGTAATTCTAAAGGGTTCTGAAGGGTAATTATAAAGGGTTCTGATGGGTAATTCTAAAGGGTTCTGAAGGGTAATTCTAAAGGGTGCTGATGGGTAATTCTAAACAGTGCTGAAGGGTAATTCTAAAGGGTGCTCATGGGTAATTCTAAAGGGTGCTGATGGGTAATTCTAAAGGGTGCTGAAGGGTAATTCTAAAGGGTTCTGAAGGGTAATTATAAAGGGTTCTGATGGGTAATTCTAAAGGGTGCTGATGGGTAATTCTAAAGGGTGCTGATGGGTAATTCTAAAGGGTGCTGATGGGTAATTCTAAAGGGTGCTGATGGGTAATTCTAAAGGGTGCTGATGGGTAATTCTAAACAGTGCTGAAGGGTAATTCTAAAGGGTGCTGATGGGTAATTCTAAAGGGTGCTGATGGGTAATTCTAAAGGGTGCTGATGGGTAATTCTAAAGGGTGCTGAAGGGTAATTCTAAAGGGTTCTGAAGGGTAATTATAAAGGGTTCTGAAGGGTAATTCTAAAGGGTTCTGAAGGGTAATTCTAAAGGGTTCTGATGGGTAATTATAAAGGGTTCTGAAGGGTAATTATAAAGGGTTCTGAAGGGTAATTATAAAGGGTTCTGATGGGTAATTCTAAAAGGTTCTGAAGGGTAATTCTAAAGGGTTCTGAAGGGTAATTCTAAAGGATTCTGAAGGGTAATTATAAAGGGTTCTGATGGGTAATTATAAAGGGTTCTGATGGGTAATTCTAAAGGGTTCTGAAAGGTAATTCTAAAGGGTTCTGAAGGGTAATTATAAAGGGTAATTCTAAAGGATTCTGAAGGGTAATTCTAAAGGGTTATGAAGGGTAATTCTAAAGGGTTGTGATGGGTAATTCTGAAGGGTAATTCTAAAGGGTACTGAAGGGTAATTCTAAAGGGTTCTGAAGGATAATTCTAATGGGTTCTGATGGGTAATTCTGAAGGGTAATTCTAAAGGATTCTGAAGGGTAATTCTAAATGGTTCTGAAGGGTAATTCTAAAGGGTTCTAAAGGGTAATTCTAAATGGTTCTGAAGTATAATTCTAAATAGTTCTGAAGGGTAATTCTAAAGGGTTCTGATGGGTAATTCTAAAGGGTTCTGAAGGGTAATTCTAAAGGGTTCTGAAGGGTAATTCTAAAGGCTTCTGAAGGGTAATTCTAAATGGTTCTTAAGGGTAATTCTAAAGGGTTCTGAAGGGTAATTCTAAATGGTTCTGAAGGGTAATTCTAAAGGGTTCTGAAGGGTAATTCTAAATGGTTCTGAAGGGTAATTCTAAAGGGTTCTGAAGGGTAATTCTGAAGGGTAATTCTAACGGGTTCTGAAGGGTAATTCTAAATGGTTCTGAAGGGTAATTCTAAAGGGTTCTGAAGGGTAATTCTAAAGGGTTCTGATGGGTAATTCTAAAGGGTTCTGAAGGGTAATTCTAAAGGGTTCTGAAGGGTAATTCTAAATGGTTCTGATGGGTAATTCTAAAGGGTTCTGAAGGGTAATTCCAAAGGGTTCTGAAGGGTAATTCTAAAGGGTTCTGAAGGGTAATTCTAAAGGGTTCTGAAGGGTAATTCTAAATGGTTCTGAAGGGTAATTCTAAAGGGTTCTGAAGGGTAATTCTAAAGGGTTCTTAAGGGTAATTCTAAATGGTTCTGAAGGGTAATTCTAAAGGGTTCTGAAGGGTAATTCTAAAGGGTTCTGAAGGGTAATTCTAAAGGGTTCTGAAGGGTAATTCTAAAGGGTTCTGAAGGGTAATTCTAAAGGGTTCTGAAGGGTAATTCTAAAGGGTTCTGAAGGGTAATTCTAAATGGTTCTGATGGGTAATTCTAAAGGGTTCTGAAGGGTAATTTTAAAGTGTTCTGAAGGGTAATTCTAAAGGGTTCTGAAGGGTAATTCTAAAGGGTCCTTAAGGGTAATTCTAAATGGTTCTGAAGGGTAATTCTAAAGGGTTCTGAAGGGTAATTCTAAAGGGTTCTGAAGGGTAATTCTAAAGGGTTCTGAAGGGTAATTCTAAAGGGTTCTGAAGGGTAATTCTAAAGGGTTCTGAAGGGTAATTCTAAAGGGTTCTGAAGGGTAATTCTAAATGGTTCTGAAGGGTAATTCTAAAGGGTTCTGAAGGGTAATTCTAAAGGGTTCTGAAGGGTAATTCTAAAGGGTTCTGAAGGGTAATTCTAAAGGGTTCTGAAGTGTAATTCTAAAGGGTTCTGAAGTGTAATTCTAAAGGGTTCTGAAGGGTAATTCTAAATAGTTCTGAAGGGTAATTCTAAAGAGTTCTGAACGGTAATTATAAATGGTTCTGATGGGTAATTCTAAAGGGTTCTGAAGGGTAATTCTAACGGGTTCTGAAGGGTAATTCTAAAGGGTTCTGAAGGGTAATTCTAAATGGTTCTGAAGGGTAATTCTAAAGGGTTCTGAAGGGTAATTCTAAAGGGTTCTGAAGGGTAATTCTAAAGGGTTCTGAAGGGTAATTCTAAAGGGTTCTGATGGGTAATTCTAAAGGGTTCTGAAGGGTAATTCCAAAGGGTTCTGAAGGGTAATTCTAAAGGGTTCTGAATGGTAATTCTAAAGGGTTCTGAAGGGTAATTCTAAAGGGTTCTGAAGGGTAATTCTCAAGGCTTCTGAAGTGTAATTCTAAAGGGTTCTGAAGGGTAATTCTAAAGGGTAATTCTAAAGGGTGCTGAAGGGTAATTCTAAACAGTGCTGAAGGGTAATTCTAAAGGGTGCTGATGGGTAATTCTAAAGGGTGCTGATGGGTAATTCTAAAGGGTGCTGATGGGTAATTCTAAAGGGTGCTGAAGAGTAAATCTAAAGGGTTCTGAAGGGTAATTCTAAAGGGTTCTGAAGGGTAATTCTAAAGGGTTCTGAAGGGTAATTCTAAAGGGTTCTAAAGGGTAATTCTAAAGGGTTCTGAAGGGTAATTCTTAATGGTTCTGAAGGGTAATTCTAAAGGGTTCTGAAGGGTAATTCTAAAGGGTTCTGAAGGGTAAATCTAAAGGGTTCTGAAGGGTAATTCTAAAGGGTTCTAAAGGGTAATTCTAAAGGGTTCTGAAGGGTAATTCTAAATGGTTCTAAAGGGTAATTCTAAAGGGTGCTGAAGGGTAATTCTAAAGGGTGCTGATGGGTAATTCTAAAGGGTGCTGATGGGTAATTCTAAAGGGTGCTGAAGGATAATTCTAAAGGGTGCTGATGGGTAATTCTAAAGGGTGCTGATGGGTAATTCTAAAGGGTGCTGAAGGGTAATTCTAAAGGGTGCTGATGGGTAATTCTAAAGGGTGCTGAAGGGTAATTCTAAAGGGTGCTGAAGAGTAATTCTAAACAGTGCTGAAGGGTAATTCTAAAGGGTGCTGATGGGTAATTCTAAAGGGTGCTGATGGGTAATTCTAAAGGGTGCTGATGGGTAATTCTAAAGGATGCTGAAGGGTAATTCTAAAGGGTTCTGAAGGGTAATTATAAAGGGTTCTGATGGGTAATTCTAAAGGGTTCTGAAGGGTAATTCTAAAGGGTGCTGATGGGTAATTCTAAACAGTGCTGAAGGGTAATTCTAAAGGGTGCTGATGGGTAATTCTAAAGGGTGCTGATGGGTAATTCTAAAGGGTGCTGAAGGGTAATTCTAAAGGGTTCTGAAGGGTAATTATAAAGGGTTCTGATGGGTAATTCTAAAGGGTGCTGATGGGTAATTCTAAAGGGTGCTGATGGGTAATTCTAAAGGGTGCTGATCGGTAATTCTAAAGGGTGCTGATGGGTAATTCTAAAGGGTGCTGATGGGTAATTCTAAAGGGTGCTGAAGGGTAATTCTAAAGGGTTCTGAAGGGTAATTCTAAAGGGTTCTGAAGGGTAATTCTAAATGGTTCTGAAGGGTAATTCTAAAGGGTTCTTAAGGGTAATTCTAAAGGGTTCTGAAGGGTAATTATAAAGGGTTCTGATGGGTAATTCTAAAGGGTTCTGAAGGGTAATTCTAAAGGGTGCTGATGGGTAATTCTAAACAGTGCTGAAGGGTAATTCTAAAGGGTGCTGATGGGTAATTCTAAAGGGTGCTGATGGGTAATTCTAAAGGGTGCTGAAGGGTAATTCTAAAGGGTTCTGAAGGGTAATTATAAAGGGTTCTGATGGGTAATTCTAAAGGGTGCTGATGGGTAATTCTAAAGGGTGCTGATGGGTAATTCTAAAGGGTGCTGATGGGTAATTCTTAAGGGTGCTGATTGGTAATTCTAAAGGGTGCTGATGGGTAATTCTAAACAGTGCTGAAGGGTAATTCTAAAGGGTGCTGATGGGTAATTCTAAAGGGTGCTGATGGGTAATTCTAAAGGGTGCTGATGGGTAATTCTAAACGGTGCTGATGGGTAATTCTAAAGGGTGCTGAAGGGTAATTCTAAAGGGTTCTGAAGGGTAATTCTAAAGGGTTCTGAAGGGTAATTCTAAAGGGTTCTGAAGGGTAATTCTAAAGGGTTCTGATGGGTAATTATAAAGGGTTCTGAAGGGTAATTATAAAGGGTTCTGAAGAGTAATTATAAAGGGTTCTGAAGGGTAATTATAAAGGGTTCTGATGGGTAATTCTAAAAGGTTCTGAAGGGTAATTCTAAAGGGTTCTGAAGGGTAATTCTAAAGGATTCTGAAGGGTAATTATAAAGGGTTCTGATGGGTAATTATAAAGGGTTCTGATGGGTAATTCTAAAGGGTTCTGAAGGGTAATTCTAAAGGGTTCTGAAGGGTAATTATAAAGGGTAATTCTAAAGGATTCTGAAGGGTAATTCTAAAGGGTAATTCTAAAGGGTTATGAAGGGTAATTCTAAAGGGTTGTGATGGGTAATTCTGAAGGGTAATTCTAAAGGGTTCTGAAGGGTAATTCTAAAGGGTTCTGAAGGATAATTCTAATGGGTTCTGATGGGTAATTCTGAAGGGTAATTCTAAAGGATTCTGAAGGGTAATTCTAAATGGTTCTGAATTGTAATTCTAAAGGGTTCTAAAGGGTAATTCTAAATGGTTCAGAAGGGTAATTCTAAATAGTTCTGAAGGGTAATTCTAAAGGGTTCTGATGGGTAATTCTAAAGGGTTCTGAAGGGTAATTCTAAAGGGTTCTGAAGGGTAATTCTAAAGGCTTCTGAAGGGTAATTCTAAATGGTTCTGAAGGGTAATTCTAAATGGTTCTGAAGGCTAATTCTAAAGGGTTCTGAAGGGTAATTCTGAAGGGTAATACTAACGGGTTCTGAAGGGTAATTCTAAATGGTTCTGAAGGGTAATTCTAAAGGGTTCTGAAGGGTAATTCTAAAGGGTTCTGATGGGTAATTCTAAAGGGTTCTGAAGGGTAATTCTAAAGGGTTCTGAAGGGTAATTCTAAATGGATCTGATGGGTAATTCTAAAGGGTTCTGAAGGGTAATTCCAAAGGGTTCTGAAGGGTAATTCTAAAGGGTTCTAAAGGGTAATTCTAAAGGGTTCTGAAGGGTAATTCTTAATGGTTCTGAAGGGTAATTCTAAAGGGTTCTGAAGGGTAATTCTAAAGGGTTCTGAAGGGTAAATCTAAAGGGTTCTGAAGGGTAATTCAAAGGGTTCTAAAGGGTAATTCTAAAGGGTTCTGAAGGGTAATTCTAAATGGTTCTAAAGGGTAATTCTAAAGGGTGCTGAAGGGTAATTCTAAAGGGTGCTGATGGGTAATTCTAAAGGGTGCTGATGGGTAATTCTAAAGGGTGCTGAAGGATAATTCTAAAGGGTGCTGATGGGTAATTCTAAAGGGTGCTGATGGGTAATTCTAAAGGGTGCTGAAGGGTAATTCTAAAGGGTGCTGATGGGTAATTCTAAAGGGTGCTGAAGGGTAATTCTAAAGGGTGCTGAAGGGTAATTCTAAACAGTGCTGAAGGGTAATTCTAAAGGGTGCTGATGGGTAATTCTAAAGGGTGCTGATGGGTAATTCTAAAGGGTGCTGATGGGTAATTCTAAAGGATGCTGAAGGGTAATTCTAAAGGGTTCTGAAAGGTAATTATAAAGGGTTCTGATGGGTAATTCTAAAGGGTTCTGAAGGGTAATTCTAAAGGGTGCTGATGGGTAATTCTAAAGGATGCTGAAGGGTAATTCTAAAGGGTTCTGAAAGGTAATTATAAAGGGTTCTGATGGGTAATTCTAAAGGGTTCTGAAGGGTAATTCTAAATGGATCTGATGGGTAATTCTAAAGGGTTCTGAAGGGTAATTCCAAAGGGTTCTGAAGGGTAATTCTAAAGGGTTCTAAAGGGTAATTCTAAAGGGTTCTGAAGGGTAATTCTTAATGGTTCTGAAGGGTAATTCTAAAGGGTTCTGAAGGGTAATTCTAAAGGGTTCTGAAGGGTAAATCTAAAGGGTTCTGAAGGGTAATTCAAAGGGTTCTAAAGGGTAATTCTAAAGGGTTCTGAAGGGTAATTCTAAATGGTTCTAAAGGGTAATTCTAAAGGGTGCTGAAGGGTAATTCTAAAGGGTGCTGATGGGTAATTCTAAAGGGTGCTGATGGGTAATTCTAAAGGGTGCTGAAGGATAATTCTAAAGGGTGCTGATGGGTAATTCTAAAGGGTGCTGATGGGTAATTCTAAAGGGTGCTGAAGGGTAATTCTAAAGGGTGCTGATGGGTAATTCTAAAGGGTGCTGAAGGGTAATTCTAAAGGGTGCTGAAGGGTAATTCTAAACAGTGCTGAAGGGTAATTCTAAAGGGTGCTGATGGGTAATTCTAAAGGGTGCTGATGGGTAATTCTAAAGGGTGCTGATGGGTAATTCTAAAGGATGCTGAAGGGTAATTCTAAAGGGTTCTGAAAGGTAATTATAAAGGGTTCTGATGGGTAATTCTAAAGGGTTCTGAAGGGTAATTCTAAAGGGTGCTGATGGGTAATTCTAAACAGTGCTGAAGGGTAATTCTAAAGGGTGCTGATGGGTAATTCTAAAGGGTGCTGATGGGTAATTCTAAAGGGTGCTGAAGGGTAATTCTAAAGGGTTCTGAAGGGTAATTATAAAGGGTTCTGATGGGTAATTCTAAAGGGTGCTGATGGGTAATTCTAAAGGGTGCTGATGGGTAATTCTAAAGGGTGCTGATCGGTAATTCTAAAGGGTGCTGATGGGTAATTCTAAAGGGTGCTGATGGGTAATTCTAAAGGGTGCTGAAGGGTAATTCTAAAGGGTTCTGAAGGGTAATTCTAAAGGGTTCTGAAGGGTAATTCTAAATGGTTCTGAAGGGTAATTCTAAAGGGTTCTTAAGGGTAATTCTAAAGGGTTCTGAAGGGTAATTATAAAGGGTTCTGATGGGTAATTCTAAAGGGTTCTGAAGGGTAATTCTAAAGGGTGCTGATGGGTAATTCTAAACAGTGCTGAAGGGTAATTCTAAAGGGTGCTGATGGGTAATTCTAAAGGGTGCTGATGGGTAATTCTAAAGGGTGCTGAAGGGTAATTCTAAAGGGTTCTGAAGGGTAATTATAAAGGGTTCTGATGGGTAATTCTAAAGGGTGCTGATGGGTAATTCTAAAGGGTGCTGATGGGTAATTCTAAAGGGTGCTGATGGGTAATTCTTAAGGGTGCTGATTGGTAATTCTAAAGGGTGCTGATGGGTAATTCTAAACAGTGCTGAAGGGTAATTCTAAAGGGTGCTGATGGGTAATTCTAAAGGGTGCTGATGGGTAATTCTAAAGGGTGCTGATGGGTAATTCTAAAGGGTGCTGATGGGTAATTCTAAAGGGTGCTGAAGGGTAATTCTAAAGGGTTCTGAAGGGTAATTCTAAAGGGTTCTGAAGGGTAATTCTAAAGGGTTCTGAAGGGTAATTCTAAAGGGTTCTGATGGGTAATTATAAAGGGTTCTGAAGGGTAATTATAAAGGGTTCTGAAGAGTAATTATAAAGGGTTCTGAAGGGTAATTATAAAGGGTTCTGATGGGTAATTCTAAAAGGTTCTGAAGGGTAATTCTAAAGGGTTCTGAAGGGTAATTCTAAAGGATTCTGAAGGGTAATTATAAAGGGTTCTGATGGGTAATTATAAAGGGTTCTGATGGGTAATTCTAAAGGGTTCTGAAGGGTAATTCTAAAGGGTTCTGAAGGGTAATTATAAAGGGTAATTCTAAAGGATTCTGAAGGGTAATTCTAAAGGGTAATTCTAAAGGGTTATGAAGGGTAATTCTAAAGGGTTGTGATGGGTAATTCTGAAGGGTAATTCTAAAGGGTTCTGAAGGGTAATTCTAAAGGGTTCTGAAGGATAATTCTAATGGGTTCTGATGGGTAATTCTGAAGGGTAATTCTAAATGGTTCTGAATTGTAATTCTAAAGGGTTCTAAAGGGTAATTCTAAATGGTTCAGAAGGGTAATTCTAAATAGTTCTGAAGGGTAATTCTAAAGGGTTCTGATGGGTAATTCTAAAGGGTTCTGAAGGGTAATTCTAAAGGGTTCTGAAGGGTAATTCTAAAGGCTTCTGAAGGGTAATTCTAAATGGTTCTGAAGGGTAATTCTAAATGGTTCTGAAGGCTAATTCTAAAGGGTTCTGAAGGGTAATTCTAAATGGTTCTGAAGGGTAATTCTAAAGGGTTCTGAAGGGTAATTCTAAAGGGTTCTGATGGGTAATTCTAAAGGGTTCTGAAGGGTAATTCTAAAGGGTTCTGAAGGGTAATTCTAAATGGATCTGATGGGTAATTCTAAAGGGTTCTGAAGGGTAATTCCAAAGGGTTCTGAAGGGTAATTCTAAAGGGTTCTGAAGGGTAATTCTAAAGGGTTCTGAAGGGTAATTCTAAATGATTCTGAAGGGTAATTCTAAAGGGTTCTGAAGGGTAATTCTAAAGGGTTCTTGAGGGTAATTCTAAAGGGTCCTGAAGGGTAATTCTAAAGGGTTTTTGAAGGGTAATTCTAAAGGGTTCTGAAGGGTAATTCTAAAGGGTTCTGAAGGGTAATTCTAAAGGGTTCTGAAGGGTAATTCTAAAGGGTTCTGAAGGGTAATTCTAAAGGGTTCTGAAGGGTAATTCTAAATGGTTCTGATGGGTAATTCTAAAGGGTTCTGAAGGGTAATTCCAAAGGGTTCTGAAGGGTAATTCTAAAGTGTTCTGAAGGGTAATTCTAAAGGGTTCTGAAGGGTAATTCTAAAGGGTTCTTAAGGGTAATTCTAAATGGTTCTGAAGGGTAATTCTAAAGGGTTCTGAAGGGTAATTCTAAAGGGTTCTGAAGGGTAATTCTAAAAGGTTCTGAAGGGTAATTCTAAAGGGTTCTGAAGGGTAATTCTAAAGGGTTCTGAAGGGTAATTCTAAAGGGTTCTGAAGGGTATTTCTAAATGGTTCTGAAGGGTAATTCTAAAGGGTTCTGAAGTGTAATTCTAAAGGGTTCTAAAGTGTAATTCTAAATGGTTCTGAAGGGTAATTCTAAAGGGTTCTGAAGGGTAATTCTAAAGGGTTCTGAAGGGTAATTCTAAAGGGTAATTCTAAATGGTTCTGAAGGGTAATTATAAAGGGTTCTGATGGGTAATTCTAAAGGGTTCTGATGGGTAATTCCAAAGGGTTGTGATGGGTAATTATAAAGGGTTCTGATGGGTAATTCTAAAGGGTTCTGATGGGTAATTATAAAGGGTTCTGATGGGTAAATTTAAAGGGTTCTGATGGGTAATTCTAAAGGGTTCTGAAGGGTAATTCTAAAGGGTTCTGAAGGGTAATTCTAAAGGGTAATTCTAAAGGATTCTGAAGGGTAATTCTAAAGGGTAATTCTAAAGGGTTATGAAGGGTAATTCTAAAGGGTTGTGATGGGTAATTCTGAAGGGAAATTCTAAAGGGTTCTGAAGGGTAATTCTAAAGGGTTTTGAAGGATAATTCTAATGGGTTCTGATGGGTAATTCTAACGGGTTCTGAAGGGTAATTCTAAAGGGTTCTGAAGGGTAATTCTAAAGGGTAATTCTAAATGGTTCTGAAGGGTAATTCCAAAGGGTTCTGAAGGGTAATTCTAAAGGGTTCTGAAGGGTAATTCTAAAGGGTTCTGATGGGTAATTCTAAAGGGTTCTGAAGGGTAATTCCAAAGGGTTCTGAAGGGTAATTCTAAAGGGTTCTGAAGGGTAATTCTAAAGGGTTCTGAAGGGTAATTCTAAAGGCTTCTGAAGGGTAATTCTAAAGGCTTCTGAAGGGTAATTCTAAAGGGTTCTGAAGGGTCATTATAAATGGTTCTGAAGGGTAATTCTAAAGGGATCTGAAGGGTAATTCTAAAGGGTTCTGATGGGTAATTCTAAAGGCTTCTGAAGGGTAATTCTAAAGGGTTCTGCAGGGTCATTATAAATGGTTCTGAAGGGTAATTCTAAAGGGTTCTGAAGGGTAATTCTAAAGGGTTCTGAAGGGTAATTCTAAAGGGTAATTCTAAATGGTTCTGAAGGGTAATTCTAAAGGGTTCTGAAGGGTAATTCTAAAGGGGTCTGAAGGGTAATTCTAAAGGGTTCTGATGAGTAATTCTAAAGGGTTCTGAAGGGTAATTCCAAAGGGTTCTGAAGGGTAATTCTAAAGGGTTCTGAAGGGTAATTCTAAAGGGTTCTGAAGGGTAATTCTAAAGGGTTCTGAAGGGTAATTCTAAAGGCTTCTGAAGGGTAATTCTAAAGGGTTCTGAAGGGTCATTATAAATGGTTCTGAAGGGTAATTCTAAAGGGTTCTGAAGGGTCATTATAAATGGTTCTGAAGGGTAATTCTAACGGGTTCTGAAGAGTAATTCTAAAGGGTTCTGAAGGGTAATTCTAAATGGTTCTGAAGGGTAATTCTAATGGGTTCTGATGGGTAATTCTGAAGGGTAATTCTTAAGGATTCTGAAGGGTAATTCTAAAGGGTTCTGAAGGGTAATTCTAACGGGTTCTGAAGGGTAATTCTAAAGGGTTCTGAAGGGTAATTCTAACGGGTTCTGAAGAGTAATTCTAAAGGGTTCTGAAGGGTAATTCTAAATGGTTCTGAAGGGTAATTCTAAAGGGTTCTGAAGGGTAATTCTAAAGGGTTCTAAAGGGTAATTATAAATGGTTCTGAAGGGTAATTATAAATGGTTCTGAAGGGTAATTCTCAATAGTTCTGAAGGGTAATTCTAAAGGGTTCTGAAGGGTAATTCTAAAGGGTTCTAAAGGGTAATTCTAAATGGTTCTGAAGGGTAATTCTAAAGGGTTCAAAAGGGTAATTCTGAAGGGTTCTGAAGGGTAATTCTAAAAGATTCTGAAGGGTAATTCTAAAGGGTTCTGAAGTGTAATTCTAAAGGGTAATTCTAAATGGTTCTGAAGGGTAATTATAAAGGGTTCTGATGGGTAATTCCAAAGGGTTGTGATGGGTAATTATAAAGGGTTCTGATGGGTAATTCGAAAGGGTTCTAATGGGTAATTATAAAGGGTTCTGATGGGTAAATTTAAAGGGTTCTGATGGGTAATTCTAAAGGGTTCTGAAGGGTAATTCTAAAGGGTTCTGAAGGGTAATTATAAAGGGTAATTCTAAAGGATTCTGAAGGGTAATTCTAAAGGGTAATTCTAAAGGGTTATGAAGGGTAATTCTAAAGGGTTGTGATGGGTAATTCTGAAGGGAAATTCTAAAGGGTTCTGAAGGGTAATTCTAAAGGGTTCTGAAGGATAATTCTAATGGGTTCTGATGGGTAATTCTGAAGGGTAATTCTTAAGGATTCTGAAGGGTAATTCTAAATGGTTCTGAATGGTAATTCTAAAGGGTTCTAAAGGGTAATTCTAAATGGTTCTGAAGGGTAATTCTAAATAGTTCTGAAGGGTAATTCTAAAGGGTTCTGATGGGTAATTCTAAAGGGTTCTGAAGGGTAATTCTAAAGGGTTCTGAAGGGTAATTCTAAAGGCTTCTGAAGGGTAATTCTAAATGGTTCTTAAGGGTAATTCTAAAGGGTTCTGAAGGGTAATTCTAAAGGGTTCTGAAGGGTAATTCTGAAGGGTAATTCTAACGGGTTCTGAAGGGTAATTCTAAATGGTTCTGAAGGGTAATTCTAAAGGGTTCTGAAGGGTAATTCCTGAGGGTTCTGATGGGTAATTCTAAAGGGTTCTGAAGGGTAATTCTAAAGGGTTCTGAAGGGTAATTCTAAATGGATCTGATGGGTAATTCTAAAGGGTTCTGAAGGGTAATTCCAAAGGGTTCTGAAGGGTAATTCTAAAGGGTTCTGAAGGGTAATTCTAAAGGGTTCTGAAGGGTAATTCTAAATGGTTCTGAAGGGTAATTCTAAAGGGTTCTGAAGGGTAATTCTAAAGGGTTCTTGAGGGTAATTCTAAATGGTCCTGAAGGGTAATTCTAAAGGGTTCTGAAGGGTAATTCTAAAGGGTTCTGAAGGGTAATTCTAAAGGGTTCTGAAGGGTAATTCTAAAGGGTTCTGAAGGGTAATTCTAAAGGGTTCTGAAGGGTAATTCTAAAGGGTTCTGAAGGGTAATTCTAAATGGTTCTGATGGGTAATTCTAAAGGGTTCTGAAGGGTAATTCCAAAGGGTTCTGAAGGGTAATTCAAAAGTGTTCTGAAGGGTAATTTTAAAGGGTTCTGAAGGGTAATTCTAAAGGGTTCTTAAGGGTAATTCTAAATGGTTCTGAAGGGTAATTCTAAAGGGTTCTGAACGGTAATTCTAAAGGGTAATTCTAAATGGTTCTGAAGGGTAATTCTAAAGGGTTCTGAAGGGTAATTCTAAAGGGTTCTGAAGGGTAATTCTAAAGGGTTCTGATGGGTAATTCTAAAGGGTTCTGAAGGGTAATTCCAAAGGGTTCTGAAGGGTAATTCCAAAGGGTTCTGAAGGGTAATTCTAAAGGGTTCTGAAGGGTAATTCTAAAGGGTTCTGAAGGGTAATTCTAAAGGGTAATTCTAAATGGTTCTGAAGGGTAATTCTAAAGGGTTCTGAAGGGTAATTCTAAAGGGTTCTGAAGGGTAATTCTAAAGGGTTCTGATGGGTAATTCTAAAGGGTTCTGAAGGGTAATTCTAAAGGGTTCTGAAGGGTAATTCTAAAGGGTTCTGAAGGGTAATTCTAAAGGGTTCTGAAGGGTAATTCTAAAGGGTTCTGAAGGGTAATTCTAAAGGGTAATTCTAAATGGTTCTGAAGGGTAATTCTAAAGGGTTCTGAAGGGTAATTCTAAAGGGTTCTGAAGTGTAATTCTAAAGAGTTCTGAACGGTAATTATAAATGGTTCTGATGGGTAATTCTAAAGGGTTCTGAAGGGTAATTCTAAAGGGTAATTCTAAATGGTTCTGAAGGGTAATTCTAAAGGGTTCTGAAGGGTAATTCTAAAGGGTTCTGAAGGGTAATTCTAAAGGGTTCTGATGGGTAATTCTAAAGGGTTCTGAAGGGTAATTCCAAAGGGTTCTGAAGGGTAATTCTAAAGGGTTCTGAAGGGTAATTCTAAAGGGTTCTGAAGGGTAATTCTAAAGGGTTCTGAAGGGTAATTCTAAAGGCTTCTGAAGGGTAATTCTAAAGGGTTCTGAAGGGTCATTATAAATGGTTCTGAACGGTAATTCTAAAGGGATCTGAAGGGTAATTCTAAAGGGTTCTGAAGGGTAATTCTAAAGGGTTCTGAAGGGTAATTCTAAGGGGTTCTGAAGAGTAATTCTAAAGGGTTCTGAAGGGTAATTATAAATGGTTCTGAAGGGTAATTCTAAAGGGTTCTGAAGGGTAATTCTAAAGGGTTCTAAAGGGTAATTCTAAATGGTTCTGAAGGGTAATTCTAAAGGGTTCAAAAGGGTAATTCTGAAGGGTTCTGAAGGGTAATTCTAAAAGATTCTGAAGGGTAATTCTAAAGGGTTCTGAAGTGTAATTCTAAAGGGTTCTAAAGGGTAATTCTAAATGGTTCTGAAGGGTAATTATAAATGGTTCTGAAGGGTAATTCTAAAGGGTTCTGAAGGGTAATTCTAAAGGGTTCTGAAGGGTAATTCTAAAGGGTTCTGAAGGGTAATTCTAAAGGGTAATTCTAAATGGTTCTGAAGGGTAATTATAAAGGGTTCTGATGGGTAATTCTAAAGGGTTCTGATGGGTAATTCCAAAGGGTTGTGATGGGTAATTATAAAGGGTTCTGATGGGTAATTCTAAAGGGTTCTGATGGGTAATTATAAAGGGTTCTGATGGGTAATTATAAAGGGTTCTGATGGGTAATTCCAAAGGGTTCTGATGGGTAATTCCAAAGGGTTCTGAAGGGTAATTCTCAAGGGTTCTGAAGGGTAATTCTAAAGGGTTCTGAAGGGTAATTATAAAGGTTTCTGATGGGTAATTCTAAAGGGTTCTGAAGGGTAATTATAAAGGGTTCTGAAGGGTAATTCTAAAGGGTTCTGAAGGGTAATTCTAAATGGTTCTGAAGGGTAATTCTAAAGGCTTCTGAAGGGTAATTCTAAAGGGTTCTGCAGGGTAATTCTAAAGGGTTCTGAAGGGTAATTCTAAAGGGTTCTGAAGGGTAATTCTAAAGGGTTCTGAAGGGTAATTCTAAATGGTTCTGAAGGGTAATTCTAAAGGGTAATTCTAAATGGTTCTTAAGGGTAGTTCTAAAGGGTTCTGAAGGGTAATTCTAAAGGGTGCTGATGGGTAATTCTAAACAGTGCTGAAGGGTAATTCTAAAGGGTGCTGATGGGTAATTCTAAAGGGTGCTGATGGGTAATTCTAAAGGGTGCTGAAGGGTAATTCTAAAGGGTTCTGAAGGGTAATTATAAAGGGTTCTGATGGGTAATTCTAAAGGGTGCTGATGGGTAATTCTAAAGGGTGCTGATGGGTAATTCTAAAGGGTGCTGATGGGTAATTCTAAAGGGTGCTGATGGGTAATTCTAAAGGGTTCTGAAGGGTAATTCTAAAGGGTTCTGGAGGGTAATTCTAAATGGTTCTGAAGGGTAATTTTAAAGGCTTCTGAACGGTAATTCTAAAGGGTTCTGAAGGGTAATTCTAAAGGGTTCTGAAGGGTAATTCTAAAGGGTTCTGAAGGGTAATTCTAAAGGGTTCTGAAGGGTAATTCTAAATGGTTCTGAAGGGTAATTCTAAAGGGTTCTGAAGGGTAATTCTAAAGGGTGCTGATGGGTAATTCTAAACAGTGCTGAAGGGTAATTCTAAAGGGTGCTGATGGGTAATTCTAAAGGGTGCTGATGGCTAATTCTAAAGGCTGCTGAAGGGTAATTCTAAAGGGTTCTGAAGGGTAATTATAAAGGGTTCTGATGGGTAATTCTAAAGGGTGCTGATGGGTAATTCTAAAGGGTGCTGATGGGTAATTCTAAAGGGTGCTGATGGGTAATTCTAAAGGGTGCTGATGGGTAATTCTAAAGGGTGCTGATGGGTAATTCTAAAGGGTGCTGATGGGTAATTCTAAACGGTGCTGAAGGGTAATTCTAAAGGGTGCTGATGGGTAATTCTAAAGGGTGCTGATGGGTAATTCTAAAGGGTGCTGATGGGTAATTCTAAAGGGTGCTGAAGGGTAATTCTAAAGGGTTCTGAAGGGTAATTATAAAGGGTTCTGAAGGGTAATTATAAAGGGTTCTGAAGGGTAATTCTAAAGGGTTCTGATGGGTAATTATAAAGGGTTCTGAAGGGTAATTATAAAGGGTTCTGAAAGGTAATTATAAAGGCTTCTGATGGGTAATTCTAAAAGGTTCTGAAGGGTAATTCTAAAGGGTTCTGAACGGTAATTCTAAAGGATTCTGAAGGGTAATTATAAAGGGTTCTGATGGGTAATTATAAAGGGTTCTGATGGGTAATTCTAAAGGGTTCTGAAGGGTAATTCTAAAGGGTTCTGAAGGGTAATTATAAAGGGTAATTCTAAAGGATTCTGAAGGGTAATTCTAAAGGGTAATTCTTAAGGGTTATGAAGGGTAATTCTAAAGGGTTGTGATGGGTAAACCTGAAGGGTAATTCTAAAGGGTTCTGAAGGGTAATTCTAAAGGGTTCTGAAGGATAATTCTAATGGGTTCTGATGGGTAATTCTGAAGGGTAATTCTAAAGGATTCTGAAGGGTAATTCTAAATGGTTCTGAAGGGTAATTCTAAAGGGTTCTAAAGGGTAATTCTAAATGGTTCTGAAGGGTAATTCTAAATAGTTCTGAAGGGTAATTCTAAAGGGTTCTGATGGGTAATTCTAACGGGTTCTGAAGGGTAATTCTAAAGGGTTCTGAAGGGTAATTCTAAAGGCTTCTGAAGGGTAATTCTAAATGGTTCTTAAGGGTAATTCTAAAGGGTTCTGAAGGGTAATTCTAAAGGGTTCTGAAGGGTAATTCTAAAGGGTTCTGAAGGGTAATTCTAAAGGCTTCTGAAGGGTAATTCTAAAGGGTTCTGAAGGGTAATTCTAAAGGCTTCTGAAGGGTAATTCTAAATGGTTCTTAAGGGTAATTCTAAAGGGTTCTGAAGGGTAATTCTAAATGGTTCTGAAGGGTAATTCTAAAGGGTTCTGAAGGGTAATTCTAAATGGTTCTGAAGGGTAATTCTAAAGGGTTCTGAAGGGTAATTCTGAAGGGTTCTGATGGGTAATTCTAAAGGGTTCTGAAGGGTAATTCTAAAGGGTTCTGAAGGGTAATTCTAAAGGGTTCTGATGGGTAATTCTAAAGGGTTCTGAAGGGTAATTCTAAAGGGTTCTGAAGGGTAATTCTAAAGGGTTCTGATGGGTAATTCTGAAGGGTTCTGATGGGTAATTCTAAAGGGTTCTGAAGGGTAATTCTAAAGGGTTCTGAAGGGTAATTCTAAAGGGTTCTGAAGGGTAATTCTAAATGGTTCTGAAGGGTAATTCTAACGGGTTCTGAAGGGTAATTCTAAATGGTTCTGAAGGGTAATTCTAAAGGGTTCTGAAGGGTAATTCTAAAGGGTTCTGATGGGTAATTCTAAAGGGTTCTGAAGGGTAATTCTAAAGGGTTCTGAAGGGTAATTCTAAATGGATCTGATGGGTAATTCTAAAGGGTTCTGAAGGGTAATTCCAAAGGGTTCTGAAGGGTAATTCTAAAGGGTTCTGAAGGGTAATTCTAAAGGGGTCTGAAGGGTAATTCTAAATGGTTCTGAAGGGTAATTCTAAAGGGTTCTGAAGGGTAATTCTAAAGGGTTCTTGAGGGTAATTCTAAATGGTCCTGAAGGGTAATTCTAAAGGGTTCTGAAGGGTAATTCTAAAGGGTTCTGACGGGTAATTCTAAAGGGTTCTGAAGGGTAATTCTAAAGGGTTTTGAAGGGTAATTCTAAAGGGTTCTGAAGGGTAATTCTAAAGGGTTCTGAAGGGTAATTTTAAAGGCTTCTGAAGGGTAATTCTAAATGGTTCTTAAGGGTAATTCTAAAGGGTTCTGAAGGGTAATTCTAAATGGTTCTGAAGGGTAATTCTAAAGGGTTCTGAAGGGTAATTCTAAATGGTTCTGAAGGGTAATTCTAAAGGGTTCTGAAGGGTAATTCTGAAGGGTTCTGATGGGTAATTCTAAAGGGTTCTGAAGGGTAATTCTAAAGGGTTCTGAAGGGTAATTCTAAAGGGTTCTGATGGGTAAATCTAAAGGGTTCTGAAGGGTAATTCTAAATGGTTCTGAAGGGTAATTCTAACGGGTTCTGAAGTGTAATTCTAAATGGTTCTGAAGGGTAATTCTAAAGGGTTCTGAAGGGTAATTCTAAAGGGTTCTGATGGGTAATTCTAAAGGGTTCTGAAGGGTAATTCTAAAGGGTTCTGAAGGGTAATTCTAAATGGATCTGATGGGTAAATCTAAAGGGTTCTGAAGGGTAATTCCAAAGGGTTCTGAAGGGTAATTCTAAAGGGTTCTGAAGGGTAATTCTAAAGGGTTCTGAAGGGTAATTCTAAATGGTTCTGAAGGGTAATTCTAAAGGGTTCTGAAGGGTAATTCTAAAGGGTTCTTGAGGGTAATTCTAAATGGTCCTGAAGGGTAATTCTAAAGGGTTCTGAAGGGTAATTCTAAAGGGTTCTGACGGGTAATTCTAAAGGGTTCTGAAGGGTAATTCTAAAGGGTTCTGAAGGGTAATTCTAAAGGGTTCTGAAGGGTAATTCTAAAGGGTTCTGAAGGGTAATTCTAAATGGTTCTGATGGGTAATTCCAAAGGGTTCTGAAGGGTAATTCTACAGGGTTCTTAAGGGTAATTCTAAATGGTTCTGAAGGGTAATTCTAAAGGGTTCTGAAGGGTAATTCTAAAGGGTTCTTAAGGGTAATTCTAAATGGTTCTGAAGGGTAATTCTAAAGGGTTCTGAAGGGTAATTCTAAAGGGTTCTGAAGGGTAATTCTAAAGGGTTCTGAAGGATAATTCTAAAGGGTTCTGAAGGGTAATTCTAAAGGGTTCTGAAGGGTATTTCTAAATGGTTCTGAAGGGTAATTCTAAAGGGTTCTGAAGGGTAATTCTAAAGGGTTCTGAAGGGTAATTCTAAAGGGTTCTGAAGGGTAATTCTAAAGGGTTCTGAAGTGTAATTCTAAAGGGTTCTGAAGTGTAATTCTAAAGCGTTCTGAAGGGTAATTCTAAATAGTTCTGAAGGGTAATTCTAAAGAGTTCTGAACGGTAATTATAAATGGTTCTGATGGGTAATTCTAAAGGGTTCTGAAGGGTAATTCTAAAGGGTTCTGAAGGGTAATTCTAAAGGGTTCTGAAGGGTAATTCTAAAGGGTTCTGAAGGGTAATTCTAACGGGTTCTGAAGGGTAATTCTAAAGGGTTCTGAATGGTAATTCTAAATGGTTCTGAAGGGTAATTCTAAAGGGTTCTGAAGGGTAATTCTAAATGGTTCTGAAGGGTAATTCTAAAGGGTTCTGAAGGGTAATTCTAAAGGGTTCTGAAGGGTAATTCTAAAGGGTTCTGAAGGGTAATTCTAAAGGGTTCTGAAGGGTAATTCTAAAGGGTTCTGAAGGGTAATTCTAAAGGGTTCTGAAGGGTAATTCTTAAGGGTTCTGATGGGTAATTCTAAAGGGTTCTGAAGGGTAATTCCAAAGGGTTCTGAAGGGTAATTCTAAAGGGTTCTGAAGGGTAATTCTAAAGGGTTCTGAAGGGTAATTCTAAAGGGTTCTGAAGGGTAATTCTAAATGGTTCTGAAGGGTAATTCTAAAGGGTTCTGAAGGGTAATTCTAAAGGGTTCTGAAGGGTAATTCTAAAGGGTTCTGATGGGTAATTCTAAAGGGTTCTGAAGGGTAATTCCAAAGGGTTCTGAAGGGTAATTCTAAAGGGTTCTGAAGGGTAATTCTAAAGGGTTCTGAAGGGTAATTCTAAAGGGTTCTGAAGGGTAATTCTAAAGGCTTCTGAAGGGTAATTCTAAAGGGTTCTGAAGGGTCATTATAAATGGTTCTGAAGGGTAATTCTAAAGGGATCTGAAGGGTAATTCTAAAGGATTCTGAAGGGTAATTCTAAAGGGTAATTCTAAAGGGTTATGAAGGGTAATTCTAAAGGGTTGTGATGGGTAATTCTGAAGGGTAATTCTAAAGGGTTCTGAAGGGTAATTCTAAAGGGTTCTGAAGGATAATTCTAATGGGTTCTGATGGGTAATTCTGAAGGGTAATTCTAAAGGATTCTGAAGGGTAATTCTAAATGGTTCTGAATGGTAATTCTAAAGGGTTCTAAAGGGTAATTCTAAATGGTTCTGAAGGGTAATTCTAAATAGTTCTGAAGGGTAATTCTAAAGGGTTCTGATGGGTAATTCTAAAGGGTTCTGAAGGGTAATTCTAAAGGGTTCTGAAGGGTAATTCTAAAGGCTTCTGAAGGGTAATTCTACATGGTTCTTAAGGGTAATTCTAAAGGGTTCTGAAGGGTAATTCTAAATGGTTCTGAAGGGTAATTCTAAAGGGTTCTGAAGGGTAATTCTGAAGGGTAATTCTAACGGGTTCTGAAGGGTAATTCTAAAGGGTTCTGAAGGGTAATTCTAAATGGATCTGATGGGTAATTCTAAAGGGTTCTGAAGGGTAATTCCAAAGGGTTCTGAAGGGTAATTCTAAAGGGTTCTGAAGGGTAATTCTAAAGGGTTCTGAAGGGTAATTCTAAATGGTTCGGAAGGGTAATTCTAAAGGGTTCTGAAGGGTAATTCTAAAGGGTTCTGAAGGGTAATTCTAAAGGGTTCTTGAGGGTAATTCTAAATGGTCCTGAAGGGTAATTCTAAAGGGTTCTGAAGGGTAATTCTAAAGGGTTCTGAAGGGTAATTCTAAAGGGTTCTGAAGGGTAATTCTAAAGGGTTCTGAAGGGTAATTCTAAAGGGTTCTGAAGGGTAATTCTAAAGGGTTCTGAAGGGTAATTCTAAATGGTTCTGATGGGTAATTCTAAAGGGTTCTGAAGGGTAATTCCAAAGGGTTCTGAAGGGTAATTCTAAAGTGTTCTGAAGGGTAATTCTAAAGGGTTCTGAAGGGTAATTCTAAAGGGTTCTTAAGGGTAATTCTAAATGGTTCTGAAGGGTAATTCTAAAGGGTTCTGAAGGGTAATTCTAAAGGGTTCTGAAGGGTAATTCTAAAGGGTTCTGAAGGGTAATTCTAAAGGGTTCTGAAGAGTAATTCTAAAGGGTTCTGAAGGGTATTTCTAAATGGTTCTGAAGGGTAATTCTAAAGGGTTCTGAAGGGTAATTCTAAAGGGTTCTGAAGGGTAATTCTAAAGGGTTCTGAAGGGTAATTCTAAAGGGTTCTGAAGTGTAATTCTAAAGGGTTCTGAAGTGTAATTCTAAAGCGTTCTGAAGGGTAATTCTAAAGAGTTCTGAAGTGTAATTATAAATGGTTCTGATGGGTAATTCTAAAGGGTTCTGAACGGTAATTATAAATGGTTCTGATGGGTAATTCTAAAGGGTTCTGAAGGGTAATTCTAAAGGGTTCTGAAGGGTAATTCTAAAGGGTTCTGAAGGGTAATTCTAAAGGGTTCTGAAGGGTAATTCTAAACGGTTCTGAAGGGTAATTCTAAAGGGTTCTGAAAGGTAATTCTAAAGGGTTCTGAAGGGTAATTCTAACGGGTTCTGAAGGGTAATTCTAAAGGGTTCTGAAGGGTAATTCTAAATGGTTCTGAAGGGTAATTCTAAAGGGTTCTGAAGGGTAATTCTAAAGGGTAATTCTAAATGGTTCTGAAGGGTAATTCTAAAGGGTTCTGAAGGGTAATTCTAAAGGGTTCTGAAGGGTAATTCTAAAGGGTTCTGATGGGTAATTCTAAAGGGTTCTGAAGGGTAATTCCAAAGGGTTCTGAAGGGTAATTCTAAAGGGTTCTGAAGGGTAATTCTAAAGGGTTCTGAAGGGTAATTCTAAAGGGTTCTGAAGGGTAATTCTAAAGGCTTCTGAAGGGTAATTCTAAAGGGTTCTGAAGGGTCATTATAAATGGTTCTGAAGGGTAATTCTAAAGGGATCTGAAGGGTAATTCTAAAGGGTTCTGAAGGGTAATTCTAAAGGGTTCTGAAGGGTAATTCTAACGGGTTCTGAAGAGTAATTCTAAAGGGTTCTGAAGGGTAATTCTAAATGGTTCTGAAGGGTAATTCTAAAGGGTTCTGAAGGGTAATTCTAAAGGGTTCTAAAGGGTAATTCTAAATGGTTCTGAAGGGTAATTATAAATGGTTCTGAAGGGTAATTCTCAATAGTTCTGAAGGGTAATTCTAAAGGGTTCTGAAGGGTAATTCTAAAGGGTTCTAAAGGGTAATTCTAAATGGTTCTGAAGGGTAATTCTAAAGGGTTCAAAAGGGTAATTCTAAATGGTTCTGAAGGGTAATTATAAATGGTTGTGAAGGGTAATTCCAAAGGGTTCTAAAGGGTAATTCTAAAGGGTTCTGAAGGGTAATTCTAAAGGGTTCTGAAGTGTAATTCTAAAGGGTTCTAAAGGGTTCTGAAGGGTAATTCTAAAAGATTCTGAAGGGTAATTCTAAATGGTTCTGAAGGGTTCTGAAGGGTAATTCTAAAAGATTCTGAAGGGTAATTCTAAAGGGTTCTGAAGTGTAATTCTAAAGGGTTCTAAAGGGTAATTCTAAATGGTTCTGAAGGGTAATTATAAATGGTTGTGAAGGGTAATTCCAAAGGGTTCTGAAGGGTAATTCTAAAGGGTTCTGAAGGGTAATTCTAAAGGGTAATTCTAAATGGTTCTGAAGGGTAATTATAAAGGGTTCTGATGGGTAATTCTAAAGGGTTCTGATGGGTAATTCCAAAGGGTTGTGATGGGTAATTATAAAGCGTTCTGATGGGTAATTCTAAAGGGTTCTGATGGGTAATTATAAAGGGTTCTGATGGGTAATTATAAAGGGTTCTGATGGGTAATTCTAAAGGGTTCTGAAGGGTAATTCTAAAGGGTTCTGAAGGGTAATTATAAAGGGTAATTCTAAAGGATTCTGAAGGGTAATTCTAAAGGGTAATTCTAAAGGGTTATGAAGGGTAATTCTAAAGGGTTGTGATGGGTAATTCTGAAGGGTAATTCTAAAGGGTTCTGAAGGGTAATTCTAAAGGGTTCTGAAGGATAATTCTAAATGGTTCTGAATGGTAATTCTAAAGGGTTCTAAAGGGTAATTCTAAATGGTTCTGAAGGGTAATTCTAAATAGTTCTGAAGGGTAATTCTAAAGGGTTCTGATGGGTAATTCTAAAGGGTTCTGAAGGGTAATTCTAAAGGGTTCTGAAGGGTAATTCTAAAGGCTTCTGAAGGGTAATTCTAGATGGTTCTTAAGGGTAATTCTAAAGGGTTCTGAAGGGTAATTCTAAATGGTTCTGAAGGGTAATTCTAAAGGGTTCTGAAGGGTAATTCTAAATGGTTCTGAAGGGTAATTCTAAAGGGTTCTGAAGGGTAATTCTGAAGGGTAATTCTAACGGGTTCTGAAGGGTAATTCTATAGGGTTCTGAAGGGTAATTCTAAATGGTTCTGAAGGGTAATTCTAAAGGGTTCTGAAGTGTAATCCTGAAGGGTAATTCTAAAGGGTTCTGAAGGGTAATTCTAAATGGTTCTGAAGGGTAATTCTAAAGGGTTCTGAAGGGTAATTCTAAAGGGTCTGAAGGGTATTTCTAAATGGTTCTGAAGGGTAATTCTAAAGGGTTCTGAAGGGTAATTCTAAAGGGTTCTGAAGGGTAATTCTAAAGGGTTCTGAAGGGTAATTCTAAAGGGTTCTGAAGTGTAATTCTAAAGGGTTCTGAAGTGTAATTCTAAAGCGTTCTGAAGGGTAATTCTAAATAGTTCTGAAGGGTAATTCTAAAGAGTTCTGAAGGGTAATTCTAAAGGGTTCTGAAGGGTAATTCTAAAGGGTTCTGAAGTGTAATTCTAAAGGGTTCTGAAGTGTAATTCTAAAGCGTTCTGAAGGGTAATTCTAAATAGTTCTGAAGGGTAATTCTAAAGAGTTCTGAAGGGTAATTCTAAAGGGTTCTGAAGGGTAATTCTAAAGGGTTCTGAAGTGTAATTCTAAAGGGTTCTGAAGTGTAATTCTAAATAGTTCTGAAGGGTAATTCTAAAGAGTTCTGAACGGTAATTATAAATGGTTCTGATGGGTAATTCTAAAGGGTTCTGAAGGGTAATTCTAAAGGGTTCTGAAGGGTAATTCTAAAGGGTTCTGAAGGGTAATTCTAAAGGGTTCTGAAGGGTAATTCTAACGGGTTCTGAAGGGTAATTCTAAAGGGTTCTGAAGGGTAATTCTAAATGGTTCTGAAGGGTAATTCTAGAGGGTTCTGAAGGGTAATTCTAAAGGGTAATTCTAAATGGTTCTGAAGGGTAATTCTAAAGGGTTCTGAAGGGTAATTCTAAAGGGTTCTGAAGGGTAATTCTAAAGGGTTCTGATGGGTAATTCTAAAGGGTTCTGAAGGGTAATTCCAAAGGGTTCTGAAGGGTAATTCTAAAGGGTTCTGAAGGGTAATTCTAAAGGGTTCTGAAGGGTAATTCTAAAGGGTTCTGAAGGGTAATTCTAAAGGCTTCTGAAGGGTAATTCTAAAGGGTTCTGAAGGGTAATTCTAAAGGGTTCTGAAGGGTAATTCTAAAGGCTTCTGAAGGGTAATTCTAAAGGGTTCTGAAGGGTAATTCTAAAGGGTTCTGAAGGGTAATTCTAAAGGGTTCTGAAGGGTAATTCTAAAGGGTTCTGAAGGGTCATTATAAATGGTTCTGAAGGGTAATTCTGAAGGGTAATTCTAACGGGTTCTGAAGGGTAATTCTAAAGGGTTCTGATGGGTAATTCTAAAGGGTTCTGAAGGGTAATTCTAAAGGGTTCTGAAGGGTAATTCTAAATGGTTCTGATGGGTAATTCTAAATAGTTCTGAAGGGTAATTCTAAAGGGTTCTGAAGGGTAATTCTAAAGGGTTCTGAAGGGTAATTCTAAAGGGTTCTTAAGGGTAATTCTAAATGGTTCTGAAGGGTAATTCTAAAAGGTTCTGAAGGGTAATTCTAAAGGGTTCTGAAGGGTAATTCTAAAGGGTTCTGAAGTGTAATTCTCAATAGTTCTGAAGGGTAATTCTAAAGGGTTCTGAAGGGTAATTCTAAAGGGTAATTCTAAATGGTTCTGAAGGGTAATTCTAAAGGGTTCAAAAGGGTAATTCTAAAGGGTTCTGAAGGGTAATTCTAAAAGGTTCTGAAGGGTAATTCTAAAGGGTTCTGAAGGGTAATTCTAAAGGGTTCTGAAGGGTAATTCTAAATGGTTCTGATGGGTAATTCCAAAGGGTTCTGAAGGGTAATTCTAAAGGGTTCTTAAGGGTAATTCTAAATGGTTCTGAAGGGTAATTCTAAAGGGTTCTGAAGGGTAATTCTAAAGGGTTCTTAAGGGTAATTCTAAATGGTTCTGAAGGGTAATTCTAAAGGGTTCTGAAGGGTAATTCTAAAGGGTTCTGAAGGGTAATTCTAAAGGGTTCTGAAGGGTAATTCTAAAGGGTTCTGAAGGGTAATTCTAAAGGGTTCTGAAGGGTATTTCTAAATGGTTCTGAAGGGTAATTCTAAAGGGTTCTGAAGGGTAATTCTAAAGGGTTCTGAAGGGTAATTCTAAAGGGTTCTGAAGGGTAATTCTAAAGGGTTCTGAAGGGTAATTCTAAAGGGTTCTGAAGTGTAATTCTAAAGGGTTCTGAAGTGTAATTCTAAAGCGTTCTGAAGGGTAATTCTAAATAGTTCTGAAGGGTAATTCTAAAGAGTTCTGAACGGTAATTATAAATGGTTCTGATGGGTAATTCTAAAGGGTTCTGAAGGGTAATTCTAAAGGGTTCTGAAGGGTAATTCTAAAGGGTGCTGAAGGGTAATTCTAAAGGGTTCTGAAGGGTAATTCTAACGGGTTCTGAAGGGTAATTCTAAAGGGTTCTGAAGGGTAATTCTAAATGGTTCTGAAGGGTAATTCTAAAGGGTTCTGAAGGGTAATTCTAAAGGGTTCTGAAGGGTAATTCTAAAGGGTTCTGAAGGGTAATTCTAAAGGGTTCTGAAGGGTAATTCTAAAGGGTTCTGAAGGGTAATTCTAAAGGGTTCTGAAGGGTAATTCTTAAGGGTTCTGATGGGTAATTCTAAAGGGTTCTGAAGGGTAATTCCAAAGGGTTCTGAAGGGTAATTCTAAAGGGTTCTGAAGG
Source organism: Myxine glutinosa (assembly GCF_964187855.1). Lineage (NCBI taxonomy): Eukaryota > Metazoa > Chordata > Myxini > Myxiniformes > Myxinidae > Myxine > Myxine glutinosa. The sequence continues at coordinate 52,528,319 of NC_136273.1, read as the reverse complement.
GTAATTCTAAAGGGTTCTGAAGGGTAATTCTAAAGGGTTCTGAAGGGTAATTCTAAATGGTTCTGAAGGGTAATTCTAAAGGGTTCTGAAGGGTAATTCTAAAGGGTTCTGAAGGGTAATTCTAAAGGGTTCTGATGGGTAATTCTAAAGGGTTCTGAAGGGTAATTCCAAAGGGTTCTGAAGGGTAATTCTAAAGGGTTCTGAAGGGTAATTCTAAAGGGTTCTGAAGGGTAATTCTAAAGGGTTCTGAAGGGTAATTCTAAAGGCTTCTGAAGTGTAATTCTAAATAGTTCTGAAGGGTAATTCTAAAGAGTTCTGAACGGTAATTATAAATGGTTCTGATGGGTAATTCTAAAGGGTTCTGAAGGGTAATTCTAAAGGGTTCTGAAGGGTAATTCTAAAGGGTTCTGAAGGGTAATTCTAAAGGGTTCTGAAGGGTAATTCTAACGGGTTCTGAAGGGTAATTCTAAAGGGTTCTGAAGGGTAATTCTAAATGGTTCTGAAGGGTAATTCTAAAGGGTTCTGAAGGGTAATTCTAAAGGGTAATTCTAAATGGTTCTGAAGGGTAATTCTAAAGGGTTCTGAAGGGTAATTCTAAAGGGTTCTGAAGGGTAATTCTAAAGGGTTCTGATGGGTAATTCTAAAGGGTTCTGAAGGGTAATTCCAAAGGGTTCTGAAGGGTAATTCTAAAGGGTTCTGAAGGGTAATTCTAAAGGGTTCTGAAGGGTAATTCTAAAGGGTTCTGAAGGGTAATTCTAAAGGCTTCTGAAGGGTAATTCTAAAGGGTTCTGAAGGGTAATTCTAAAGGGTTCTGAAGGGTAATTCTAAAGGCTTCTGAAGGGTAATTCTAAAGGGTTCTGAAGGGTAATTCTAAAGGGTTCTGAAGGGTAATTCTAAAGGGTTCTGAAGGGTAATTCTAAAGGGTTCTGAAGGGTCATTATAAATGGTTCTGAAGGGTAATTCTGAAGGGTAATTCTAACGGGTTCTGAAGGGTAATTCTAAAGGGTTCTGATGGGTAATTCTAAATAGTTCTGAAGGGTAATTCTAAAGGGTTCTGAAGGGTAATTCTAAAGGGTTCTGAAGTGTAATTCTAAATGGTTCTGATGGGTAATTCTAAATAGTTCTGAAGGGTAATTCTAAAGGGTTCTGAAGGGTAATTCTAAAGGGTTCTGAAGGGTAATTCTAAAGGGTTCTTAAGGGTAATTTTAAATGGTTCTGAAGGGTAATTCTAAAAGGTTCTGAAGGGTAATTCTAAAGGGTTCTGAAGGGTAATTCTAAAGGGTTCTGAAGTGTAATTCTCAATAGTTCTGAAGGGTAATTCTAAAGGGTTCTGAAGGGTAATTCTAAAGGGTAATTCTAAATGGTTCTGAAGGGTAATTCTAAAGGGTTCAAAAGGGTAATTCTAAAGGGTTCTGAAGGGTAATTCTAAAAGGTTCTGAAGGGTAATTCTAAAGGGTTCTGAAGGGTAATTCTAAAGGGTTCTGAAGGGTAATTCTAAATGGTTCTGATGGGTAATTCCAAAGGGTTCTGAAGGGTAATTCTAAAGGGTTCTTAAGGGTAATTCTAAATGGTTCTGAAGGGTAATTCTAAAGGGTTCTGAAGGGTAATTCTAAAGGGTTCTTAAGGGTAATTCTAAATGGTTCTGAAGGGTAATTCTAAAGGGTTCTGAAGGGTAATTCTAAAGTGTTCTGAAGGGTAATTCTAAAGGGTTCTGAAGGGTAATTCTAAAGGGTTCTGAAGGGTAATTCTAAAGGGTTCTGAAGGGTATTTCTAAATGGTTCTGAAGGGTAATTCTAAAGGGTTCTGAAGGGTAATTCTAAAGGGTTCTGAAGGGTAATTCTAAAGGGTTCTGAAGGGTAATTCTAAAGGGTTCTGAAGTGTAATTCTAAAGGGTTCTGAAGTGTAATTCTAAAGCGTTCTGAAGGGTAATTCTAAATAGTTCTGAAGGGTAATTCTAAAGAGTTCTGAACGGTAATTATAAATGGTTCTGATGGGTAATTCTAAAGGGTTCTGAAGGGTAATTCTAAAGGGTTCTGAAGGGTAATTCTAAAGGGTTCTGAAGGGTAATTCTAAAGGGTTCTGAAGGGTAATTCTAACGGGTTCTGAAGGGTAATTCTAAAGGGTTCTGAAGGGTAATTCTAAATGGTTCTGAAGGGTAATTCTAAAGGGTTCTGAAGGGTAATTCTAAAGGGTTCTGAAGGGTAATTCTAAAGGGTTCTGAAGGGTAATTCTAAAGGGTTCTGAAGGGTAATTCTAAAGGGTTCTGAAGGGTAATTCTAAAGGGTTCTGAAGGGTAATTCTAAAGGGTTCTGAAGGGTAATTCTAAAGGCTTCTGAAGGGTAATTCTAAAGGGTTCTGAAGGGTCATTATAAATGGTTCTGAAGGGTAATTCTAAAGGGATCTGAAGGGTAATTCTAAAGGATTCTGAAGGGTAATTCTAAAGGGTAATTCTAAAGGGTTATGAAGGGTAATTCTAAAGGGTTGTGATGGGTAATTCTGAAGGGTAATTCTAAAGGGTTCTGAAGGGTAATTCTAAAGGGTTCTGAAGGATAATTCTAATGGGTTCTGATGGGTAATTCTGAAGGGTAATTCTAAAGGATTCTGAAGGGTAATTCTAAATGGTTCTGAATGGTAATTCTAAAGGGTTCTAAAGGGTAATTCTAAATGGTTCTGAAGGGTAATTCTAAATAGTTCTGAAGGGTAATTCTAAAGGGTTCTGATGGGTAATTCTAAAGGGTTCTGAAGGGTAATTCTAAAGGGTTCTGAAGGGTAATTCTAAAGGCTTCTGAAGGGTAATTCTACATGGTTCTTAAGGGTAATTCTAAAGGGTTCTGAAGGGTAATTCTAAATGGTTCTGAAGGGTAATTCTAAAGGGTTCTGAAGGGTAATTCTGAAGGGTAATTCTAACGGGTTCTGAAGGGTAATTCTAAAGGGTTCTGAAGGGTAATTCTAAATGGATCTGATGGGTAATTCTAAAGGGTTCTGAAGGGTAATTCCAAAGGGTTCTGAAGGGTAATTCTAAAGGGTTCTGAAGGGTAATTCTAAAGGGTTCTGAAGGGTAATTCTAAATGGTTCGGAAGGGTAATTCTAAAGGGTTCTGAAGGGTAATTCTAAAGGGTTCTTGAGGGTAATTGTAAATGGTCCTGAAGGGTAATTCTAAAGGGTTCTGAAGGGTAATTCTAAAGGGTTCTGAAGGGTAATTCTAAAGGGTTCTGAAGGGTAATTCTAAAGGGTTCTGAAGGGTAATTCTAAAGGGTTCTGAAGGGTAATTCTAAAGGGTTCTGAAGGGTAATTCTAAATGGTTCTGATGGGTAATTCTAAAGGGTTCTGAAGGGTAATTCCAAAGGGTTCTGAAGGGTAATTCTAAAGTGTTCTGAAGGGTAATTCTAAAGGGTTCTGAAGGGTAATTCTAAAGGGTTCTTAAGGGTAATTCTAAATGGTTCTGAAGGGTAATTCTAAAGGGTTCTGAAGGGTAATTCTAAAGGGTTCTGAAGGGTAATTCTAAAGGGTTCTGAAGGGTAATTCTAAAGGGTTCTGAAGGGTAATTCTAAAGGGTTCTGAAGGGTATTTCTAAATGGTTCTGAAGGGTAATTCTAAAGGGTTCTGAAGGGTAATTCTAAAGGGTTCTGAAGGGTAATTCTAAAGGGTTCTGAAGGGTAATTCTAAAGGGTTCTGAAGTGTAATTCTAAAGGGTTCTGAAGTGTAATTCTAAAGCGTTCTGAAGGGTAATTCTAAATAGTTCTGAAGGGTAATTATAAATGGTTCTGATGGGTAATTCTAAAGGGTTCTGAACGGTAATTATAAATGGTTCTGATGGGTAATTCTAAAGGGTTCTGAAGGGTAATTCTAAAGGGTTCTGAAGGGTAATTCTAAAGGGTTCTGAAGGGTAATTCTAAAGGGTTCTGAAGGGTAATTCTAAAGGGTTCTGAAGGGTAATTCTAAAGGGTTCTGAAGGGTAATTCTAAAGGGTTCTGAAGGGTAATTCTAACGGGTTCTGAAGGGTAATTCTAAAGGGTTCTGAAGGGTAATTCTAAATGGTTCTGAAGGGTAATTCTAAAGGGTTCTGAAGGGTAATTCTAAAGGGTAATTCTAAATGGTTCTGAAGGGTAATTCTAAAGGGTTCTGAAGGGTAATTCTAAAGGGTTCTGAAGGGTAATTCTAAAGGGTTCTGATGGGTAATTCTAAAGGGTTCTGAAGGGTAATTCCAAAGGGTTCTGAAGGGTAATTCTAAAGGGTTCTGAAGGGTAATTCTAAAGGGTTCTGAAGGGTAATTCTAAAGGGTTCTGAAGGGTAATTCTAAAGGCTTCTGAAGGGTAATTCTAAAGGGTTCTGAAGGGTCATTATAAATGGTTCTGAAGGGTAATTCTAAAGGGATCTGAAGGGTAATTCTAAAGGGTTCTGAAGGGTAATTCTAAAGGGTTCTGAAGGGTAATTCTAACGGGTTCTGAAGAGTAATTCTAAAGGGTTCTGAAGGGTAATTCTAAATGGTTCTGAAGGGTAATTCTAAAGGGTTCTGAAGGGTAATTCTAAAGGGTTCTAAAGGGTAATTCTAAATGGTTCTGAAGGGTAATTATAAATGGTTCTGAAGGGTAATTCTCAATAGTTCTGAAGGGTAATTCTAAAGGGTTCTGAAGGGTAATTCTAAAGGGTTCTAAAGGGTAATTCTAAATGGTTCTGAAGGGTAATTCTAAAGGGTTCAAAAGGGTAATTCTAAATGGTTCTGAAGGGTAATTATAAATGGTTGTGAAGGGTAATTCCAAAGGGTTCTAAAGGGTAATTCTAAAGGGTTCTGAAGGGTAATTCTAAAGGGTTCTGAAGTGTAATTCTAAAGGGTTCTAAAGGGTTCTGAAGGGTAATTCTAAAAGATTCTGAAGGGTAATTCTAAATGGTTCTGAAGGGTTCTGAAGGGTAATTCTAAAAGATTCTGAAGGGTAATTCTAAAGGGTTCTGAAGTGTAATTCTAAAGGGTTCTAAAGGGTAATTCTAAATGGTTCTGAAGGGTAATTATAAATGGTTGTGAAGGGTAATTCCAAAGGGTTCTGAAGGGTAATTCTAAAGTGTTCTGAAGGGTAATTCTAAAGGGTAATTCTAAATGGTTCTGAAGGGTAATTATAAAGGGTTCTGATGGGTAATTCTAAAGGGTTCTGATGGGTAATTCCAAAGGGTTGTGATGGGTAATTATAAAGCGTTCTGATGGGTAATTCTAAAGGGTTCTGATGGGTAATTATAAAGGGTTCTGATGGGTAATTATAAAGGGTTCTTATGGGTAATTCTAAAGGGTTCTGAAGGGTAATTCTAAAGGGTTCTGAAGGGTAATTATAAAGGGTAATTCTAAAGGATTCTGAAGGGTAATTCTAAAGGGTAATTCTAAAGGGTTATGAAGGGTAATTCTAAAGGGTTGTGATGGGTAATTCTGAAGGGTAATTCTAAAGGGTTCTGAAGGGTAATTCTAAAGGGTTCTGAAGGATAATTCTAAATGGTTCTGAATGGTAATTCTAAAGGGTTCTAAAGGGTAATTCTAAATGGTTCTGAAGGGTAATTCTAAATAGTTCTGAAGGGTAATTCTAAAGGGTTCTGATGGGTAATTCTAAAGGGTTCTGAAGGGTAATTCTAAAGGGTTCTGAAGGGTAATTCTAAAGGCTTCTGAAGGGTAATTCTAAATGGTTCTTAAGGGTAATTCTAAAGGGTTCTGAAGGGTAATTCTAAATGGTTCTGAAGGGTAATTCTAAAGGGTTCTGAAGGGTAATTCTAAATGGTTCTGAAGGGTAATTCTAAAGGGTTCTGAAGGGTAATTCTGAAGGGTAATTCTAACGAGTTCTGAAGGGTAATTCTATAGGGTTCTGAAGGGTAATTCTAAATGGTTCTGAAGGGTAATTCTAAAGGGTTCTGAAGTGTAATCCTGAAGGGTAATTCTAAAGGGTTCTGAAGGGTAATTCTAAATGGTTCTGAAGGGTAATTCTAAAGGGTTCTGAAGGGTAATTCTAAAGGGTTCTGAAGGGTATTTCTAAATGGTTCTGAAGGGTAATTCTAAAGGGTTCTGAAGGGTAATTCTAAAGGGTTCTGAAGGGTAATTCTAAAGGGTTCTGAAGGGTAATTCTAAAGGGTTCTGAAGTGTAATTCTAAAGGGTTCTGAAGTGTAATTCTAAAGCGTTCTGAAGGGTAATTCTAAATAGTTCTGAAGGGTAATTCTAAAGAGTTCTGAAGGGTAATTCTAAAGGGTTCTGAAGGGTAATTCTAAAGGGTTCTGAAGTGTAATTCTAAAGGGTTCTGAAGTGTAATTCAAAAGCGTTCTGAAGGGTAATTCTAAATAGTTCTGAAGGGTAATTCTAAAGAGTTCTGAAGGGTAATTCTAAAGGGTTCTGAAGGGTAATTCTAAAGGGTTCTGAAGTGTAATTCTAAAGGGTTCTGAAGTGTAATTCTAAATAGTTCTGAAGGGTAATTCTAAAGAGTTCTGAACGGTAATTATAAATGGTTCTGATGGGTAATTCTAAAGGGTTCTGAAGGGTAATTCTAAAGGGTTCTGAAGGGTAATTCTAAAGGGTTCTGAAGGGTAATTCTAAAGGGTTCTGAAGGGTAATTCTAACGGGTTCTGAAGGGTAATTCTAAAGGGTTCTGAAGGGTAATTCTAAATGGTTCTGAAGGGTAATTCTAAAGGGTTCTGAAGGGTAATTCTAAAGGGTAATTCTAAATGGTTCTGAAGGGTAATTCTAAAGGGTTCTGAAGGGTAATTCTAAAGGGTTCTGAAGGGTAATTCTAAAGGGTTCTGATGGGTAATTCTAAAGGGTTCTGAAGGGTAATTCCAAAGGGTTCTGAAGGGTAATTCTAAAGGGTTCTGAAGGGTAATTCTAAAGGGTTCTGAAGGGTAATTCTAAAGGGTTCTGAAGGGTAATTCTAAAGGCTTCTGAAGGGTAATTCTAAAGGGTTCTGAAGGGTAATTCTAAAGGGTTCTGAAGGGTAATTCTAAAGGCTTCTGAAGGGTAATTCTAAAGGGTTCTGAAGGGTAATTCTAAAGGGTTCTGAAGGGTAATTCTAAAGGGTTCTGAAGGGTAATTCTAAAGGGTAATTCTAAAGGGTGCTGAAGGGTAATTCTAAACAGTGCTGAAGGGTAATTCTAAAGGGTGCTGATGGGTAATTCTAAAGGGTGCTGATGGGTAATTCTAAAGGGTGCTGATGGGTAATTCTAAAGGGTGCTGAAGAGTAAATCTAAAGGGTTCTGAAGGGTAATTCTAAAGGGTTCTGAAGGGTAATTCTAAAGGGTTCTGAAGGGTAATTCTAAAGGGTTCTAAAGGGTAATTCTAAAGGGTTCTGAAGGGTAATTCTTAATGGTTCTGAAGGGTAATTCTAAAGGGTTCTGAAGGGTAATTCTAAAGGGTTCTGAAGGGTAAATCTAAAGGGTTCTGAAGGGTAATTCTAAAGGGTTCTAAAGGGTAATTCTAAAGGGTTCTGAAGGGTAATTCTAAATGGTTCTAAAGGGTAATTCTAAAGGGTGCTGAAGGGTAATTCTAAAGGGTGCTGATGGGTAATTCTAAAGGGTGCTGATGGGTAATTCTAAAGGGTGCTGAAGGATAATTCTAAAGGGTGCTGATGGGTAATTCTAAAGGGTGCTGATGGGTAATTCTAAAGGGTGCTGAAGGGTAATTCTAAAGGGTGCTGATGGGTAATTCTAAAGGGTGCTGAAGGGTAATTCTAAAGGGTGCTGAAGAGTAATTCTAAACAGTGCTGAAGGGTAATTCTAAAGGGTGCTGATGGGTAATTCTAAAGGGTGCTGATGGGTAATTCTAAAGGGTGCTGATGGGTAATTCTAAAGGATGCTGAAGGGTAATTCTAAAGGGTTCTGAAGGGTAATTATAAAGGGTTCTGATGGGTAATTCTAAAGGGTTCTGAAGGGTAATTCTAAAGGGTGCTGATGGGTAATTCTAAACAGTGCTGAAGGGTAATTCTAAAGGGTGCTGATGGGTAATTCTAAAGGGTGCTGATGGGTAATTCTAAAGGGTGCTGAAGGGTAATTCTAAAGGGTTCTGAAGGGTAATTATAAAGGGTTCTGATGGGTAATTCTAAAGGGTGCTGATGGGTAATTCTAAAGGGTGCTGATGGGTAATTCTAAAGGGTGCTGATCGGTAATTCTAAAGGGTGCTGATGGGTAATTCTAAAGGGTGCTGATGGGTAATTCTAAAGGGTGCTGAAGGGTAATTCTAAAGGGTTCTGAAGGGTAATTCTAAAGGGTTCTGAAGGGTAATTCTAAATGGTTCTGAAGGGTAATTCTAAAGGGTTCTTAAGGGTAATTCTAAAGGGTTCTGAAGGGTAATTATAAAGGGTTCTGATGGGTAATTCTAAAGGGTTCTGAAGGGTAATTCTAAAGGGTGCTGATGGGTAATTCTAAACAGTGCTGAAGGGTAATTCTAAAGGGTGCTGATGGGTAATTCTAAAGGGTGCTGATGGGTAATTCTAAAGGGTGCTGAAGGGTAATTCTAAAGGGTTCTGAAGGGTAATTATAAAGGGTTCTGATGGGTAATTCTAAAGGGTGCTGATGGGTAATTCTAAAGGGTGCTGATGGGTAATTCTAAAGGGTGCTGATGGGTAATTCTTAAGGGTGCTGATTGGTAATTCTAAAGGGTGCTGATGGGTAATTCTAAACAGTGCTGAAGGGTAATTCTAAAGGGTGCTGATGGGTAATTCTAAAGGGTGCTGATGGGTAATTCTAAAGGGTGCTGATGGGTAATTCTAAACGGTGCTGATGGGTAATTCTAAAGGGTGCTGAAGGGTAATTCTAAAGGGTTCTGAAGGGTAATTCTAAAGGGTTCTGAAGGGTAATTCTAAAGGGTTCTGAAGGGTAATTCTAAAGGGTTCTGATGGGTAATTATAAAGGGTTCTGAAGGGTAATTATAAAGGGTTCTGAAGAGTAATTATAAAGGGTTCTGAAGGGTAATTATAAAGGGTTCTGATGGGTAATTCTAAAAGGTTCTGAAGGGTAATTCTAAAGGGTTCTGAAGGGTAATTCTAAAGGATTCTGAAGGGTAATTATAAAGGGTTCTGATGGGTAATTATAAAGGGTTCTGATGGGTAATTCTAAAGGGTTCTGAAGGGTAATTCTAAAGGGTTCTGAAGGGTAATTATAAAGGGTAATTCTAAAGGATTCTGAAGGGTAATTCTAAAGGGTAATTCTAAAGGGTTATGAAGGGTAATTCTAAAGGGTTGTGATGGGTAATTCTGAAGGGTAATTCTAAAGGGTTCTGAAGGGTAATTCTAAAGGGTTCTGAAGGATAATTCTAATGGGTTCTGATGGGTAATTCTGAAGGGTAATTCTAAAGGATTCTGAAGGGTAATTCTAAATGGTTCTGAATTGTAATTCTAAAGGGTTCTAAAGGGTAATTCTAAATGGTTCAGAAGGGTAATTCTAAATAGTTCTGAAGGGTAATTCTAAAGGGTTCTGATGGGTAATTCTAAAGGGTTCTGAAGGGTAATTCTAAAGGGTTCTGAAGGGTAATTCTAAAGGCTTCTGAAGGGTAATTCTAAATGGTTCTGAAGGGTAATTCTAAATGGTTCTGAAGGCTAATTCTAAAGGGTTCTGAAGGGTAATTCTGAAGGGTAATACTAACGGGTTCTGAAGGGTAATTCTAAATGGTTCTGAAGGGTAATTCTAAAGGGTTCTGAAGGGTAATTCTAAAGGGTTCTGATGGGTAATTCTAAAGGGTTCTGAAGGGTAATTCTAAAGGGTTCTGAAGGGTAATTCTAAATGGATCTGATGGGTAATTCTAAAGGGTTCTGAAGGGTAATTCCAAAGGGTTCTGAAGGGTAATTCTAAAGGGTTCTAAAGGGTAATTCTAAAGGGTTCTGAAGGGTAATTCTTAATGGTTCTGAAGGGTAATTCTAAAGGGTTCTGAAGGGTAATTCTAAAGGGTTCTGAAGGGTAAATCTAAAGGGTTCTGAAGGGTAATTCAAAGGGTTCTAAAGGGTAATTCTAAAGGGTTCTGAAGGGTAATTCTAAATGGTTCTAAAGGGTAATTCTAAAGGGTGCTGAAGGGTAATTCTAAAGGGTGCTGATGGGTAATTCTAAAGGGTGCTGATGGGTAATTCTAAAGGGTGCTGAAGGATAATTCTAAAGGGTGCTGATGGGTAATTCTAAAGGGTGCTGATGGGTAATTCTAAAGGGTGCTGAAGGGTAATTCTAAAGGGTGCTGATGGGTAATTCTAAAGGGTGCTGAAGGGTAATTCTAAAGGGTGCTGAAGGGTAATTCTAAACAGTGCTGAAGGGTAATTCTAAAGGGTGCTGATGGGTAATTCTAAAGGGTGCTGATGGGTAATTCTAAAGGGTGCTGATGGGTAATTCTAAAGGATGCTGAAGGGTAATTCTAAAGGGTTCTGAAAGGTAATTATAAAGGGTTCTGATGGGTAATTCTAAAGGGTTCTGAAGGGTAATTCTAAAGGGTGCTGATGGGTAATTCTAAAGGATGCTGAAGGGTAATTCTAAAGGGTTCTGAAAGGTAATTATAAAGGGTTCTGATGGGTAATTCTAAAGGGTTCTGAAGGGTAATTCTAAATGGATCTGATGGGTAATTCTAAAGGGTTCTGAAGGGTAATTCCAAAGGGTTCTGAAGGGTAATTCTAAAGGGTTCTAAAGGGTAATTCTAAAGGGTTCTGAAGGGTAATTCTTAATGGTTCTGAAGGGTAATTCTAAAGGGTTCTGAAGGGTAATTCTAAAGGGTTCTGAAGGGTAAATCTAAAGGGTTCTGAAGGGTAATTCAAAGGGTTCTAAAGGGTAATTCTAAAGGGTTCTGAAGGGTAATTCTAAATGGTTCTAAAGGGTAATTCTAAAGGGTGCTGAAGGGTAATTCTAAAGGGTGCTGATGGGTAATTCTAAAGGGTGCTGATGGGTAATTCTAAAGGGTGCTGAAGGATAATTCTAAAGGGTGCTGATGGGTAATTCTAAAGGGTGCTGATGGGTAATTCTAAAGGGTGCTGAAGGGTAATTCTAAAGGGTGCTGATGGGTAATTCTAAAGGGTGCTGAAGGGTAATTCTAAAGGGTGCTGAAGGGTAATTCTAAACAGTGCTGAAGGGTAATTCTAAAGGGTGCTGATGGGTAATTCTAAAGGGTGCTGATGGGTAATTCTAAAGGGTGCTGATGGGTAATTCTAAAGGATGCTGAAGGGTAATTCTAAAGGGTTCTGAAAGGTAATTATAAAGGGTTCTGATGGGTAATTCTAAAGGGTTCTGAAGGGTAATTCTAAAGGGTGCTGATGGGTAATTCTAAACAGTGCTGAAGGGTAATTCTAAAGGGTGCTGATGGGTAATTCTAAAGGGTGCTGATGGGTAATTCTAAAGGGTGCTGAAGGGTAATTCTAAAGGGTTCTGAAGGGTAATTATAAAGGGTTCTGATGGGTAATTCTAAAGGGTGCTGATGGGTAATTCTAAAGGGTGCTGATGGGTAATTCTAAAGGGTGCTGATCGGTAATTCTAAAGGGTGCTGATGGGTAATTCTAAAGGGTGCTGATGGGTAATTCTAAAGGGTGCTGAAGGGTAATTCTAAAGGGTTCTGAAGGGTAATTCTAAAGGGTTCTGAAGGGTAATTCTAAATGGTTCTGAAGGGTAATTCTAAAGGGTTCTTAAGGGTAATTCTAAAGGGTTCTGAAGGGTAATTATAAAGGGTTCTGATGGGTAATTCTAAAGGGTTCTGAAGGGTAATTCTAAAGGGTGCTGATGGGTAATTCTAAACAGTGCTGAAGGGTAATTCTAAAGGGTGCTGATGGGTAATTCTAAAGGGTGCTGATGGGTAATTCTAAAGGGTGCTGAAGGGTAATTCTAAAGGGTTCTGAAGGGTAATTATAAAGGGTTCTGATGGGTAATTCTAAAGGGTGCTGATGGGTAATTCTAAAGGGTGCTGATGGGTAATTCTAAAGGGTGCTGATGGGTAATTCTTAAGGGTGCTGATTGGTAATTCTAAAGGGTGCTGATGGGTAATTCTAAACAGTGCTGAAGGGTAATTCTAAAGGGTGCTGATGGGTAATTCTAAAGGGTGCTGATGGGTAATTCTAAAGGGTGCTGATGGGTAATTCTAAAGGGTGCTGATGGGTAATTCTAAAGGGTGCTGAAGGGTAATTCTAAAGGGTTCTGAAGGGTAATTCTAAAGGGTTCTGAAGGGTAATTCTAAAGGGTTCTGAAGGGTAATTCTAAAGGGTTCTGATGGGTAATTATAAAGGGTTCTGAAGGGTAATTATAAAGGGTTCTGAAGAGTAATTATAAAGGGTTCTGAAGGGTAATTATAAAGGGTTCTGATGGGTAATTCTAAAAGGTTCTGAAGGGTAATTCTAAAGGGTTCTGAAGGGTAATTCTAAAGGATTCTGAAGGGTAATTATAAAGGGTTCTGATGGGTAATTATAAAGGGTTCTGATGGGTAATTCTAAAGGGTTCTGAAGGGTAATTCTAAAGGGTTCTGAAGGGTAATTATAAAGGGTAATTCTAAAGGATTCTGAAGGGTAATTCTAAAGGGTAATTCTAAAGGGTTATGAAGGGTAATTCTAAAGGGTTGTGATGGGTAATTCTGAAGGGTAATTCTAAAGGGTTCTGAAGGGTAATTCTAAAGGGTTCTGAAGGATAATTCTAATGGGTTCTGATGGGTAATTCTGAAGGGTAATTCTAAATGGTTCTGAATTGTAATTCTAAAGGGTTCTAAAGGGTAATTCTAAATGGTTCAGAAGGGTAATTCTAAATAGTTCTGAAGGGTAATTCTAAAGGGTTCTGATGGGTAATTCTAAAGGGTTCTGAAGGGTAATTCTAAAGGGTTCTGAAGGGTAATTCTAAAGGCTTCTGAAGGGTAATTCTAAATGGTTCTGAAGGGTAATTCTAAATGGTTCTGAAGGCTAATTCTAAAGGGTTCTGAAGGGTAATTCTAAATGGTTCTGAAGGGTAATTCTAAAGGGTTCTGAAGGGTAATTCTAAAGGGTTCTGATGGGTAATTCTAAAGGGTTCTGAAGGGTAATTCTAAAGGGTTCTGAAGGGTAATTCTAAATGGATCTGATGGGTAATTCTAAAGGGTTCTGAAGGGTAATTCCAAAGGGTTCTGAAGGGTAATTCTAAAGGGTTCTGAAGGGTAATTCTAAAGGGTTCTGAAGGGTAATTCTAAATGATTCTGAAGGGTAATTCTAAAGGGTTCTGAAGGGTAATTCTAAAGGGTTCTTGAGGGTAATTCTAAAGGGTCCTGAAGGGTAATTCTAAAGGGTTTTTGAAGGGTAATTCTAAAGGGTTCTGAAGGGTAATTCTAAAGGGTTCTGAAGGGTAATTCTAAAGGGTTCTGAAGGGTAATTCTAAAGGGTTCTGAAGGGTAATTCTAAAGGGTTCTGAAGGGTAATTCTAAATGGTTCTGATGGGTAATTCTAAAGGGTTCTGAAGGGTAATTCCAAAGGGTTCTGAAGGGTAATTCTAAAGTGTTCTGAAGGGTAATTCTAAAGGGTTCTGAAGGGTAATTCTAAAGGGTTCTTAAGGGTAATTCTAAATGGTTCTGAAGGGTAATTCTAAAGGGTTCTGAAGGGTAATTCTAAAGGGTTCTGAAGGGTAATTCTAAAAGGTTCTGAAGGGTAATTCTAAAGGGTTCTGAAGGGTAATTCTAAAGGGTTCTGAAGGGTAATTCTAAAGGGTTCTGAAGGGTATTTCTAAATGGTTCTGAAGGGTAATTCTAAAGGGTTCTGAAGTGTAATTCTAAAGGGTTCTAAAGTGTAATTCTAAATGGTTCTGAAGGGTAATTCTAAAGGGTTCTGAAGGGTAATTCTAAAGGGTTCTGAAGGGTAATTCTAAAGGGTAATTCTAAATGGTTCTGAAGGGTAATTATAAAGGGTTCTGATGGGTAATTCTAAAGGGTTCTGATGGGTAATTCCAAAGGGTTGTGATGGGTAATTATAAAGGGTTCTGATGGGTAATTCTAAAGGGTTCTGATGGGTAATTATAAAGGGTTCTGATGGGTAAATTTAAAGGGTTCTGATGGGTAATTCTAAAGGGTTCTGAAGGGTAATTCTAAAGGGTTCTGAAGGGTAATTCTAAAGGGTAATTCTAAAGGATTCTGAAGGGTAATTCTAAAGGGTAATTCTAAAGGGTTATGAAGGGTAATTCTAAAGGGTTGTGATGGGTAATTCTGAAGGGAAATTCTAAAGGGTTCTGAAGGGTAATTCTAAAGGGTTTTGAAGGATAATTCTAATGGGTTCTGATGGGTAATTCTAACGGGTTCTGAAGGGTAATTCTAAAGGGTTCTGAAGGGTAATTCTAAAGGGTAATTCTAAATGGTTCTGAAGGGTAATTCCAAAGGGTTCTGAAGGGTAATTCTAAAGGGTTCTGAAGGGTAATTCTAAAGGGTTCTGATGGGTAATTCTAAAGGGTTCTGAAGGGTAATTCCAAAGGGTTCTGAAGGGTAATTCTAAAGGGTTCTGAAGGGTAATTCTAAAGGGTTCTGAAGGGTAATTCTAAAGGCTTCTGAAGGGTAATTCTAAAGGCTTCTGAAGGGTAATTCTAAAGGGTTCTGAAGGGTCATTATAAATGGTTCTGAAGGGTAATTCTAAAGGGATCTGAAGGGTAATTCTAAAGGGTTCTGATGGGTAATTCTAAAGGCTTCTGAAGGGTAATTCTAAAGGGTTCTGCAGGGTCATTATAAATGGTTCTGAAGGGTAATTCTAAAGGGTTCTGAAGGGTAATTCTAAAGGGTTCTGAAGGGTAATTCTAAAGGGTAATTCTAAATGGTTCTGAAGGGTAATTCTAAAGGGTTCTGAAGGGTAATTCTAAAGGGGTCTGAAGGGTAATTCTAAAGGGTTCTGATGAGTAATTCTAAAGGGTTCTGAAGGGTAATTCCAAAGGGTTCTGAAGGGTAATTCTAAAGGGTTCTGAAGGGTAATTCTAAAGGGTTCTGAAGGGTAATTCTAAAGGGTTCTGAAGGGTAATTCTAAAGGCTTCTGAAGGGTAATTCTAAAGGGTTCTGAAGGGTCATTATAAATGGTTCTGAAGGGTAATTCTAAAGGGTTCTGAAGGGTCATTATAAATGGTTCTGAAGGGTAATTCTAACGGGTTCTGAAGAGTAATTCTAAAGGGTTCTGAAGGGTAATTCTAAATGGTTCTGAAGGGTAATTCTAATGGGTTCTGATGGGTAATTCTGAAGGGTAATTCTTAAGGATTCTGAAGGGTAATTCTAAAGGGTTCTGAAGGGTAATTCTAACGGGTTCTGAAGGGTAATTCTAAAGGGTTCTGAAGGGTAATTCTAACGGGTTCTGAAGAGTAATTCTAAAGGGTTCTGAAGGGTAATTCTAAATGGTTCTGAAGGGTAATTCTAAAGGGTTCTGAAGGGTAATTCTAAAGGGTTCTAAAGGGTAATTATAAATGGTTCTGAAGGGTAATTATAAATGGTTCTGAAGGGTAATTCTCAATAGTTCTGAAGGGTAATTCTAAAGGGTTCTGAAGGGTAATTCTAAAGGGTTCTAAAGGGTAATTCTAAATGGTTCTGAAGGGTAATTCTAAAGGGTTCAAAAGGGTAATTCTGAAGGGTTCTGAAGGGTAATTCTAAAAGATTCTGAAGGGTAATTCTAAAGGGTTCTGAAGTGTAATTCTAAAGGGTAATTCTAAATGGTTCTGAAGGGTAATTATAAAGGGTTCTGATGGGTAATTCCAAAGGGTTGTGATGGGTAATTATAAAGGGTTCTGATGGGTAATTCGAAAGGGTTCTAATGGGTAATTATAAAGGGTTCTGATGGGTAAATTTAAAGGGTTCTGATGGGTAATTCTAAAGGGTTCTGAAGGGTAATTCTAAAGGGTTCTGAAGGGTAATTATAAAGGGTAATTCTAAAGGATTCTGAAGGGTAATTCTAAAGGGTAATTCTAAAGGGTTATGAAGGGTAATTCTAAAGGGTTGTGATGGGTAATTCTGAAGGGAAATTCTAAAGGGTTCTGAAGGGTAATTCTAAAGGGTTCTGAAGGATAATTCTAATGGGTTCTGATGGGTAATTCTGAAGGGTAATTCTTAAGGATTCTGAAGGGTAATTCTAAATGGTTCTGAATGGTAATTCTAAAGGGTTCTAAAGGGTAATTCTAAATGGTTCTGAAGGGTAATTCTAAATAGTTCTGAAGGGTAATTCTAAAGGGTTCTGATGGGTAATTCTAAAGGGTTCTGAAGGGTAATTCTAAAGGGTTCTGAAGGGTAATTCTAAAGGCTTCTGAAGGGTAATTCTAAATGGTTCTTAAGGGTAATTCTAAAGGGTTCTGAAGGGTAATTCTAAAGGGTTCTGAAGGGTAATTCTGAAGGGTAATTCTAACGGGTTCTGAAGGGTAATTCTAAATGGTTCTGAAGGGTAATTCTAAAGGGTTCTGAAGGGTAATTCCTGAGGGTTCTGATGGGTAATTCTAAAGGGTTCTGAAGGGTAATTCTAAAGGGTTCTGAAGGGTAATTCTAAATGGATCTGATGGGTAATTCTAAAGGGTTCTGAAGGGTAATTCCAAAGGGTTCTGAAGGGTAATTCTAAAGGGTTCTGAAGGGTAATTCTAAAGGGTTCTGAAGGGTAATTCTAAATGGTTCTGAAGGGTAATTCTAAAGGGTTCTGAAGGGTAATTCTAAAGGGTTCTTGAGGGTAATTCTAAATGGTCCTGAAGGGTAATTCTAAAGGGTTCTGAAGGGTAATTCTAAAGGGTTCTGAAGGGTAATTCTAAAGGGTTCTGAAGGGTAATTCTAAAGGGTTCTGAAGGGTAATTCTAAAGGGTTCTGAAGGGTAATTCTAAAGGGTTCTGAAGGGTAATTCTAAATGGTTCTGATGGGTAATTCTAAAGGGTTCTGAAGGGTAATTCCAAAGGGTTCTGAAGGGTAATTCAAAAGTGTTCTGAAGGGTAATTTTAAAGGGTTCTGAAGGGTAATTCTAAAGGGTTCTTAAGGGTAATTCTAAATGGTTCTGAAGGGTAATTCTAAAGGGTTCTGAACGGTAATTCTAAAGGGTAATTCTAAATGGTTCTGAAGGGTAATTCTAAAGGGTTCTGAAGGGTAATTCTAAAGGGTTCTGAAGGGTAATTCTAAAGGGTTCTGATGGGTAATTCTAAAGGGTTCTGAAGGGTAATTCCAAAGGGTTCTGAAGGGTAATTCCAAAGGGTTCTGAAGGGTAATTCTAAAGGGTTCTGAAGGGTAATTCTAAAGGGTTCTGAAGGGTAATTCTAAAGGGTAATTCTAAATGGTTCTGAAGGGTAATTCTAAAGGGTTCTGAAGGGTAATTCTAAAGGGTTCTGAAGGGTAATTCTAAAGGGTTCTGATGGGTAATTCTAAAGGGTTCTGAAGGGTAATTCTAAAGGGTTCTGAAGGGTAATTCTAAAGGGTTCTGAAGGGTAATTCTAAAGGGTTCTGAAGGGTAATTCTAAAGGGTTCTGAAGGGTAATTCTAAAGGGTAATTCTAAATGGTTCTGAAGGGTAATTCTAAAGGGTTCTGAAGGGTAATTCTAAAGGGTTCTGAAGTGTAATTCTAAAGAGTTCTGAACGGTAATTATAAATGGTTCTGATGGGTAATTCTAAAGGGTTCTGAAGGGTAATTCTAAAGGGTAATTCTAAATGGTTCTGAAGGGTAATTCTAAAGGGTTCTGAAGGGTAATTCTAAAGGGTTCTGAAGGGTAATTCTAAAGGGTTCTGATGGGTAATTCTAAAGGGTTCTGAAGGGTAATTCCAAAGGGTTCTGAAGGGTAATTCTAAAGGGTTCTGAAGGGTAATTCTAAAGGGTTCTGAAGGGTAATTCTAAAGGGTTCTGAAGGGTAATTCTAAAGGCTTCTGAAGGGTAATTCTAAAGGGTTCTGAAGGGTCATTATAAATGGTTCTGAACGGTAATTCTAAAGGGATCTGAAGGGTAATTCTAAAGGGTTCTGAAGGGTAATTCTAAAGGGTTCTGAAGGGTAATTCTAAGGGGTTCTGAAGAGTAATTCTAAAGGGTTCTGAAGGGTAATTATAAATGGTTCTGAAGGGTAATTCTAAAGGGTTCTGAAGGGTAATTCTAAAGGGTTCTAAAGGGTAATTCTAAATGGTTCTGAAGGGTAATTCTAAAGGGTTCAAAAGGGTAATTCTGAAGGGTTCTGAAGGGTAATTCTAAAAGATTCTGAAGGGTAATTCTAAAGGGTTCTGAAGTGTAATTCTAAAGGGTTCTAAAGGGTAATTCTAAATGGTTCTGAAGGGTAATTATAAATGGTTCTGAAGGGTAATTCTAAAGGGTTCTGAAGGGTAATTCTAAAGGGTTCTGAAGGGTAATTCTAAAGGGTTCTGAAGGGTAATTCTAAAGGGTAATTCTAAATGGTTCTGAAGGGTAATTATAAAGGGTTCTGATGGGTAATTCTAAAGGGTTCTGATGGGTAATTCCAAAGGGTTGTGATGGGTAATTATAAAGGGTTCTGATGGGTAATTCTAAAGGGTTCTGATGGGTAATTATAAAGGGTTCTGATGGGTAATTATAAAGGGTTCTGATGGGTAATTCCAAAGGGTTCTGATGGGTAATTCCAAAGGGTTCTGAAGGGTAATTCTCAAGGGTTCTGAAGGGTAATTCTAAAGGGTTCTGAAGGGTAATTATAAAGGTTTCTGATGGGTAATTCTAAAGGGTTCTGAAGGGTAATTATAAAGGGTTCTGAAGGGTAATTCTAAAGGGTTCTGAAGGGTAATTCTAAATGGTTCTGAAGGGTAATTCTAAAGGCTTCTGAAGGGTAATTCTAAAGGGTTCTGCAGGGTAATTCTAAAGGGTTCTGAAGGGTAATTCTAAAGGGTTCTGAAGGGTAATTCTAAAGGGTTCTGAAGGGTAATTCTAAATGGTTCTGAAGGGTAATTCTAAAGGGTAATTCTAAATGGTTCTTAAGGGTAGTTCTAAAGGGTTCTGAAGGGTAATTCTAAAGGGTGCTGATGGGTAATTCTAAACAGTGCTGAAGGGTAATTCTAAAGGGTGCTGATGGGTAATTCTAAAGGGTGCTGATGGGTAATTCTAAAGGGTGCTGAAGGGTAATTCTAAAGGGTTCTGAAGGGTAATTATAAAGGGTTCTGATGGGTAATTCTAAAGGGTGCTGATGGGTAATTCTAAAGGGTGCTGATGGGTAATTCTAAAGGGTGCTGATGGGTAATTCTAAAGGGTGCTGATGGGTAATTCTAAAGGGTTCTGAAGGGTAATTCTAAAGGGTTCTGGAGGGTAATTCTAAATGGTTCTGAAGGGTAATTTTAAAGGCTTCTGAACGGTAATTCTAAAGGGTTCTGAAGGGTAATTCTAAAGGGTTCTGAAGGGTAATTCTAAAGGGTTCTGAAGGGTAATTCTAAAGGGTTCTGAAGGGTAATTCTAAATGGTTCTGAAGGGTAATTCTAAAGGGTTCTGAAGGGTAATTCTAAAGGGTGCTGATGGGTAATTCTAAACAGTGCTGAAGGGTAATTCTAAAGGGTGCTGATGGGTAATTCTAAAGGGTGCTGATGGCTAATTCTAAAGGCTGCTGAAGGGTAATTCTAAAGGGTTCTGAAGGGTAATTATAAAGGGTTCTGATGGGTAATTCTAAAGGGTGCTGATGGGTAATTCTAAAGGGTGCTGATGGGTAATTCTAAAGGGTGCTGATGGGTAATTCTAAAGGGTGCTGATGGGTAATTCTAAAGGGTGCTGATGGGTAATTCTAAAGGGTGCTGATGGGTAATTCTAAACGGTGCTGAAGGGTAATTCTAAAGGGTGCTGATGGGTAATTCTAAAGGGTGCTGATGGGTAATTCTAAAGGGTGCTGATGGGTAATTCTAAAGGGTGCTGAAGGGTAATTCTAAAGGGTTCTGAAGGGTAATTATAAAGGGTTCTGAAGGGTAATTATAAAGGGTTCTGAAGGGTAATTCTAAAGGGTTCTGATGGGTAATTATAAAGGGTTCTGAAGGGTAATTATAAAGGGTTCTGAAAGGTAATTATAAAGGGTTCTGATGGGTAATTCTAAAAGGTTCTGAAGGGTAATTCTAAAGGGTTCTGAACGGTAATTCTAAAGGATTCTGAAGGGTAATTATAAAGGGTTCTGATGGGTAATTATAAAGGGTTCTGATGGGTAATTCTAAAGGGTTCTGAAGGGTAATTCTAAAGGGTTCTGAAGGGTAATTATAAAGGGTAATTCTAAAGGATTCTGAAGGGTAATTCTAAAGGGTAATTCTTAAGGGTTATGAAGGGTAATTCTAAAGGGTTGTGATGGGTAAACCTGAAGGGTAATTCTAAAGGGTTCTGAAGGGTAATTCTAAAGGGTTCTGAAGGATAATTCTAATGGGTTCTGATGGGTAATTCTGAAGGGTAATTCTAAAGGATTCTGAAGGGTAATTCTAAATGGTTCTGAAGGGTAATTCTAAAGGGTTCTAAAGGGTAATTCTAAATGGTTCTGAAGGGTAATTCTAAATAGTTCTGAAGGGTAATTCTAAAGGGTTCTGATGGGTAATTCTAACGGGTTCTGAAGGGTAATTCTAAAGGGTTCTGAAGGGTAATTCTAAAGGCTTCTGAAGGGTAATTCTAAATGGTTCTTAAGGGTAATTCTAAAGGGTTCTGAAGGGTAATTCTAAAGGGTTCTGAAGGGTAATTCTAAAGGGTTCTGAAGGGTAATTCTAAAGGCTTCTGAAGGGTAATTCTAAAGGGTTCTGAAGGGTAATTCTAAAGGCTTCTGAAGGGTAATTCTAAATGGTTCTTAAGGGTAATTCTAAAGGGTTCTGAAGGGTAATTCTAAATGGTTCTGAAGGGTAATTCTAAAGGGTTCTGAAGGGTAATTCTAAATGGTTCTGAAGGGTAATTCTAAAGGGTTCTGAAGGGTAATTCTGAAGGGTTCTGATGGGTAATTCTAAAGGGTTCTGAAGGGTAATTCTAAAGGGTTCTGAAGGGTAATTCTAAAGGGTTCTGATGGGTAATTCTAAAGGGTTCTGAAGGGTAATTCTAAAGGGTTCTGAAGGGTAATTCTAAAGGGTTCTGATGGGTAATTCTGAAGGGTTCTGATGGGTAATTCTAAAGGGTTCTGAAGGGTAATTCTAAAGGGTTCTGAAGGGTAATTCTAAAGGGTTCTGAAGGGTAATTCTAAATGGTTCTGAAGGGTAATTCTAACGGGTTCTGAAGGGTAATTCTAAATGGTTCTGAAGGGTAATTCTAAAGGGTTCTGAAGGGTAATTCTAAAGGGTTCTGATGGGTAATTCTAAAGGGTTCTGAAGGGTAATTCTAAAGGGTTCTGAAGGGTAATTCTAAATGGATCTGATGGGTAATTCTAAAGGGTTCTGAAGGGTAATTCCAAAGGGTTCTGAAGGGTAATTCTAAAGGGTTCTGAAGGGTAATTCTAAAGGGGTCTGAAGGGTAATTCTAAATGGTTCTGAAGGGTAATTCTAAAGGGTTCTGAAGGGTAATTCTAAAGGGTTCTTGAGGGTAATTCTAAATGGTCCTGAAGGGTAATTCTAAAGGGTTCTGAAGGGTAATTCTAAAGGGTTCTGACGGGTAATTCTAAAGGGTTCTGAAGGGTAATTCTAAAGGGTTTTGAAGGGTAATTCTAAAGGGTTCTGAAGGGTAATTCTAAAGGGTTCTGAAGGGTAATTTTAAAGGCTTCTGAAGGGTAATTCTAAATGGTTCTTAAGGGTAATTCTAAAGGGTTCTGAAGGGTAATTCTAAATGGTTCTGAAGGGTAATTCTAAAGGGTTCTGAAGGGTAATTCTAAATGGTTCTGAAGGGTAATTCTAAAGGGTTCTGAAGGGTAATTCTGAAGGGTTCTGATGGGTAATTCTAAAGGGTTCTGAAGGGTAATTCTAAAGGGTTCTGAAGGGTAATTCTAAAGGGTTCTGATGGGTAAATCTAAAGGGTTCTGAAGGGTAATTCTAAATGGTTCTGAAGGGTAATTCTAACGGGTTCTGAAGTGTAATTCTAAATGGTTCTGAAGGGTAATTCTAAAGGGTTCTGAAGGGTAATTCTAAAGGGTTCTGATGGGTAATTCTAAAGGGTTCTGAAGGGTAATTCTAAAGGGTTCTGAAGGGTAATTCTAAATGGATCTGATGGGTAAATCTAAAGGGTTCTGAAGGGTAATTCCAAAGGGTTCTGAAGGGTAATTCTAAAGGGTTCTGAAGGGTAATTCTAAAGGGTTCTGAAGGGTAATTCTAAATGGTTCTGAAGGGTAATTCTAAAGGGTTCTGAAGGGTAATTCTAAAGGGTTCTTGAGGGTAATTCTAAATGGTCCTGAAGGGTAATTCTAAAGGGTTCTGAAGGGTAATTCTAAAGGGTTCTGACGGGTAATTCTAAAGGGTTCTGAAGGGTAATTCTAAAGGGTTCTGAAGGGTAATTCTAAAGGGTTCTGAAGGGTAATTCTAAAGGGTTCTGAAGGGTAATTCTAAATGGTTCTGATGGGTAATTCCAAAGGGTTCTGAAGGGTAATTCTACAGGGTTCTTAAGGGTAATTCTAAATGGTTCTGAAGGGTAATTCTAAAGGGTTCTGAAGGGTAATTCTAAAGGGTTCTTAAGGGTAATTCTAAATGGTTCTGAAGGGTAATTCTAAAGGGTTCTGAAGGGTAATTCTAAAGGGTTCTGAAGGGTAATTCTAAAGGGTTCTGAAGGATAATTCTAAAGGGTTCTGAAGGGTAATTCTAAAGGGTTCTGAAGGGTATTTCTAAATGGTTCTGAAGGGTAATTCTAAAGGGTTCTGAAGGGTAATTCTAAAGGGTTCTGAAGGGTAATTCTAAAGGGTTCTGAAGGGTAATTCTAAAGGGTTCTGAAGTGTAATTCTAAAGGGTTCTGAAGTGTAATTCTAAAGCGTTCTGAAGGGTAATTCTAAATAGTTCTGAAGGGTAATTCTAAAGAGTTCTGAACGGTAATTATAAATGGTTCTGATGGGTAATTCTAAAGGGTTCTGAAGGGTAATTCTAAAGGGTTCTGAAGGGTAATTCTAAAGGGTTCTGAAGGGTAATTCTAAAGGGTTCTGAAGGGTAATTCTAACGGGTTCTGAAGGGTAATTCTAAAGGGTTCTGAATGGTAATTCTAAATGGTTCTGAAGGGTAATTCTAAAGGGTTCTGAAGGGTAATTCTAAATGGTTCTGAAGGGTAATTCTAAAGGGTTCTGAAGGGTAATTCTAAAGGGTTCTGAAGGGTAATTCTAAAGGGTTCTGAAGGGTAATTCTAAAGGGTTCTGAAGGGTAATTCTAAAGGGTTCTGAAGGGTAATTCTAAAGGGTTCTGAAGGGTAATTCTTAAGGGTTCTGATGGGTAATTCTAAAGGGTTCTGAAGGGTAATTCCAAAGGGTTCTGAAGGGTAATTCTAAAGGGTTCTGAAGGGTAATTCTAAAGGGTTCTGAAGGGTAATTCTAAAGGGTTCTGAAGGGTAATTCTAAATGGTTCTGAAGGGTAATTCTAAAGGGTTCTGAAGGGTAATTCTAAAGGGTTCTGAAGGGTAATTCTAAAGGGTTCTGATGGGTAATTCTAAAGGGTTCTGAAGGGTAATTCCAAAGGGTTCTGAAGGGTAATTCTAAAGGGTTCTGAAGGGTAATTCTAAAGGGTTCTGAAGGGTAATTCTAAAGGGTTCTGAAGGGTAATTCTAAAGGCTTCTGAAGGGTAATTCTAAAGGGTTCTGAAGGGTCATTATAAATGGTTCTGAAGGGTAATTCTAAAGGGATCTGAAGGGTAATTCTAAAGGATTCTGAAGGGTAATTCTAAAGGGTAATTCTAAAGGGTTATGAAGGGTAATTCTAAAGGGTTGTGATGGGTAATTCTGAAGGGTAATTCTAAAGGGTTCTGAAGGGTAATTCTAAAGGGTTCTGAAGGATAATTCTAATGGGTTCTGATGGGTAATTCTGAAGGGTAATTCTAAAGGATTCTGAAGGGTAATTCTAAATGGTTCTGAATGGTAATTCTAAAGGGTTCTAAAGGGTAATTCTAAATGGTTCTGAAGGGTAATTCTAAATAGTTCTGAAGGGTAATTCTAAAGGGTTCTGATGGGTAATTCTAAAGGGTTCTGAAGGGTAATTCTAAAGGGTTCTGAAGGGTAATTCTAAAGGCTTCTGAAGGGTAATTCTACATGGTTCTTAAGGGTAATTCTAAAGGGTTCTGAAGGGTAATTCTAAATGGTTCTGAAGGGTAATTCTAAAGGGTTCTGAAGGGTAATTCTGAAGGGTAATTCTAACGGGTTCTGAAGGGTAATTCTAAAGGGTTCTGAAGGGTAATTCTAAATGGATCTGATGGGTAATTCTAAAGGGTTCTGAAGGGTAATTCCAAAGGGTTCTGAAGGGTAATTCTAAAGGGTTCTGAAGGGTAATTCTAAAGGGTTCTGAAGGGTAATTCTAAATGGTTCGGAAGGGTAATTCTAAAGGGTTCTGAAGGGTAATTCTAAAGGGTTCTGAAGGGTAATTCTAAAGGGTTCTTGAGGGTAATTCTAAATGGTCCTGAAGGGTAATTCTAAAGGGTTCTGAAGGGTAATTCTAAAGGGTTCTGAAGGGTAATTCTAAAGGGTTCTGAAGGGTAATTCTAAAGGGTTCTGAAGGGTAATTCTAAAGGGTTCTGAAGGGTAATTCTAAAGGGTTCTGAAGGGTAATTCTAAATGGTTCTGATGGGTAATTCTAAAGGGTTCTGAAGGGTAATTCCAAAGGGTTCTGAAGGGTAATTCTAAAGTGTTCTGAAGGGTAATTCTAAAGGGTTCTGAAGGGTAATTCTAAAGGGTTCTTAAGGGTAATTCTAAATGGTTCTGAAGGGTAATTCTAAAGGGTTCTGAAGGGTAATTCTAAAGGGTTCTGAAGGGTAATTCTAAAGGGTTCTGAAGGGTAATTCTAAAGGGTTCTGAAGAGTAATTCTAAAGGGTTCTGAAGGGTATTTCTAAATGGTTCTGAAGGGTAATTCTAAAGGGTTCTGAAGGGTAATTCTAAAGGGTTCTGAAGGGTAATTCTAAAGGGTTCTGAAGGGTAATTCTAAAGGGTTCTGAAGTGTAATTCTAAAGGGTTCTGAAGTGTAATTCTAAAGCGTTCTGAAGGGTAATTCTAAAGAGTTCTGAAGTGTAATTATAAATGGTTCTGATGGGTAATTCTAAAGGGTTCTGAACGGTAATTATAAATGGTTCTGATGGGTAATTCTAAAGGGTTCTGAAGGGTAATTCTAAAGGGTTCTGAAGGGTAATTCTAAAGGGTTCTGAAGGGTAATTCTAAAGGGTTCTGAAGGGTAATTCTAAACGGTTCTGAAGGGTAATTCTAAAGGGTTCTGAAAGGTAATTCTAAAGGGTTCTGAAGGGTAATTCTAACGGGTTCTGAAGGGTAATTCTAAAGGGTTCTGAAGGGTAATTCTAAATGGTTCTGAAGGGTAATTCTAAAGGGTTCTGAAGGGTAATTCTAAAGGGTAATTCTAAATGGTTCTGAAGGGTAATTCTAAAGGGTTCTGAAGGGTAATTCTAAAGGGTTCTGAAGGGTAATTCTAAAGGGTTCTGATGGGTAATTCTAAAGGGTTCTGAAGGGTAATTCCAAAGGGTTCTGAAGGGTAATTCTAAAGGGTTCTGAAGGGTAATTCTAAAGGGTTCTGAAGGGTAATTCTAAAGGGTTCTGAAGGGTAATTCTAAAGGCTTCTGAAGGGTAATTCTAAAGGGTTCTGAAGGGTCATTATAAATGGTTCTGAAGGGTAATTCTAAAGGGATCTGAAGGGTAATTCTAAAGGGTTCTGAAGGGTAATTCTAAAGGGTTCTGAAGGGTAATTCTAACGGGTTCTGAAGAGTAATTCTAAAGGGTTCTGAAGGGTAATTCTAAATGGTTCTGAAGGGTAATTCTAAAGGGTTCTGAAGGGTAATTCTAAAGGGTTCTAAAGGGTAATTCTAAATGGTTCTGAAGGGTAATTATAAATGGTTCTGAAGGGTAATTCTCAATAGTTCTGAAGGGTAATTCTAAAGGGTTCTGAAGGGTAATTCTAAAGGGTTCTAAAGGGTAATTCTAAATGGTTCTGAAGGGTAATTCTAAAGGGTTCAAAAGGGTAATTCTAAATGGTTCTGAAGGGTAATTATAAATGGTTGTGAAGGGTAATTCCAAAGGGTTCTAAAGGGTAATTCTAAAGGGTTCTGAAGGGTAATTCTAAAGGGTTCTGAAGTGTAATTCTAAAGGGTTCTAAAGGGTTCTGAAGGGTAATTCTAAAAGATTCTGAAGGGTAATTCTAAATGGTTCTGAAGGGTTCTGAAGGGTAATTCTAAAAGATTCTGAAGGGTAATTCTAAAGGGTTCTGAAGTGTAATTCTAAAGGGTTCTAAAGGGTAATTCTAAATGGTTCTGAAGGGTAATTATAAATGGTTGTGAAGGGTAATTCCAAAGGGTTCTGAAGGGTAATTCTAAAGGGTTCTGAAGGGTAATTCTAAAGGGTAATTCTAAATGGTTCTGAAGGGTAATTATAAAGGGTTCTGATGGGTAATTCTAAAGGGTTCTGATGGGTAATTCCAAAGGGTTGTGATGGGTAATTATAAAGCGTTCTGATGGGTAATTCTAAAGGGTTCTGATGGGTAATTATAAAGGGTTCTGATGGGTAATTATAAAGGGTTCTGATGGGTAATTCTAAAGGGTTCTGAAGGGTAATTCTAAAGGGTTCTGAAGGGTAATTATAAAGGGTAATTCTAAAGGATTCTGAAGGGTAATTCTAAAGGGTAATTCTAAAGGGTTATGAAGGGTAATTCTAAAGGGTTGTGATGGGTAATTCTGAAGGGTAATTCTAAAGGGTTCTGAAGGGTAATTCTAAAGGGTTCTGAAGGATAATTCTAAATGGTTCTGAATGGTAATTCTAAAGGGTTCTAAAGGGTAATTCTAAATGGTTCTGAAGGGTAATTCTAAATAGTTCTGAAGGGTAATTCTAAAGGGTTCTGATGGGTAATTCTAAAGGGTTCTGAAGGGTAATTCTAAAGGGTTCTGAAGGGTAATTCTAAAGGCTTCTGAAGGGTAATTCTAGATGGTTCTTAAGGGTAATTCTAAAGGGTTCTGAAGGGTAATTCTAAATGGTTCTGAAGGGTAATTCTAAAGGGTTCTGAAGGGTAATTCTAAATGGTTCTGAAGGGTAATTCTAAAGGGTTCTGAAGGGTAATTCTGAAGGGTAATTCTAACGGGTTCTGAAGGGTAATTCTATAGGGTTCTGAAGGGTAATTCTAAATGGTTCTGAAGGGTAATTCTAAAGGGTTCTGAAGTGTAATCCTGAAGGGTAATTCTAAAGGGTTCTGAAGGGTAATTCTAAATGGTTCTGAAGGGTAATTCTAAAGGGTTCTGAAGGGTAATTCTAAAGGGTCTGAAGGGTATTTCTAAATGGTTCTGAAGGGTAATTCTAAAGGGTTCTGAAGGGTAATTCTAAAGGGTTCTGAAGGGTAATTCTAAAGGGTTCTGAAGGGTAATTCTAAAGGGTTCTGAAGTGTAATTCTAAAGGGTTCTGAAGTGTAATTCTAAAGCGTTCTGAAGGGTAATTCTAAATAGTTCTGAAGGGTAATTCTAAAGAGTTCTGAAGGGTAATTCTAAAGGGTTCTGAAGGGTAATTCTAAAGGGTTCTGAAGTGTAATTCTAAAGGGTTCTGAAGTGTAATTCTAAAGCGTTCTGAAGGGTAATTCTAAATAGTTCTGAAGGGTAATTCTAAAGAGTTCTGAAGGGTAATTCTAAAGGGTTCTGAAGGGTAAT
Organism: Myxine glutinosa; assembly: GCF_964187855.1. Lineage (NCBI taxonomy): Eukaryota > Metazoa > Chordata > Myxini > Myxiniformes > Myxinidae > Myxine > Myxine glutinosa. The sequence goes on along the minus strand of NC_136273.1, from coordinate 52,500,737 downwards.
TCTAAAGGGTTCTGAAGTGTAATTCTAAAGGGTTCTGAAGTGTAATTCTAAATAGTTCTGAAGGGTAATTCTAAAGAGTTCTGAACGGTAATTATAAATGGTTCTGATGGGTAATTCTAAAGGGTTCTGAAGGGTAATTCTAAAGGGTTCTGAAGGGTAATTCTAAAGGGTTCTGAAGGGTAATTCTAAAGGGTTCTGAAGGGTAATTCTAACGGGTTCTGAAGGGTAATTCTAAAGGGTTCTGAAGGGTAATTCTAAATGGTTCTGAAGGGTAATTCTAGAGGGTTCTGAAGGGTAATTCTAAAGGGTAATTCTAAATGGTTCTGAAGGGTAATTCTAAAGGGTTCTGAAGGGTAATTCTAAAGGGTTCTGAAGGGTAATTCTAAAGGGTTCTGATGGGTAATTCTAAAGGGTTCTGAAGGGTAATTCCAAAGGGTTCTGAAGGGTAATTCTAAAGGGTTCTGAAGGGTAATTCTAAAGGGTTCTGAAGGGTAATTCTAAAGGGTTCTGAAGGGTAATTCTAAAGGCTTCTGAAGGGTAATTCTAAAGGGTTCTGAAGGGTAATTCTAAAGGGTTCTGAAGGGTAATTCTAAAGGGTTCTGAAGGGTAATTCTAAAGGGTTCTGAAGGGTAATTCTAAAGGGTTCTGAAGGGTAATTCTAAAGGGTTCTGAAGGGTAATTCTAAAGGGTTCTGAAGGGTCATTATAAATGGTTCTGAAGGGTAATTCTGAAGGGTAATTCTAACGGGTTCTGAAGGGTAATTCTAAAGGGTTCTGATGGGTAATTCTAAAGGGTTCTGAAGGGTAATTCTAAAGGGTTCTGAAGGGTAATTCTAAATGGTTCTGATGGGTAATTCTAAATAGTTCTGAAGGGTAATTCTAAAGGGTTCTGAAGGGTAATTCTAAAGGGTTCTGAAGGGTAATTCTAAAGGGTTCTTAAGGGTAATTCTAAATGGTTCTGAAGGGTAATTCTAAAAGGTTCTGAAGGGTAATTCTAAAGGGTTCTGAAGGGTAATTCTAAAGGGTTCTGAAGTGTAATTCTCAATAGTTCTGAAGGGTAATTCTAAAGGGTTCTGAAGGGTAATTCTAAAGGGTAATTCTAAATGGTTCTGAAGGGTAATTCTAAAGGGTTCAAAAGGGTAATTCTAAAGGGTTCTGAAGGGTAATTCTAAAAGGTTCTGAAGGGTAATTCTAAAGGGTTCTGAAGGGTAATTCTAAAGGGTTCTGAAGGGTAATTCTAAATGGTTCTGATGGGTAATTCCAAAGGGTTCTGAAGGGTAATTCTAAAGGGTTCTTAAGGGTAATTCTAAATGGTTCTGAAGGGTAATTCTAAAGGGTTCTGAAGGGTAATTCTAAAGGGTTCTTAAGGGTAATTCTAAATGGTTCTGAAGGGTAATTCTAAAGGGTTCTGAAGGGTAATTCTAAAGGGTTCTGAAGGGTAATTCTAAAGGGTTCTGAAGGGTAATTCTAAAGGGTTCTGAAGGGTAATTCTAAAGGGTTCTGAAGGGTATTTCTAAATGGTTCTGAAGGGTAATTCTAAAGGGTTCTGAAGGGTAATTCTAAAGGGTTCTGAAGGGTAATTCTAAAGGGTTCTGAAGGGTAATTCTAAAGGGTTCTGAAGGGTAATTCTAAAGGGTTCTGAAGTGTAATTCTAAAGGGTTCTGAAGTGTAATTCTAAAGCGTTCTGAAGGGTAATTCTAAATAGTTCTGAAGGGTAATTCTAAAGAGTTCTGAACGGTAATTATAAATGGTTCTGATGGGTAATTCTAAAGGGTTCTGAAGGGTAATTCTAAAGGGTTCTGAAGGGTAATTCTAAAGGGTGCTGAAGGGTAATTCTAAAGGGTTCTGAAGGGTAATTCTAACGGGTTCTGAAGGGTAATTCTAAAGGGTTCTGAAGGGTAATTCTAAATGGTTCTGAAGGGTAATTCTAAAGGGTTCTGAAGGGTAATTCTAAAGGGTTCTGAAGGGTAATTCTAAAGGGTTCTGAAGGGTAATTCTAAAGGGTTCTGAAGGGTAATTCTAAAGGGTTCTGAAGGGTAATTCTAAAGGGTTCTGAAGGGTAATTCTTAAGGGTTCTGATGGGTAATTCTAAAGGGTTCTGAAGGGTAATTCCAAAGGGTTCTGAAGGGTAATTCTAAAGGGTTCTGAAGGGTAATTCTAAAGGGTTCTGAAGGGTAATTCTAAAGGGTTCTGAAGGGTAATTCTAAATGGTTCTGAAGGGTAATTCTAAAGGGTTCTGAAGGGTAATTCTAAAGGGTTCTGAAGGGTAATTCTAAAGGGTTCTGATGGGTAATTCTAAAGGGTTCTGAAGGGTAATTCCAAAGGGTTCTGAAGGGTAATTCTAAAGGGTTCTGAAGGGTAATTCTAAAGGGTTCTGAAGGGTAATTCTAAAGGGTTCTGAAGGGTAATTCTAAAGGCTTCTGAAGTGTAATTCTAAATAGTTCTGAAGGGTAATTCTAAAGAGTTCTGAACGGTAATTATAAATGGTTCTGATGGGTAATTCTAAAGGGTTCTGAAGGGTAATTCTAAAGGGTTCTGAAGGGTAATTCTAAAGGGTTCTGAAGGGTAATTCTAAAGGGTTCTGAAGGGTAATTCTAACGGGTTCTGAAGGGTAATTCTAAAGGGTTCTGAAGGGTAATTCTAAATGGTTCTGAAGGGTAATTCTAAAGGGTTCTGAAGGGTAATTCTAAAGGGTAATTCTAAATGGTTCTGAAGGGTAATTCTAAAGGGTTCTGAAGGGTAATTCTAAAGGGTTCTGAAGGGTAATTCTAAAGGGTTCTGATGGGTAATTCTAAAGGGTTCTGAAGGGTAATTCCAAAGGGTTCTGAAGGGTAATTCTAAAGGGTTCTGAAGGGTAATTCTAAAGGGTTCTGAAGGGTAATTCTAAAGGGTTCTGAAGGGTAATTCTAAAGGCTTCTGAAGGGTAATTCTAAAGGGTTCTGAAGGGTAATTCTAAAGGGTTCTGAAGGGTAATTCTAAAGGCTTCTGAAGGGTAATTCTAAAGGGTTCTGAAGGGTAATTCTAAAGGGTTCTGAAGGGTAATTCTAAAGGGTTCTGAAGGGTAATTCTAAAGGGTTCTGAAGGGTCATTATAAATGGTTCTGAAGGGTAATTCTGAAGGGTAATTCTAACGGGTTCTGAAGGGTAATTCTAAAGGGTTCTGATGGGTAATTCTAAATAGTTCTGAAGGGTAATTCTAAAGGGTTCTGAAGGGTAATTCTAAAGGGTTCTGAAGTGTAATTCTAAATGGTTCTGATGGGTAATTCTAAATAGTTCTGAAGGGTAATTCTAAAGGGTTCTGAAGGGTAATTCTAAAGGGTTCTGAAGGGTAATTCTAAAGGGTTCTTAAGGGTAATTTTAAATGGTTCTGAAGGGTAATTCTAAAAGGTTCTGAAGGGTAATTCTAAAGGGTTCTGAAGGGTAATTCTAAAGGGTTCTGAAGTGTAATTCTCAATAGTTCTGAAGGGTAATTCTAAAGGGTTCTGAAGGGTAATTCTAAAGGGTAATTCTAAATGGTTCTGAAGGGTAATTCTAAAGGGTTCAAAAGGGTAATTCTAAAGGGTTCTGAAGGGTAATTCTAAAAGGTTCTGAAGGGTAATTCTAAAGGGTTCTGAAGGGTAATTCTAAAGGGTTCTGAAGGGTAATTCTAAATGGTTCTGATGGGTAATTCCAAAGGGTTCTGAAGGGTAATTCTAAAGGGTTCTTAAGGGTAATTCTAAATGGTTCTGAAGGGTAATTCTAAAGGGTTCTGAAGGGTAATTCTAAAGGGTTCTTAAGGGTAATTCTAAATGGTTCTGAAGGGTAATTCTAAAGGGTTCTGAAGGGTAATTCTAAAGTGTTCTGAAGGGTAATTCTAAAGGGTTCTGAAGGGTAATTCTAAAGGGTTCTGAAGGGTAATTCTAAAGGGTTCTGAAGGGTATTTCTAAATGGTTCTGAAGGGTAATTCTAAAGGGTTCTGAAGGGTAATTCTAAAGGGTTCTGAAGGGTAATTCTAAAGGGTTCTGAAGGGTAATTCTAAAGGGTTCTGAAGTGTAATTCTAAAGGGTTCTGAAGTGTAATTCTAAAGCGTTCTGAAGGGTAATTCTAAATAGTTCTGAAGGGTAATTCTAAAGAGTTCTGAACGGTAATTATAAATGGTTCTGATGGGTAATTCTAAAGGGTTCTGAAGGGTAATTCTAAAGGGTTCTGAAGGGTAATTCTAAAGGGTTCTGAAGGGTAATTCTAAAGGGTTCTGAAGGGTAATTCTAACGGGTTCTGAAGGGTAATTCTAAAGGGTTCTGAAGGGTAATTCTAAATGGTTCTGAAGGGTAATTCTAAAGGGTTCTGAAGGGTAATTCTAAAGGGTTCTGAAGGGTAATTCTAAAGGGTTCTGAAGGGTAATTCTAAAGGGTTCTGAAGGGTAATTCTAAAGGGTTCTGAAGGGTAATTCTAAAGGGTTCTGAAGGGTAATTCTAAAGGGTTCTGAAGGGTAATTCTAAAGGCTTCTGAAGGGTAATTCTAAAGGGTTCTGAAGGGTCATTATAAATGGTTCTGAAGGGTAATTCTAAAGGGATCTGAAGGGTAATTCTAAAGGATTCTGAAGGGTAATTCTAAAGGGTAATTCTAAAGGGTTATGAAGGGTAATTCTAAAGGGTTGTGATGGGTAATTCTGAAGGGTAATTCTAAAGGGTTCTGAAGGGTAATTCTAAAGGGTTCTGAAGGATAATTCTAATGGGTTCTGATGGGTAATTCTGAAGGGTAATTCTAAAGGATTCTGAAGGGTAATTCTAAATGGTTCTGAATGGTAATTCTAAAGGGTTCTAAAGGGTAATTCTAAATGGTTCTGAAGGGTAATTCTAAATAGTTCTGAAGGGTAATTCTAAAGGGTTCTGATGGGTAATTCTAAAGGGTTCTGAAGGGTAATTCTAAAGGGTTCTGAAGGGTAATTCTAAAGGCTTCTGAAGGGTAATTCTACATGGTTCTTAAGGGTAATTCTAAAGGGTTCTGAAGGGTAATTCTAAATGGTTCTGAAGGGTAATTCTAAAGGGTTCTGAAGGGTAATTCTGAAGGGTAATTCTAACGGGTTCTGAAGGGTAATTCTAAAGGGTTCTGAAGGGTAATTCTAAATGGATCTGATGGGTAATTCTAAAGGGTTCTGAAGGGTAATTCCAAAGGGTTCTGAAGGGTAATTCTAAAGGGTTCTGAAGGGTAATTCTAAAGGGTTCTGAAGGGTAATTCTAAATGGTTCGGAAGGGTAATTCTAAAGGGTTCTGAAGGGTAATTCTAAAGGGTTCTTGAGGGTAATTGTAAATGGTCCTGAAGGGTAATTCTAAAGGGTTCTGAAGGGTAATTCTAAAGGGTTCTGAAGGGTAATTCTAAAGGGTTCTGAAGGGTAATTCTAAAGGGTTCTGAAGGGTAATTCTAAAGGGTTCTGAAGGGTAATTCTAAAGGGTTCTGAAGGGTAATTCTAAATGGTTCTGATGGGTAATTCTAAAGGGTTCTGAAGGGTAATTCCAAAGGGTTCTGAAGGGTAATTCTAAAGTGTTCTGAAGGGTAATTCTAAAGGGTTCTGAAGGGTAATTCTAAAGGGTTCTTAAGGGTAATTCTAAATGGTTCTGAAGGGTAATTCTAAAGGGTTCTGAAGGGTAATTCTAAAGGGTTCTGAAGGGTAATTCTAAAGGGTTCTGAAGGGTAATTCTAAAGGGTTCTGAAGGGTAATTCTAAAGGGTTCTGAAGGGTATTTCTAAATGGTTCTGAAGGGTAATTCTAAAGGGTTCTGAAGGGTAATTCTAAAGGGTTCTGAAGGGTAATTCTAAAGGGTTCTGAAGGGTAATTCTAAAGGGTTCTGAAGTGTAATTCTAAAGGGTTCTGAAGTGTAATTCTAAAGCGTTCTGAAGGGTAATTCTAAATAGTTCTGAAGGGTAATTATAAATGGTTCTGATGGGTAATTCTAAAGGGTTCTGAACGGTAATTATAAATGGTTCTGATGGGTAATTCTAAAGGGTTCTGAAGGGTAATTCTAAAGGGTTCTGAAGGGTAATTCTAAAGGGTTCTGAAGGGTAATTCTAAAGGGTTCTGAAGGGTAATTCTAAAGGGTTCTGAAGGGTAATTCTAAAGGGTTCTGAAGGGTAATTCTAAAGGGTTCTGAAGGGTAATTCTAACGGGTTCTGAAGGGTAATTCTAAAGGGTTCTGAAGGGTAATTCTAAATGGTTCTGAAGGGTAATTCTAAAGGGTTCTGAAGGGTAATTCTAAAGGGTAATTCTAAATGGTTCTGAAGGGTAATTCTAAAGGGTTCTGAAGGGTAATTCTAAAGGGTTCTGAAGGGTAATTCTAAAGGGTTCTGATGGGTAATTCTAAAGGGTTCTGAAGGGTAATTCCAAAGGGTTCTGAAGGGTAATTCTAAAGGGTTCTGAAGGGTAATTCTAAAGGGTTCTGAAGGGTAATTCTAAAGGGTTCTGAAGGGTAATTCTAAAGGCTTCTGAAGGGTAATTCTAAAGGGTTCTGAAGGGTCATTATAAATGGTTCTGAAGGGTAATTCTAAAGGGATCTGAAGGGTAATTCTAAAGGGTTCTGAAGGGTAATTCTAAAGGGTTCTGAAGGGTAATTCTAACGGGTTCTGAAGAGTAATTCTAAAGGGTTCTGAAGGGTAATTCTAAATGGTTCTGAAGGGTAATTCTAAAGGGTTCTGAAGGGTAATTCTAAAGGGTTCTAAAGGGTAATTCTAAATGGTTCTGAAGGGTAATTATAAATGGTTCTGAAGGGTAATTCTCAATAGTTCTGAAGGGTAATTCTAAAGGGTTCTGAAGGGTAATTCTAAAGGGTTCTAAAGGGTAATTCTAAATGGTTCTGAAGGGTAATTCTAAAGGGTTCAAAAGGGTAATTCTAAATGGTTCTGAAGGGTAATTATAAATGGTTGTGAAGGGTAATTCCAAAGGGTTCTAAAGGGTAATTCTAAAGGGTTCTGAAGGGTAATTCTAAAGGGTTCTGAAGTGTAATTCTAAAGGGTTCTAAAGGGTTCTGAAGGGTAATTCTAAAAGATTCTGAAGGGTAATTCTAAATGGTTCTGAAGGGTTCTGAAGGGTAATTCTAAAAGATTCTGAAGGGTAATTCTAAAGGGTTCTGAAGTGTAATTCTAAAGGGTTCTAAAGGGTAATTCTAAATGGTTCTGAAGGGTAATTATAAATGGTTGTGAAGGGTAATTCCAAAGGGTTCTGAAGGGTAATTCTAAAGTGTTCTGAAGGGTAATTCTAAAGGGTAATTCTAAATGGTTCTGAAGGGTAATTATAAAGGGTTCTGATGGGTAATTCTAAAGGGTTCTGATGGGTAATTCCAAAGGGTTGTGATGGGTAATTATAAAGCGTTCTGATGGGTAATTCTAAAGGGTTCTGATGGGTAATTATAAAGGGTTCTGATGGGTAATTATAAAGGGTTCTTATGGGTAATTCTAAAGGGTTCTGAAGGGTAATTCTAAAGGGTTCTGAAGGGTAATTATAAAGGGTAATTCTAAAGGATTCTGAAGGGTAATTCTAAAGGGTAATTCTAAAGGGTTATGAAGGGTAATTCTAAAGGGTTGTGATGGGTAATTCTGAAGGGTAATTCTAAAGGGTTCTGAAGGGTAATTCTAAAGGGTTCTGAAGGATAATTCTAAATGGTTCTGAATGGTAATTCTAAAGGGTTCTAAAGGGTAATTCTAAATGGTTCTGAAGGGTAATTCTAAATAGTTCTGAAGGGTAATTCTAAAGGGTTCTGATGGGTAATTCTAAAGGGTTCTGAAGGGTAATTCTAAAGGGTTCTGAAGGGTAATTCTAAAGGCTTCTGAAGGGTAATTCTAAATGGTTCTTAAGGGTAATTCTAAAGGGTTCTGAAGGGTAATTCTAAATGGTTCTGAAGGGTAATTCTAAAGGGTTCTGAAGGGTAATTCTAAATGGTTCTGAAGGGTAATTCTAAAGGGTTCTGAAGGGTAATTCTGAAGGGTAATTCTAACGAGTTCTGAAGGGTAATTCTATAGGGTTCTGAAGGGTAATTCTAAATGGTTCTGAAGGGTAATTCTAAAGGGTTCTGAAGTGTAATCCTGAAGGGTAATTCTAAAGGGTTCTGAAGGGTAATTCTAAATGGTTCTGAAGGGTAATTCTAAAGGGTTCTGAAGGGTAATTCTAAAGGGTTCTGAAGGGTATTTCTAAATGGTTCTGAAGGGTAATTCTAAAGGGTTCTGAAGGGTAATTCTAAAGGGTTCTGAAGGGTAATTCTAAAGGGTTCTGAAGGGTAATTCTAAAGGGTTCTGAAGTGTAATTCTAAAGGGTTCTGAAGTGTAATTCTAAAGCGTTCTGAAGGGTAATTCTAAATAGTTCTGAAGGGTAATTCTAAAGAGTTCTGAAGGGTAATTCTAAAGGGTTCTGAAGGGTAATTCTAAAGGGTTCTGAAGTGTAATTCTAAAGGGTTCTGAAGTGTAATTCAAAAGCGTTCTGAAGGGTAATTCTAAATAGTTCTGAAGGGTAATTCTAAAGAGTTCTGAAGGGTAATTCTAAAGGGTTCTGAAGGGTAATTCTAAAGGGTTCTGAAGTGTAATTCTAAAGGGTTCTGAAGTGTAATTCTAAATAGTTCTGAAGGGTAATTCTAAAGAGTTCTGAACGGTAATTATAAATGGTTCTGATGGGTAATTCTAAAGGGTTCTGAAGGGTAATTCTAAAGGGTTCTGAAGGGTAATTCTAAAGGGTTCTGAAGGGTAATTCTAAAGGGTTCTGAAGGGTAATTCTAACGGGTTCTGAAGGGTAATTCTAAAGGGTTCTGAAGGGTAATTCTAAATGGTTCTGAAGGGTAATTCTAAAGGGTTCTGAAGGGTAATTCTAAAGGGTAATTCTAAATGGTTCTGAAGGGTAATTCTAAAGGGTTCTGAAGGGTAATTCTAAAGGGTTCTGAAGGGTAATTCTAAAGGGTTCTGATGGGTAATTCTAAAGGGTTCTGAAGGGTAATTCCAAAGGGTTCTGAAGGGTAATTCTAAAGGGTTCTGAAGGGTAATTCTAAAGGGTTCTGAAGGGTAATTCTAAAGGGTTCTGAAGGGTAATTCTAAAGGCTTCTGAAGGGTAATTCTAAAGGGTTCTGAAGGGTAATTCTAAAGGGTTCTGAAGGGTAATTCTAAAGGCTTCTGAAGGGTAATTCTAAAGGGTTCTGAAGGGTAATTCTAAAGGGTTCTGAAGGGTAATTCTAAAGGGTTCTGAAGGGTAATTCTAAAGGGTTCTGAAGGGTCATTATAAATGGTTCTGAAGGGTAATTCTGAAGGGTAATTCTAACGGGTTCTGAAGGGTAATTCTAAAGGGTTCTGATGGGTAATTCTAAAGGGTTCTGAAGGGTAATTCTAAAGGGTTCTGAAGGGTAATTCTAAATGGTTCTGATGGGTAATTCTAAATAGTTCTGAAGGGTAATTCTAAAGGGTTCTGAAGGGTAATTCTAAAGGGTTCTGAAGGGTAATTCTAAAGGGTTCTTAAGGGTAATTCTAAATGGTTCTGAAGGGTAATTCTAAAAGGTTCTGAAGGGTAATTCTAAAGGGTTCTGAAGGGTAATTCTAAAGGGTTCTGAAGTGTAATTCTCAATAGTTCTGAAGGGTAATTCTAAAGGGTTCTGAAGGGTAATTCTAAAGGGTAATTCTAAATGGTTCTGAAGGGTAATTCTAAAGGGTTCAAAAGGGTAATTCTAAAGGGTTCTGAAGGGTAATTCTAAAAGGTTCTGAAGGGTAATTCTAAAGGGTTCTGAAGGGTAATTCTAAAGGGTTCTAAAGGGTAATTCTAAATGGTTCTGAAGGGTAATTATAAATGGTTCTGAAGGGTAATTCTAAAGGGTTCTGAAGGGTAATTCTAAAGGGTTCTGAAGGGTAATTCTAAAGGGTAATTATAAATGGTTCTGAAGGGTAATTATAAAGGGTTCTGATGGGTAATTCTAAAGGGTTCTGATGGGTAATTCCAAAGGGTTGTGATGGGTAATTATAAAGGGTTCTGATGGGTAATTCTAAAGGGTTCTGATGGGTAATTATAAAGGGTTCTGATGGGTAATTATAAAGGGTTCTGATGGGTAATTCTAAAGGGTTCTGATGGGTAATTCCAAAGGGTTCTGAAGGGTAATTATAAAGGGTTCTGATGGGTAATTCTAAAGGGTTCTGAAGGGTAATTCTAAAGGGTTCTGAAGGGTAATTCTAAAGGGTTCTGAAGGGTAATTATAAAGGTTTCTGATGCATAATTCTAAAGGGTTCTGAAGGGTAATTATAAAGGGTTCTGAAGGGTAATTCTAAAGGGTTCTGAAGGGTAATTCTAAATGTTTCTGAAGGGTAATTCTAAAGGCTTCTGAAGGGTAATTCCAAAGGGTTCTGAAGGGTAATTCTAAAGGGTTCTGAAGGGTAATTCTAAAGGGTTCTGAAGGGTAATTCTAAAGGGTTCTGAAGGGTAATTCTAAATGGTTCTGAAGGGTAATTCTAAAGGCTTCTGAAGGTTCATTATAAAGGGTTCTGATGGGTAATTCTAAAGGGTTCTGAAGGGTAATTATTAAAGGGTTCTGAAGACTAATTATAAATGGTTCTGAAGGGTAATTCTAAAGGGTTCTGAAGGGTAATTCTAAAGGGTTCTGAAGGGTAATTATAAAGGGTTCTGATGGGTTCTGAAGGTTCTGATGGGTTCTGAAGGGTTTTGAAGGGTAATTCTAAAGGGTAATTCTAAATGGTTCTGAAGTGTAATTCTAAAGGGTTCTGAAGGGTAATTCTAAAGGGTTCTAAAGGGTAATTCTAAAGGGTTCTGAAGGGTAATTCTAAAGGGTTCTGAAGGGTAATTATAAAGGGTTCTGATGGGTAATTCTAAAGGGTTCTGAAGGGTAATTCTAAAGTGTTCTAAAGGGTAATTCTAAATGGTTCTGAAGTGTAATTCTAAAGGGTTCTGAAGGGTAATTCTAAAGGGTTCCAAAGGGTAATTCTAAGTGGTTCTAAAGGGTAATTATGAAGGGATATAGAGGATAATTATAAAGGATTCAAAAGGGTTCTGAAGGGTAATTCTAGAAGGGGATTCCGAAGGGTGATTGATTATAAAGCATGATTCTAAAGGGGGATTATAATGGGTGTTTCATTATGGTTTTTCCCTTCTGATAATTATCTTACAGATAAACAAGGGATGATTATAATGGTTGATTTAAAAGGTTATTATATGGGGTGATTCTAAAGGGTGATTGATTATAAAGGTTGATAAAAAAGGTGATTATATTGGGTGATTCTAAAGGGTGATTTTTTTTTTTTTTTTGGATACTGAATCGAGGCTCGTGAAAGAGCTAACATTTATTTCACAAACAAATCAACCAGACAAACAGAATATACAAAAAGAGGGAGCGGAAGACAAGATGGGGAGAGAAGGGGAAGCACACAACCACAACATTTGAGAGCAGGGAGAAGTGTGGGAGGGAGAGGGCTTGGGGGGAGGAGGCGTGGGAAGGGGGGGGGGGGGAGGGCAGGGGAGAGGTATAAAACACAAGGGGACCGAAATTAGCGGGGGTAGAAAAGATCAAGGTTTTGGATGGGCGAGGATAAGAGATGGTGGTGAACAGCTGTTTTAAAGACCTGGAGGGTGGAGTGGGATTGAAGGGAGTGAGGGAGTTTGTTCCAGAGGCGGGAGAAAAGAGGAGTGAAGGTGAGCAGAAAGTCTTGATTTTGGCAGTTTCACCAGAAGAGGGTTGCAGGCAGATCTTGTGTGACCTGTAGGAATATTTGGGGGACAGAGCCCAGAGAGAGCTGGGGGGGCAAGGCCAGAGAGGAGTCGGTAGAAGACGGAAAGACCACCAACCTGCCTGCGGTGAGTGAGTGAAAGGCCCTTGGAGTTAGCTTCATCGCGGGAGATTCCAATGATTCTGAACGCTTTGGTTTCAACAGTGTGAAGCCGAGCTAGGTGTGAGGCAGGAGCACCAGACCAGAGGGGAGAGCAGTAATCCATGGAGCTGCGGATGAAAGCCTTGTATGTGGTGAGGAGCTCAGGATCACCCAATATAATTTGATATAAAGATTGATTATAAAGGGTGATAAAAAAGGTGATTATATTGGGTGATTCTAAAGGGTGATTGATTATAAAGGGTGATTCTAAAGGGTGATTGATTATAATGGGTGATAAAAAAGGTGATTATATTGGGTGATTCTCAAAGGTGATTGATTATAAAGGGTGAAAAAAAGGTGATTATATTGGGTGATTCTAAAGGGTGATTGATTATAAAGGCTGATAAAAAAGGTGATTATAATGGGTGATTCTAAAGGGTGATTGATTATAAAGGGTGATAAAAAAGGTGATTATATTGGGTGATTCTAAAGGGTGATTGATTATAAAGGGTGATAAAAAAGGTGATTATATTGGGTGATTCTAAAGGGTGATTGATTATAAAGGGTGATAAAAAAGGTGATTATATTGGGTGATTCTAAAGGGTGATTGATTATAATGGGTGATTCTAAAGGGTGATTGATTATAATGGGTGATAAAAAAGGTGATTATATTGGGTGATTCTAAAGGGTGATTGATTATAATGGGTGATTCTAAAGGGTGATTGATTATAATGGGTGATTCTAAAGGGTGATTGATTATAATGGGTGATAAAAAAGGTGATTATATTGGGTGATTCTAAAGGGTGATTGATTATAAAGGGTGATAAAAAAGGTGATTATATTGGGTGATTCTAAAGGTTGATTGATTATAATGGGTGATTCTAAAGGGTGATTGATTATAATGGGTGATAAAAAAGGTGATTATATGGGGTGATTCTAAAGGGTGATTGATTATAATGGGTGATTCTAAAGGGTGATTGATTATAAAGGGTGATAAAAAAGGTGATTATATTGGGTGATTCTAAAGGGTGATTGATTATAATGGGTGATTCTAAAGGGTGATTGATTATAATGGGTGATTCTAAAGGGTGATTGATTATAATGGGTGATAAAAAAGGTGATTATATTGGGTGATTCTAAAGGGTGATTGATTATAAAGGGTGATAAAAAAGGTGATTATATTGGGTGATTCTAAAGGGTGATTGATTATAATGGGTGATTCTAAAGGGTGATTGATTATAATGGGTGATAAAAAAGGTGATTATATGGGGTGATTCTAAAGGGTGATTGATTATAATGGGTGATTCTAAAGGGTGATTGATTATAAAGGGTGATAAAAAAGGTGATTATATTGGGTGATTCTAAAGGGTGATTGATTATAATGGGTGATTCTAAAGGGTGATTGATCATAATGGGTGATTCTAAAGGGTGATTGATCATAATGGGTGATTCTAAAGGGTGATTGATTATAATGGGTGATAAAAAAGGTGATTATATTGGGTGATTCTGAAGGGTGATTGATTACAAAGGGTGATTCAAAATAGTGATTACAAAGAATGACTATAATGGGTGATTATAATGTTTTTTTTTGTTTGTTTTTTTAATAGTTGATTTTTCTAGTTGATTTCTAGGTGATTATAATTGGTGATTATAAAGGGTGATTCTAAAAGGTGATTGGTTATAAAGGGTGATTCTAAAGGGTGATTATAATGGGTGATTATAATGGGTGATTATAAAGAGTGATTATAATGGGTGATTATCGTGGGTGATTATAATGGATGATAATAAAGGGTGATTATCATGGGTGATAATAAAGGGTGATTATAAATGCTGATTATAATGGGTGCTTATAAAGAGTGACTATAATGCGTGATTATAATGGGTGATTATAATGGGTGATTTTCATGGGTGATTATAATGGGTGATTATAATGGGTGATTATAATGGGTGATTATAATGGGTGATTATAATGGGTGATTATAATGGGTGATTATCATGGGTGATTATCATGGGTGATTATAATGGGTGATTATCATGGGTGATTATAATGGGTGATAATAAAGGGTGATTATAAAGGGTGATTATAAATGCTGATTATAATGCAATATAATGGGTGATTATCATGGGTGATTATAATGGGTGATAATAAAGGGTGATAATAAAGGGTGATTATAAATGCTGATTATAATGCAATATAATGGGTGATTATAAAGAGTGACTATAATGGGTGATTATAAAGGGTGATGATCATAGGTGATTATAATGGGTGATTCTAAAAGGTGATTGATTATAAAGGGTGATTCTAAAGGGTGATTCTTTATCAAGGGTTCTTAACCTTTTTCCCTGTCAAGACCCCCAACGGATTGCCCATGATGTCCCCATACCCCCTTCGCCAGACTGTTGACTGACCAAGGCGCACCGAAGGTGCACATAGCTCGGGGGGACTGGGGGCATGTCTGCCTAGAATTTTTTTGATTTCTAGGTGCTCTGTCGTGCATTCTGAGGGGTGTTTTTACTTTAATTGCCTATTTTTTGTATGAAAATTGGTAACTTATTTCCCAGAAAATGGGCCAAGTTCGGGGATCCGCACCTGATTTCCAGTCCCATTAGGTTTCAGTGTGACTTCAAAATATCTTAATAGCTTCGTTTTATACAGTTAGTTTAGTTTCAATATATTTAAAGTTGATATTTCATTGAATTTATTATAATTTATTACGAGTCCCATACCCCCATATTTTGGTCCCCATACCCCTAAGGGGTATGGATACCCCAGAATAAGAACCCCAGTTCTAAAGCGTGATTACAATGGGTGATTATAATGGGTGATTATAATGGGTGATTATAAAGTGATTATAATGGGTGATTATAAAGTTATTATAATGGGTGATTATTATAGTTGCAGGATGAGCCTGCAACTATTACATCCACCTGGACAGAGTGGGGTACTTGTCGTACGGTACCCCCCCCCCCCCCCGAAACACCACCAGCAAATATAAAAACACCCCGATGCACTAATTGCGGTCATGCTGATCCCATGTAGAAAGTCTGGAATTAATAGGCCCAAAACTGTAGGAGTAGTGAGACACACTCATGAAAAAGCAGGGGCCATTGTATTACCAGCAGACAAACTGACTGACATAATCACGCTGGATGGATGGTTGTGCTGTGGTGGTGTCGTTTACTCAGCTCACCCACACAAATGCTTGCACTCAATTTCTCGTCATCATTGCTTGACTTTACAGCTTTGACTTTTTCAATGCATGTCAGAAAGTATTCTTGTCAGAAATGTAGAAAGTATTCACACCTTTGACTTTTTCACATTTTGTTGTGCAAGAGCCTGAATTTAATATAGATTAAATTTAGATTTTTCGGTCACTGATCAACACAAGATACCCCATGATGTCAAAGTGGATTTAAAAAAAAATTAATACAAAATATTTAAAAACGAAATACACAAATATCGAATTTACAAAAGTATTCAACCCCCTGAGGCAATACATTGTAGAAGCGCCTTTGGCAGTGATTACAGCTTTGAGTTTTCTTGGGTATATCTGTATCAACTTTGCCATCTGGATTTGGGGAGATTCTCCCAATCTTCTTTGCAGATTTGTTCAAGCTCTGTCAAGTTGGATGGGGAGCGTCGGTGAACAGCAATCTTCAGATCTTTCCACAGATTCTCAATGGGATTCAAGTCTGGGCTTTGGCTGGGCCACTCAGGACTTTCATGTTCTTGTTCTGAAGCCATTCCAGTGTTGCTTTGGCTGTATGATTGGGGTCATTGTCCTGTTGGAATGTAAATCTTCGCCACAGTGTTTTGTACTCTGAAGCAGGTTCTCCTCAAGGATTTGCCTGTGTTTGGCTCCATTCATTGTTCCCTTTATCCTCACAAGTCTCCCAGTCCATGCCGCTGAAAAGCATCCCCATGGCATGATGCTGCCACCACCATGGTTCACAGTCAGGATGGGTAGATGGGCGATGAGCTGTGTTCGATTTCCACCAGACGTAGCGCTTTGCATTCAGGTGAAAGAGTTCAATTTTCATCTCATCAGACCACAGAAAGTTTGGCCTCATGCTCCGATTCTTTCACTTGCCTTTTTGCAAACTCCAAGTGTAGTCATGTGGCTTTTTCTGAGGAGCGTCGTCCATCTGGTCACTCTCCCATTAAGCCGAGATTTGTGAAGTGCTACAGAGACTATTGTCCTTCTTGCAGGTTCTGTCATCTTAGCCAAGGAACTCTGTAGTTCTGTCAAAGTGGTCATTGGGTTCTTGGTCACCTCGCTGACCAAGGTCCTTCTTGCCCGGTTGCTCAGTTAGGTCAGACGGCCAGCTCTAGGAAGAGTCTGGGTAGTTCCATATTCTTTCCATTTCCTAATGATGGAGCTCACTGTGTTCTTGGGAACTTTCAACACTCCAGAAATTGTTTTACACCCTTCCCCATATCGATGCCTCCCCACAATTCTATCTCTGAGTTCTACGGACAGTTCCTTGGACTTCATGGTAGAGTTTCTGCTCTGACCTGCACTGTCACCTGTAGGACCTTGTATAGAAAGGTGATTCTTTCTAAATCATGTACAATCAATTGAATTCGCCACACGTGGACTCCAATTAAGTTGTAGATACATCTCAAGGATGATCAGAGAAAATTGGATGCACCTGAGCTCAATTTGGAGTGTCACAGCAAAAAGGTTGAATACTAATTGACTCAAGACATTTCAGCTTTTCTTTTTAAATTAATTTGGAAGAAATCAAAAAAAAATAAAAAATTCCATTTTCAAATTATGTGGTATTATATATATATATATATCAGTGACAAAAAATTCTCAAATGAATCAATTTTCCATTCAGGTTGGAACAACAAAATGTGGAAAAAGTCAAGGGGTGTGAATACTTTCTGAAGGCACTGTATATTACCTCCTACAAAGTAGCAATCTGTTGCTTCAACCTATCTCTCACAGTCCTCAAGTGCCATTTCTACACAGTTTCTATAGCTAAGACCATTTATACACACGACATGCCATATGTATATACACACTCCCCCTGTCTCCATTATCCTGGACAGGGCCCATATCTACCATATATCACTGTTTATCATCTTCCACTGGACTGGCAGGATAGCCTACAGGTATGCACACTCGTAAGCAGTCTAGCCTGGGTTCGAATCCCGACCCAATAAACTGTCATCCCGGTGTTTCACAGGCAGGGTGATCCATTAATGTGTGTGCTGTCCGTCGGATGGACGTCAAACGGGTGTCTAGTCTGCTGGTATTAGTTGGTAGGCCCTAAAGACCCCCCTGTCACTGTGCCCCTCAAGAAGAGCAGGTGAGCTATCACTGGCTCCAGGAACAAATTCCAAATTCCTGCCCTAACTACTACTGTGAAGGCAATGGCAAACCACCCAGTGTAACTCTTGCTCAGGAGGATGCTTTGGCAGCACAGAGGCTCTGTGAAGTGTATGAACACCCATTATAATCACCCTTTATAATCACCCATTATAATCACCCTTTATAATCACCCATTATAATCACCCTTTATAATCACCCATTATAATCACCCTTTAGAATCACCCATTATAATCACCCTTTAGAATCACCCTTTATAATCACCCTTTAGAATCACACTTTGTAACCCTTTATAATCACCCTTTAGAATCACCCATTATAATCACCCTTTAGAATCACCGTTTAGAATCACACTTTGTAACCCTTTAGAATCACCCATTATAATCACCCTTTAGAATCACCCTTTAGAATCACACTTTAGAATCACCCTTTGTAACCCTTTTTATCACCGTTTAGAATCACACTTTGTAACCCTTTATAATCACCCATTATAATCACCCTATAGAATCACCCTTTAGAATCACACTTTAGAATCACCCTTTGTAACCCATTATAATCACCCTTTAGAATCACCCTTTAGAATCACCCTCTAGAATCACCCTTTGTAACCCTTTATAATCACCGTTTAGAATCACACTTTGTAACCCTTTAGAATCACCCATTATAATCACCCTTTAGAATCACCCTTTGTAACCCTTTATAATCACCCTTTAGAATCACACTTTGTAACCCTTTATAATCACCCTTTAGAATCACCCTTTAGAATCACACTTTAGAATCACACTTTAGAATCACCCTTTGTAACCCATTATAATCACCCTTTAGAATCACCCTTTAGAATCACACTTTAGAATCACCCTCTAGAATCACCCTTTGTAACCCTTTATAATCACCCTTTAGAATCACACTTTGTAACCCTTTATAATCACCCATTATAATCACCCTTTAGAATCACCCTTTGTAACCCTTTATAATCACCCTTTAGAATCACACTTTGTAACCCTTTATAATCACCATTTAGAATCACCCTTTAGAATCACCCTTTGTAACCCATTATAATCACCCTTTAGAATCACCCTTTAGAATCACACTTTAGAATCACCCTCTAGAATCACCCTTTGTAACCCTTTATAATCACCCTTTAGAATCACACCTTGTAACCCTTTAGAATCACCCATTATAATCACCCTTTAGAATCACCGTTTAGAATCACACTTTGTAACCCTTTAGAATCACCCATTATAATCACCCTTTAGAATCACCCTTTGTAACCCTTTATAATCACCCTTTATAATCACCCTTTAGAATCACACTTTGTAACCCTTTATAATCACCCTTTAGAATCACCCTTTAGAATCACACTTTGTAACCCTTTATAATCACCCATTATAATCACCTATCTTTTTAACCCGTCTTCTACCGACTCCTCTCCGGCCTTGCTCCCCCAGCTCTCTCTGGGCTCTGTCCCCCAAATATTCCTACAGGTCGCACAAGATCTGCCTGCAACCCTCTTATGGTTAAACTGCCAAAATCTCGGCTCTCTGCTCACCTTCACTCCTTCATTCCTCCTTTCTCCCGCCTCTGGAACAAACTCCCTCACTCTCTTCAATCCCACTCCTCCCTCCAGGTCTTTAAAACAGCTGTTCACCACCATCTCTTATCTTCCCCCATCCAAAACCTTGATCTTTTCTACCCCCGCTAATTTCAACCCAAATCCACTTTTTTGAGGTGACTTTTGACTTCTTTCCTGGAAGTCCTTGGTGTCCTTGCGTTTTATACCTATCCTGCCTCCCCCCAGGCCCTCTGCCTCCCACACATCTCCCGATGTCCCTGCCCTCAAATGTTGTGTTTGTGTGCTTCCTCCCCTTCTCTCCCCATCTTGTCGACCGCTACCCTTTATATATACTTTGTTTGCTTGTTTGTTTGATTTGTTTGTTTGATAAATGTTAGCTCTTTCACGAGCCTCGACTCTGTATACAAAAAACCCCCCAAAAAAACAACCTTTAGAATCACCCTTTGTAACACTTTATAATCACCCATTATAATCACCCATTATAATCACCCTTTAGAATCACCCTTTGTAACCCTTTATAATCACCCATTATAATCACCCATTATAATCACCCATTATAATCACCCATTATAATCACCCATTATAATCACCCTTTAGAATCACACTTTGTAACCCTTTATAATCACCCATTATAATCACCCATTATAATCACCCATTATAATCACCCATTATAATCACCCATTATAATCACCCATTATAATCACCCTTTAGAATCACACTTTGTAACCCTTTATAATCACCCATTATAATCACCCATTATAATCACCCATTATAATCACCCATTATAATCACCCATTATAATCACCCTTTAGAATCACCCTTTGTAACCCTTTATAATCACCCATTATAATCACCCATTATAATCACCCATTATAATCACCCATTATAATCACCCATTATAATCACCCATTATAATCACCCTTTAGAATCACACTTTGTAACCCTTTATAATCACCCATTATAATCATCCTTTAGAATGTAACAAGAGTTACATTCTGTAACAATAGTGATTATAATGGGTGATTCTAAAGGGTGATTATAAACGTTGATATATGGTAGATATGGGCCCTGTCCAGGATAATGGAGACAGGGGGAGTGTGTATATACATATGGCATGTCGTGGGTATAAATGGTCTTAGCTATAGAAACTGTGTAGAAATGGCACTTGAGGACTGTGAGAGATAGGTTGAAGCAACAGATTGCTACTTTGTAGGAGGTAATATACAGTGCCTTCAGAAAGTATTCACACCCCTTGACTTTTTCCACATTTTGATGTTACAACTTGAATGGAAAATTGATTCATTTGAGAATTTTTTGTCACTGATATATATATATATATAATACCACATAATTTGAAAGTGAATTTTTTTTTTTTTTTAATTTCTTCCAAATTAATTTAAAAAGAAAAGCTGAAATATCTTGAGTCAATAAGTATTCAACCTCTTTGCTGTGACACTCCAAATTGAGCTCAGGTGCATCCAATTTTCTTTGATCATCCTTGAGATGTATCTACAACTTAATTGGAATCCACCTGTGGCGAATTCAATTGATTGTACATGATTTAGAAAGAATCACCTTTCTATACAAGGTCCTACAGGTGACAGTGCAGGTCAGAGCAGAAACTCTACCATGAAGTCCAAGGAACTGGCCGTATAACTCAGAGATAGAATTGTGAGGAGGCATCGATATGGGGAAGGGTGTAAAACAATTTCTGGAGTGTTGAAAGTTCCCAAGAACACAGTGAGCTCCATCATTAGGAAATGGAAAGAATATGGAACAACCCAGACTCTTACTAGAGCTGGCCGTCTGACCTAACTGAGCAACCGGGCAAGAAGGACCTTGGTCAGCGAGGTGACCAAGAACCCAATGACCATTTTGACAGAACTACAGAGTGCCTTGGCTAAGATGACAGAACCTGCAAGAAGGATAATAGTCTCTGTAGCACTTCACAAATCTCGGCTTAATGGGTGAGTGACCAGATGGAAGACGCTCCTCAGAAAAAGCCACATGACTACACTTGGAGTTTGCAAAAAGGCAAGTGAAAGACTCGGAGCATGAGGCCAAACTTTCTGTGGTCTGATGAGATGAAAATTGAACTCTTTCACCTGAATGCAAAGCGCTACGTCTGGTGGAAATCGAACACAGCTCATCGCCCATCTACCCATCCTGACTGTGAACCATGGTGGTGGCAGCATCATGCTATGGGGATGCTTTTCAGCGGCATGGACTGGGAGACATGAAGGATAGAGGGAACAATGAATGGAGCCAAGCACAGGCAAATCCTTGAGGAGAACCTGCTTCAGAGTACAAAACACTGTGACGAAGATTTACACTCCAACAGGACAATGACCCCAAGCACACAGCCAATGCAACACTGGAATGGCTTCAGAACAAGAACGTGAAAGTCCTGAGTGGCCCAGCCAAAGCCCAGACTTGAATCACATTGAGAATCTGTGGAAAGACTTGAAGATTTTTGTTCACCGACGCAACTCATCCAACTTGACAGAGCTTGAACAAATCTGCAAAGAAGAATGGGAGAAACTCCACAAATCCAGATGGCAAAGTTGATACAGACATACCCAAGAAAACTCAAAGCTGTAATCACTGCCAAACGCGCCTCTACGATGTATTGACTCAGGGGGTTGAATACTTTTGTAAATTAGATATTTGTGTATTTCGTTTTTAAATACTTTGTATTAATTTTTTTTTAAATCCACTTTGACATTATGGGGTATCTTGTGTAGATCAGTGACCAAAAAATCTAAATTAATCCATATTAAATTCAGGTTCTTGCACAACAAAATGTGAAAACGTCAAGAGCTGTGAATACTTTCCGAAGGTACTCCAAGTGGGTTATGCTTACGGATGGAGTCTGCAGAGTAAATTGGCATTGGTGATGGTGGGGTACGTGTCGTTGGTGTTCACGGTGTGGTAAAGTCAAGCGATGATGACGAGAAATTGAGTGCAAGCATTTGTGTGGGTGCGGCGAGTAATCGACACCACCACAGCACAACCATCCAGCGTGATGATATCAGTCAGTTTGTCTGCTGGTAATCCAC
Source organism: Myxine glutinosa (assembly GCF_964187855.1). Lineage (NCBI taxonomy): Eukaryota > Metazoa > Chordata > Myxini > Myxiniformes > Myxinidae > Myxine > Myxine glutinosa. The sequence goes on along the minus strand of NC_136273.1, from coordinate 52,478,958 downwards.
TGGGCCCCTGCTTTTTCATGAGTGTGTCGAGCTCGAGCACCTTTCAACTTCCTCATTCCAGGGCCCGATGTGGTGTGTGTAAATATGGCAACGTGGCTCCTCTCCGGTCCTCTCTACCCTGGAGGGCAGTGAAAAAGAGCCGATCCTCCTATGCAGTATTATGTTCCATATGTCATTGTTATCTCCATTTATTCTTGTTCTACATTTATTCCAGTGTGGGATTGTTGTTGTTCTACGTTATGGCCTTCCCATCCTAACCAATAATCCCTTCCATGATGAGTATATCCATGAGTTAATCCTTCCTCTAATTCACAGAAAGGTGTGTGTTTGTGTCACTACTCCTCCTACAGTTTTAGGGCCTATTAATTCCAGACTTACTACATGGGATCAGAATGACCCCAATTAGTGCATAGGGGTGTTTTTATATTTGCTGGTGGTCTTTCAGGGGGGGGGGCGTGGGGGGGGGGCGTACCGTACGACAAGTGCCCCACCCTCTCCAGGTGGATGTAATAATTGCAGGCTCATCCTACAACTATTATGTCTACCTGGCCAGGGAGCAGGGATTTGGTGGAAATTATTTTTATGATTAACGATTCGTTGAGGCCTTAATTCAGCTGAGTAAAGTGAGGAGTTTGTTTATTCGGCTCTGTGCAGTTTGGTAAAAGCTTTGTCGAAGTGACGTTGAGGTTCAATGAAGAACAAACAAATGAGATTCAGTTGAAAGTAAACATTGAGAATGGAGTATGAGGGTCAGGTCGATGAGAGACGTACACAAAAACAAGGTCGGAGGGCAGCAGAGAAGATTATGGTGTTCTTCTTCTTCTTCTCATGTGGGGACCTGGCTGTGGGTAGCACCATTTACTGGAGGTGCAGCCGTGCTGTGATGCAGTGCCCCCTGCAGGTTAGAGCAGGAAGTTGTAATTTGTTCAGGGTGCTGGCAATAACTCGCGTACTCTTCGTGAAGGACACCGTGGGATCTTTAGCGTCTCCCAACCAATGTTGTCAGATGGGAGGCCCAACTTGAGGTCCATCCGAGGGGCGGCACACATTGATCAATCGCCAAGATGAAGGAATAAATATGGGAGACAACACTGAACTGGCACCGACAAAACCTGGAGATGACAGATTGGAACCAGACAAAGTGTGATTTGCCTGAGGGGGGAAACAAAGGATTAGCCTGGGGGGAGGGGGGGACAAAGGATTTCCGGGAGGGGGGGGGGGACAAAGGATTTGCCTGAGGGGGAGAAACAAAGGATTTTCCATGAGGAGTAAAAATAAAGGATTTGCTTGAGGGGGGGGGGGGGGGGGACAAAGAATTTCCGGGAGGGGGGAAAGAAAGGATTTGCCTGAGGGGGAGAAACAAAGGATTTTCCATGAGAAGTAAAAATAAAGGATTTGCCTGAGGGGGGGAAACAAAGGATTTCCGGGAGGAGTAAAAATAAAGGATTTCCCTGAGGGGGGAAACGGAAAGTTGGAGGGGATTGGAGTGATGTAATCGCATTATGGCATATTTATTTAGTATTTCCACAAACAAGTCAAGTACAAATATCTCAGTTCAAAAAAAACAATACATCATGTAACGTGGACAAAACGCACACCTGTGTGCCACCTTTGCCATGTTTCGCTCTTCCCACCTCGCCGATACATTCTGGATGTCAAATGTGTATATAAAATGATAAAGTGCAGCAATTCATCTTCCTTGCTGATCGTTGAAGCAAATAGCTGTCACGTGAGTAATATTTGTGACTTATTTAAGCCAAAGTGCAAGTGTTGTTTGATTATAATAACAAAGTGCAGTAAATAACAAAGTGTAAATAACAAATAATAACAAAGTGCAGTATACACCTGGCTACACGTCAAATCACCGTAAAACAACCATCCTTTGATTCTCCTCTCAAATTTCCTTTTCTAAACCGTTTTTCTCTCTTTCTGATTGCACAAAAAACACACACAAATCATTCGGAGCCTTTGGTTCATCAGTAATCTTGTTTCCCTCTTCAGGTGTTTCCACATCACTTGACAAGCAGTTCGGGGTACTTTTCTTGAAGTTCCTGCTGAAAAGATAAATAATGGAAATTTAAAAAATGTAGATTTCCACTTATTATAATCGTACAGTGCCTTCAGAAAGTATTCACACCCCTTGACCTTTTCACATTTTGTTGTGTTACAGCCTGAGTTTAAAATGGATTAAAATAGGATTTTTTGTTACTGATCGACACATAATACCTCATAATGTCAAAGTGGGATTTTCTTTTTAGAATTCTTATCACAAAATAATGAAAATTGAAAAGCTGAAATGTCTTGAGTCAATACGTAGTCGACCACTTCCCTATGACACTCCAAATTGAGCTCAGGTGCATCCAGTTTTCTTTGATCATTCTTGAGATGTCTCGACAACTTCATTGGAGTCCACCTATGGTCATTTCAATTGAATGGACATGATTTAGAAGGAAATACACCTTTCTATATAAGGTCCCACAGTTGATGGTGCAAGGCAGAGCAGAAACTCTACGATGAAGTCCAAGGAACTGTCCGTAGAACTCCAAGATAGAATTGTGAGGAAGCATAGATCTGGGAAGGGTAGAAAACAATTTCTAGAGTGTTCAAAGTTCCCAAGAGCACAGTGAGCTCCATCATTAGGAAATCGAAAGAATATGGAATGACCCAGACTCTTCCTTGGGCGGCCGACCAAATTGAGCAACCGGATGAGAAGGACCTTAGTCAGGGAGGTGAACAAGAACCCAATGACCACTCTGACAGAACTACAGAGTTCCTTTGGTGATATGTGAGAACCTACCGGAAGGACAACATTTCTGCATTTGTCTCTGCATTTCATTTCTGTATTTCATTTTTCGACGTTATGCAAAAAATTCAAAACAAAAATTCCACTTTCACATTTTGGGGTATTATGTGTATATCAGGGACAAAAACAAAATGTCAATGTAAACCATTTTAAATTCAGGCTGTAACACAACAAAATGTGAAAAAGTCAAGGGGTGTGAATACTTTCAGAAGGCATTGTATCTGTATGTCAATCCAATTCTTATGTTCATGAAACAGTTTGATCACTGGATGATATGTTCAATCAACACTTCCACAACTTCACCCACCACTTGAAAGGGGATGGGTAAAGTTTTTATTTCCGTTAAAACGTTAATTTTTTTCATCCCAGATCTTTCAAAGAGATACTAGGTCTAAGAAAATCCAACTTTTGGTGTTGTTAAAAAATAAAAGTAGATATAATCAATTAATAATAATCAATTCTGGTGTAGATCTGCATCAACTAAATACAGACTTGGCATTTAATATGGAATATTTTTTTTCTCTTGACTTGGGTTTACTTTCTGAACTCAGTATATCAATCTGGTGAGTTTCTTTTCCGCTTCGGTGATTTCTTTGTTAAAAGAACCATGTCACTGATTGTCTGTCGCAGCAAGAAGTCAATAACAGGATAATATCACAGGTGGCGTGACAAAATGTAAGGGCAGGTACATTTGACGATTGGCTTCACAATCGGGTATATAAGGGTTGTTGCGTTCTGTATTAGTGGAAAGCAACTGCTGCATGTCTACAAAAGTTATTGCCGCTTCCTCTGGAGATGGTCCGTCAACTCGACAATGCTGTTTGTCATGGAGTGGTGGCTTTACGAAATTCCGGTATGAAACAGCGTGCTATTGCTTGGCAGTATGGCATCACTGAAGGTCAGGTGTCAAAGATCCTGAAACGAAATGCTCAGAGGGGTGTCCCTTCTCCAATAACGAGGCCAGGATGTCCCCACAGAATCACAAGGAGAGATGATCGCCAGCTGCACCGGTTAGTCTGCAATGGCCGTACCAGGTCAGCTAATCGGCTTAGGGCTGAGTGGCAGCAACTGACAAATGTGCCTGTATCCAGAAGGCTAGTTAACCAACGACTGGTTCAAGCAGGCTCTCATGCCAGGCGTCCCCTGAGAAAGCCACGCCTGCCCAGACAACACAGCCAGCGCCGATTGCAGTGGGCCAGAGAGCACCGTCAATGGCAGCCAGGACACTGGAATGACGTGACCCTCAGTGACGAGTCTAGATTTCTGGTCTATCGTCAAGATGGCCGCGTCCGAGTGCGCAGACAAGTGCATGAAGCCTACAACGAAGATTGTATAGTGCCAAGAGTCCAAGCTGGAGGTGGTGGGGTGACCGTTTGGGCTGCTTTTCATGCAGGGGGCAAAACTGACCTGGTTGTTCTGAATGGAAACCTGAACCAGTTCAAGTACAGGGCCATTCTGGAAGAAACATTGCTTCCATTTGCTCGTGCAGCCTTTCGAGGAAACTTTGTCTTCCAAGATGACAATGCACGGCCTCATCGTGCTCGCATGATCCAACACTTTCTTGCTGACCGTGGTGTAGAGCATATGGAGTGGCCTGCCATGTCCCCGGATATGAATCCGATAGAGAACTTGTGGGCAGAATTAACGTGTCAAATCGACAACTTGGATCAGCAGCCGACCTCTGTGCATGAATTGCAGCAGGCTATTGTCACTGCATGGCAAGCGATTCCTGTCCAAACCTTGGCAAATCTCGTGAACAGCATGCCTCGACGTGTAGGTGCTCTCCTGAATGCTCGTGGGGGTTACACGAAGTATTGAACTGTAATTTTACTGTCCGTAATCCCAGTCATAATTTAACTTATGTTTTTGTTGAAATTTTTTTTGGCTCATGTGTAAAATAAAGAGATACTTCTGGAAAACGTACAGAAGTTTAACACAGTACTGTCCGTGAATTGAGTTCGATATCAATTTACATCACTTTCAAGGATCAATTTATTTGCTTCGAAATGTCAAATGTGGTTTTTGTTTCTTTTAAAGATCACATTAACAAAATCTAGAATAATTTCAACATAATTCCAATGAACTTTTGGTTCTAAGTCATCTTGAAAAGTAAGTTCACCCCCACAAAAAAACATTCCATATTAAATGCCAAGTCTGTATAATCAATGCTGGTGAAGGCTAGTGTAGATCTGCATCAACGGACAGGTAGACCAATGGATGGAATCAACAGGTAGGATGTTGATTGAGGTGCCCAGATATAAACTGCCAAATTGAGTGTGAGGCATCATTGTTTGTGCCGGCTCCCGGATGTATATTAAACTTGGCGTTCTGTCTAATGTCTTTAGTTGGTGGATGTTGAAGATCCCACGGTGTCCTTCGCGAAAACCCAAACTAGCTGGGTTTATAGCCATTTATTTTCAATTTATACATAAAGCAATTTATTTGTGGCAAATTCCAAGTTTATATCTGGGTCGGGATTCAATTCAAACCCAGGCCCTACAGCTTGGAGGAGAGTGCGCATCTCTTTATGCTATCCTACCAGCCCTTGTGAGTTGTGAGAAAAACAATTCCTTACTCATTATCTTACTAATTATACAGTACAATGATAAATTAAAGTGAATACTTTTTGGACGATTGCAAGTATTTTGTTCCGAGAACATTTTGAACACCTCTCGTATGTCCGAAAGCCAAGACGTACCTGGAAGCCCAGGTCTTCATTCTGAGCATTGCCCATCCAATGGTGACAACAATGACCATAGCAGAACATAAAACGATGATCGGCATCAACATTTCAAGGAGATACAAAGCATTTTCTACATCTGTGGGAGAGGATTAAAAAAAACAAGATATGAATGGAGCTGAAGAATCATGCAGCAAATTAATTATCAGGTGTTATTTTAATTTTTTCATATGCAGCACATTGTACAAATAAGGTAATTCTCTATATGTGTGTATGTGTGTATAATTGTCCCCCGCCGCACCGCGGAGCGAAAGGGGGACTATGGTTTTCCCCTCCATGCGTGCATCCGTGCGTGCGTCAGCGAAGGACCGAATTCTCATTTGGTGTGTGGGTGCAACCCACGTCAAAATCCAAGATGGCCGCCGCCATGTATGTCTGACGCCATGTATGTCTGAAACTTGTGAGCGGAATATCTTGAAAAATAAGCGAAGTACCAACGTCTAATCTGGTGTGTGGGTGTATCCAGGCATAAGGAAGAACGCTATTGAAAATTGGGTCGCCACGTCAAAATCCAAGATGGCCGCCACCATATATATGTCTGAACCTTGTGAGCGAAATATCTTGAAAAATAAACGAACTACTAACTTCTAATCTGGTGTGTGGGTGTATCTGCGCATAAGGGAGAACGCTGTTGAAAACTGGGTCGCAACGTCAAAATCCAAGATGGCCACCCTGCGTCTTCCACTTTGTCAACTCACATCACTTCACCGACGGGGGACCTAGGCGTAACGCTTGTTGTATGTATCGTATAATTTGCTGCAGATGCAGCTGTGCCACTGATACAGTGCCCCCTATGGGTTACACAATGATACATAAGGAAATTAGATGCAGAAGGAGGCTATTTGGCCCATCATGCCTCCTCCACATCAAGACCAGACCAATCTAAATAAAACTAGAACAGGGTGCATATCTCCGCCATGCTAATTAGCCCAGTCAATGGCGAATCTGCATATAGCGATCCGTGAATTCACGTTTAGAAAGTAGAAACCATCATGGCATTCCGTCATTCACTTGAACTCGATATCTCTTTTTTCATTCCAAACAGCATAACTTCAATCACAAATGAAATAACATTAATATATAAATAAATAAAAACTTTCAACAACATTCGAGACATAAACAAATATTTAAATCCTGATGTGAAGTTCCGTACGGTTGGATGAATACAATTACGAATTCAAAATCGTAATTGTATTCACTCAATTCCAATCATCAATTGATACTTTAACAAAACGATTAACACGATTAACATTTAACGATTTAACATTACGATTGAATAACGGTTGTATTTGGATATTATCAAACCCGCGCATTGCCGTCATCTGTCCACTTCCGCATTCGCGGCAGGTTCATAATTGTGAACAAAATCTAAACAGTATTTGTACAATTTCCATAAAAGCCACATCACTGTTCATATCGGTAATATATTGTGCTATATATCACTTTGGCCCTATCTCTAAATGGTGATTTCTGCTCATGAAATGGTCTGGAATATGAAATTCTGGAATTCTGATCTGGAATGAAAAATTATCGTATCTGGATGCGAATCTTCACCGAAATCGAATCAATTTGTCCTTGTAACGCACCCAGCCATTTATTTTGTCCATACATACTTGGCCAGGGTCCTCGCTCGCATCAGGTGCTTGAATGTTTCTGGTGTTGATTGGTCAGTCTGATTACTCCAACCAACCAGAACGCACATAAGATGCCGTTGAATAATTCAGTGATAATTACTCATTTTTTGAACAAAACATACAGATGGCTGTGTGCCTTGTGCAGGAGATGATTGAACCGACTTTATAGGCCATTTTTCCCCGCAGAGCGGGGGTTGGCCTTTTGTGGGCACCGTGGTCCCCTTTTTAAAGCAATGTTTTATGGACGGATGCCCTTCCTGCCGCCAACCCTATTGGTCGCCTCTTGCGACACACAGGGAATTACCAGTGAACTGGTACTCAATTTGCCGACCTCGGAAGGATGACAGGCTGAGTCAACCCTCCTGACGTTAATTCAGCGATCGACCAGGATTCGAACCCAGGATCCTAGGATCCCAAGCCGGCACCCGAACCGCTAAGTCAACACCTGGCTTGTGCAGGGGATGATTAAACACGATTAAACAGCAAATTAGACTTCCGTGAATCGAAATTTCCCATTCCACCAGGGTTTGTTTGTGCTCTATTTTCAAAACTAGTGAGGTACCCGTGCTATGCAAGGGTGGGAGGCCAGAAGCAAACAGACAATGCAGAAACGGCGAATGCTAAAGCATGAAACCAACAAATTCCACATTCCTGTAGCACCTTCAGTCGCACGTCAGACATGGACAGCAAGTTCGTGAAGGACTTCCATGAAAAACGTACCCGTTGGCAAACAAACGGGTATGTTTGTTCCATGCCCAGTCAATGGCGAATCTGCATATAGCGATCCGTGAATTCACGTTTTGAAAGTAGAAACCATCACGGCATTCCGTCATTCACTTGAACCCGATATCTCTTTTTTCATTCCAAACAGCATAACTTCAATCACAAATGAAATAACATTAATATATATATATATAAAAAACTTTCAACAACATTCGTGACATAAACAAATATTTAAATCCTGATGTGAAGTTCTGTACGGTTGGGTGAATACAATTACGAATTTAAAATTGTAATTGTATTCACTCAATTCCAATCGTCAATTGATACTTTAACAACACGATTAACGTTTAACGATTTAACATTACGATTGAATGACGGTTGTATTTGGATATTATCAAACCCGCGCATTGCCGTCATCTGTCCACTTCCGCATTCGCGGCAAGTTCATAATTCTCTTCAAAATCTAAACAGTATTTGTAGAATTTCAATAAAAGCCACATCACTGTTCATATCGGTAAATATTATTCCATCGTGTTTGGAAAAACTGGAAAATTGGAAAACTTGGAAAAACAATATAGCCTATTCTACTCCCAGGGGTCCCTGGAATACCCACCCAAAATGTCGTTGCGATCGGTCAGCTGTTTTTGCGGTACCTTCGAACGGACGGACGGACATTTGGTGAATTATAGTAAGATGCTGAGGGTCGAGTGAAGAAGAAACATTCTTTTTGAAGTAAAAAAGAAAAGAAAAAGTTTTTGCTATAACTCTTCCGGGATCAGAATCAAACTCACCAATCCGACTTTTTCACTTTAACTAACTGTAATTATAGCATCATCTGTCCAGCTAGCCCCTACTATCCTCCCCAAAACTCACTATTAGCGAGTCAAACTTTTACCATAATTTGATGTTGACAACAAAGCCACAGATATCTCGCTCTAAGCATTTTAACATTCCCTGTGGTTTAGAGTAAAGGAAATGTCGTGAAAAGACAAAAGAATAACTGGTTGTACATATATCATACATAGAGAAAGAGGCTCAAACTCTCCAATGCGGGTGAAGTACGTACGTGTATTCACTCCTTTGATGTACACTTGTACATCATGGCGAAAGGTCAATCCGGAGTTTTGTACGCAACAGTAAAACACCCCCGAGTCTTGCTTGGTCACCGAGGAGATGACGAGAGAAGCATTTCCGGTAAAAGCATCACAAGGACAAGACACTCTTCCGGAAAAGTGATTGTCAATGACTTCAGTATGTGCTTCACGACATACAAATATTATCTACAAAGCAAACATATGAGGAAACGAAGCAAAAATGCGGCAACATATGTTTTTAAGAGGGTAAAGATGTTACATGAAAGAAAGAAAAAAATCAAAATATTTGAGTAAAGGGACACAGAAGTGGGGACAAACCTCTCTACGCTTCTCTCGTTGAGGTTTCCAGCTCCAAACTATGAAAGGAATTCCTGGTTTCGGTGAGAACGTGCAATTGATTGTGACACTTTTACCTTCGGCCACAGACAAGTTATCGATGCCGAGTGTCACAGCAGGGCCGTATGAAATCATCACTGTGTGAATGCAAACAAAATGGTGTCGGTAGGGTACAGATTCTCAGTTTTGTCAGTCACCTTGGTAGCTCTATTAATAGGTTCTGAAGGAAAATAAACAAAAGAGGAAAACAAATGTGAATCAATCTGTCAACGGAACCCGATAAAGTCCATCGCTTATCACACTCCCAGCTATGACTGTACCTCTTGCATTCTAGCGAGAGAAGGGTATTCCAACATGGCGGCTGCTGGCCCTGCGAGCGCGTGCTGCGGGTGTGCTCCAGTTTATACAGCTCAGTGGGTTCATCTCACTGATAGTGCAGGCCCACCTGACATTGCCATATTATTTCAACCCCTGCCTGGTTGTGCGAGTGAAAGTGTGTCGTACCTAGGGGGAGATGGTGCATTCCTTGTGGTTTTATATCATGTCTTTGTGTAATAAATTATTTATTTTGTAAGGAATGGTGTACCTCGTGCTTTTGCCATTTTGTTACACAAACGATTGGGTTAATTTAGGGTGCCTGGATAATTTAATTGTCGTAGCTTTGTTTGCTAAATGTAACGGGAATAGCACCACCAATGATCTGCAGCAACCTCTCGGCACACACCTGAGAAGAATAGTACTTTGGGGCCTAAGCCCAGCGTGCAGTTGTGTCTTTGCCGGAAGCTGTCGTTCATCCCTATATATTTGATGGAAACCACTTGTAGAGCATTTTATAGTGCAAGACTACATTCCTCCGTCTAATCATTTTCCTTGGGTCTCATAGGCACAACACATCCCATATTCCTTAAATATCTCACCCAAAGCCACCACGCAGAACGACCATCCCACATGAAGTTTCATGTTTCTTCTTGCAATGTCACCTGAAAACAGCAAAAATTAAATAATTGCAAATTGGAAAAAAAATAAATGAAATAAAACCAAATAATAAATAATTAAATGACACCAAATGAAAAACAATGGGAAATTATTCTTCCAAAAAACAGTGAACTCTTCACGCCTCCTTGCGGGAACCATAATGACAGATCAGAAAATATTCAAAGCATTATTGTTTTGCCACAACTGTAGATAATATATGCCAACTTGTTAAAGTTTACAAAAGAGGCTGTTATGCAATCTGTTGTGGACTGGTTTGAACATCTTTCCGCTGCATAAGGGAAGTTTGATGGCGATAACTCGCATCTCCCAGATGACGGGAGGGAAAACAGGAAAATGCAAACAAGCAAAGTAGCATCTTCCCAATATTTCTCAGAATTAACAGAACAAAAGGGTCATTGTGAGGAATGTTGCCTTGAAGACCTCAAAAAAGAAACTATGGATTCTCATGAAGAGCGGGGTTTTTTTTTTTGTATACTGAATCGAGGCTCGTGAAAGAGCTAACATTTATTTCACAAACAAATCAACCAGACAAACAAAGCACACAAAAAGAGGGAGCGGAAGACAAGATGGGGAGAGAAGGGGAAGCACACAACCACAACATTTGAGAGCAGGGAGAAGTGTGGGAGGGAGAGGGCTTGGGGGCAGGAGGCGTGGGGAGGGGAGGGGGGTGGGGGGGGGGAGTTTTTTTTTGTATACTGAATGAATTATTTGTCTGGAATGAAACCAAACTAATGGGAACATAATGCTCCCCGGCAGAGCCTGCAACCTCCTTTGATGAAGCTCACCTGTGGAGCAACCTCATCATCCTCGGAAGCCTGTTGGCAGCCATTGAATGGAGTAATGGACTCTGCTCAGGAGAAAAGTAAAGCTGAATATGTTGACACTATCTGTACTGAAAGGTCCAAGATACACAATCCCTCCGTGACCATACTCATCATTTCCATCCATAACAGACTGATCTCTACTACATGTGGAGTTTCATCTTCCAAGTCAATGTTAACACCCTTCCGATGGCAATGGTGCTAACCCTCGATAATTGCAATTCTGCTCGATCCGCTCCACTTTCCTCCCTATTTTCCAGAACTTTGCAGATTGTCTCCTGCTTTCATCCTAGAAAGTTACAAACATGGAACCCAGAAAGGACTATCTCCCCCATTCACAACAAGGGTTTAAAATCTGATCCACTCTACAGACGGATCAGCCTTTCTGACAAACAGATGGAATCTATCATTCTCGGAGACCAGCTCAGGCATTACCTGTTCTCAACTCCTCAATCTCGGATGATCAGTTTGGTTTCTGCTCCAGTTACTCTACCCTGAACATGTTGCTTCTTCAAACTTCAGAATGGACTGATGATTTTTGTTGATACAGCAGACAAACATACCTTTTCGGTTTTATATACATGGATTCAGGTTTAAATCGTATGTATTTTATAGACCGACTCACATTCCAATACTACGTACTTTATAGATGTACTCACATTTTAACTGTACATCTACTATATAAGACAGATGTCTGTCTCTGTGTGTGTGTGTCTGTGTGTCGCCATTTTTCTCAGAGATGGCTGAACGGATCTTCGTCAAACTTTCAGAGGTTCATCAGTCACTGCCTGGGAGTGTTTGAAGCCCCACAAAAAAAAAAAAAAAAAATTAAAAAAAGAAGTTTCATTTTTGGGATATCGCTCGATAGTGCTGCCTCCCTCTCCCCCCTCCACCTCTCCTCCCATCCTCCCTCCCTCCCTCCCATCTCCCCCACCTCCTCTCCTCACCCCCTTCCTCATCCCCCCCCCTTGCCACACTCCCCCTCTCACCCCCTCCCATCCCCTTTCCCCCTCCCCCTCTCTCCCCCTTCCCTCCCTCCCCCCTCCCATTCCCCCCCTCCTCTCCCCCTACCTCCTCCCCCGCCCTGCAACGCCGGGTACTTCTGCTAGTCTACTATATAAGACAGATGTCTGTCTGTGTGTGTGTGTGTCTGTCTGTGTGTCGCCATTTTTCTCAGAGATGGCTGAACGGATCTTCGTCAAAGTTTCAGAGGTTGATTAGTGAGTGCATGGGAGTGTTTTAGGCGGAAAAAAGAAACAATTTATGGAAAAAAAAGGTTTTTTTTTTTTAAACTAAATCGCTCGATAGTGCCTAAGTCTTTTAAAATGAATGACAGTTATATACAAGTACACATTCGCATAAATAAATACAAAACAATTGCCAGACATTTGAATACAAATAAATCAAACAATTCCGGAAGCGGTCGAAGTTGGTAGTATGCCTTCTTCTTCTTCCTGACCTGCATCACAGTTAACTCAGAAACGTGATGAACGCCACATTCACCCACCAGCATATATATGAACCTCCTTCCTCTCCTGCCTCCTCTCCCCTCCCCTCTCCCCTCCCCCCTCCCCTCCCCTTTGCTCCCCCTACCTCCTTCCCACCCCCCTTCCCCCCTCACCCCCCTCTCCTCACCTTCCCCCCCTTCCCCACCCAGCAACGCTGGGTACTTCTGCTAGTACTCTATACAGGTATGTGGTTGAAAAAACATAACGTGTAATAATGGCTACCACCAGGTGGCATTCGTGGCCTACATTAGCACGTTTTTTGAAGACAGACAAACAAACTAACAAACAAAAGCACCCCAAAATGTAATTCCCTCAAGGGTAACAAGAAAAGGGAATGAACAAACAACAAGAGAGAGAGGGGGGAATTGGAAGGGGTTACGGGACAGCAGCCTGCTCAAGGTTAATAGTGGTGGCGGAGGGGCATGAGGTAGAAAAAGCAATACATTTTCTCTAATACCTCCTCAGAGTACTTGTTGTGGAGCTCGTTTTCGCACCTCGTACTCAGACTCTCGGCGGGCTCTGACTCTCAATGTTCCGCACCGCCTGATGTTCGGTGGTCCCAAAAGCAAGGACTTTGTATCTCGTGCAAAAGCTCTTAATGGCACAGAATCCTCAGCGGTGACACCTTTTAATGACCTTTCTGTTGAGTATAAGATAGAAAAATAAGAACAAGTTAAAATAGGCCAGAGCAGGATAATTATTGATAACTAATAAAGGTACTTTGACAATGTAGCTAGTGTATCACTACTTAGTAGTTTACAGATGTAGTTAGAAACTAGAACGGTACTCTGTAGAGCACGTACCTCCGCCATGCTGAACAGTTTATGTGTTTTATCCCAACGATAAGCCGAATCTGGGTCCAGACTGGAACCAAAATCGAATTGGCTTGTTCTTGTCACTTACCCATCTCATCCACCAAGTTTAGTCATAATTCGTCCACAACCTTTTGAGATATAATGTTATATATTGTTTTTGGCCCTATCTCTGAATTATGAAGGATCATTAAAAAAAATTATAGTATCCAGGCCGGATACGTCTATCCGGATTTCATAATTTTTATTAATTACGAGCAGAAGTACCCGGCTGAGCTGGGAGAGGGAGGGGTGAGGAAGGGAGTGGGGGGAGTGGAAGGGGGAGGGGGAGTTGAGGGGAGAGGGAGTGTAAAGATATATTACATATACTTGTACATTATTTGGGGAGTGGGGGGTTGGTTGGAGGGGGGTGGGGCGGTTGGTGGCTTTGACAGGCCCCTCCGTTTTGGGGGATGGGGGAAAGGGAAGGAGGAAAACTTTTCCCGTGCAAAGAGTTCTTTAACCTCAGTGTTTCCCAGGTAAAAATAGGAAATTGTAATACCCTCTGCCACCATCACCAAGTGGTGCTACATTGTACACATTTACATAGAGAATTTTGCCCCTCCCCCAGCCCCCCAGAACCCCGCATGAGGCCGCGGCCACATAGCCTATGTTACCCCCCAGACAAAGTTGTATTTGGACCCCGAGTAACCCGGCGTTGCTCAAGCGAAAAAGAAACATTAACATATTTGAAATGAGGGCAAATATGATGGAAAAACAATTACATCCAAATCAGAATCACAAATGTGAAATCATCATTTTATCTTTCCGTTGGATATATGCTGCTGAATGTGCCGTTCATCACGTTTCTGATTTAAGTATGATGACGTTCAGGAAGAAGAAGAAGCCTTACCACCAACATCGACCGCTTCCGGTATTGTTTCTTTATTTGTGTTCAAATGTTTGGTAATTGTTTTGTATTTATTTATGCGAATGTGTACTTGTATATAACTGTCGTTAATCAAAAAGGCTTTGGCACTCCTAGTGATTTTTTTTAAAATCCCCCCAAAACGATTTTTTTTTTCTTGTTGTTGCCTCAAACACTCCCCGGCACTCACTGATGAACCTCTGAAAGTTTGACGAAGATCCGTTCAGCCATCTCTGAGAAAAATGGCGACCACACAGACAGACCAACGGCTCTCTTATATAGTCGATCCGTTCTAGTATAAATTATAGTATCCGGATTTTATAAACCGAGGGGAAGCTGCTCACAGGTGGTTGTGCGTACCTTTAAGATATCCTGCCAACCCTGTTCGAAAAGAAACTTATTTTTATAGAGAATTATGAAGATTGTAATGAACAAATGACCCAAAGTTAAACTTATCACTACAAGGTTCAGGCAATGACAGTTCCATCGTTCCTCCTACTCCACATGGTCAAACAACTGTACCTGTACCTGTACCTGATGTTGCGTTTAGACTTGGAGAGCTTCTCGTAGAGATTGCTTCTCTCTTCTTTTCCAAACAATTTCATTGGGCCTTCCGTCTTGTAAACTCAACAATCACACGAGTCGTTCTTTTGCTCCTCCAGTTCCCTCTCCAATTGTTTAGTGAAAACTATAGATGTGGAGAATGGGCTGATGGTCCAAAACTAACTACCTGCAGGAGACAAACGGAATCAGATGTGGGAGATTACCACGAGGAACATTGATGCAGGAGGAGGACATTGGGCCCACCACACCGACACCACATCAACACGACATTAATGAAACAGTTTATGAAGTTAAATTCATTTGGGGAGGGTAGTGGAGTGGGGATAGGAACAGTGGGACAGGCACAGACATCACCAGGTGACTAGCTTGTATATGACAGTATGTGCTTGGATATGACAGTATGTGCTTGTATATGACAGTGTGTGCTTGTATATCACAGTATGTGCTTGTATATAACAGTATGTGCTTGTACATAACAGTATGTGCTTGTACATGACAGTACGTGCTTGTGTATGACAGTATGTGATTGTATATTACAGTATGTGGTTGTACATGACAGTATGTGCTTGTATATGACAGTGTGTTCTTGTATATCACAGTATGTGCTTGTATATGACAGTATGTGCTTGTATATGACAGTATGTGCTTGTATATAACAGTATGTGCTTGTACATGACAGTATGTGCTTGTACATGACAGTACGTGCTTGTACATGACAGTATGTGATTGTATATGACAGTATGTGATTGTACATGACAGTATGTGCTTGTACATGACAGTATGTGCTTGTACATGACAGTAGGTGCTTGTACATGACAGTATGTGCTTGTACATGACAGTATGTGATTGTATATGCCAACCTGTGATTGTATATGACAGCATGTGCTTGTATATGACAGAATGTGCTTGTATATGACAGTATGTGCTTGTATATGACAGTATGTGCTTTTATATGACAGTATGTGCTTGTATATGACAGT
The DNA here is from genome assembly GCF_964187855.1 of Myxine glutinosa. NCBI lineage: Eukaryota > Metazoa > Chordata > Myxini > Myxiniformes > Myxinidae > Myxine > Myxine glutinosa. The sequence goes on along the minus strand of NC_136273.1, from coordinate 52,463,040 downwards.
ATGTGCTTGTATATGACAGTATGTGCTTGTATATGACAGTATGTGCTTGTATATGACAGTATGTGATTGTATATGACAGTATGTGCTTGTTTATGACAGTATGTGCTTGTATATGACAGTATGTGATTGTATATGACAGTATGTGCTTGTACATGACAGTATGTGCTTGTACATGACAGTAGGTGCTTGTACATGACAGTATGTGCTTGTACATGACAGTATGTGCTTGTACATGACAGTATGTGATTGTATATGCCAGCATGTGATTGTATAGGACAGCATGTGCTTGTATATGACAGCATGTGATTGTATATGACAGTATGTGCTTGTATATGACAGTATGTGCTTTTATATGACAGTATGTGATTGTATATGACAGTATGTGCTTGTATATGACAGTATGTGCTTGTATATGACAGTATGTGATTGTATATGACAGTATGTGCTTTTATATGACAGTATGTGATTGTATATGACAGTATGTGATTGTATATGACAGTATGTGCTTGTATATGACAGTATGTGATTGTATATGACAGTATGTGCTTTTATATGACAGTATGTGATTGTATATGACAGTATGTGATTGTATATGACAGTATGTGATTGTATATGACAGTATGTGATTGTATATGACAGTATGTGCTTGTATATGACAGTATGTGCTTGTATATGACAGTATGTGCTTGTATATGACAGTATGTGCTTTTATATGACAGTATGTGATTGTATATGACAGTATGTGATTGTATATGACAGTATGTGCTTGTTTATGACAGTATGTGCTTGTATATGACAGTATGTGATTGTATATGACAGTATGTGCTTGTATATGACAGTATGTGCTTGTATATGACAGTATGTGCTTGTTTATGACAGTATGTGCTTGTTTATGACTAAAATACGTTATTCGAAAAAATTAATTCTAAATTGTTGGAAGTTGGGTTCAAGCAGATTCACCTTCTGATGAGACCCTATCTCAAACATCACAATCATGACATTAAAAGTGGAGTAACAATAAAAGTATGAAATGCACGTTTCAATAATATTATGATTAAATGGGTAATTTGAGATGTTTTGAGTATATTGTTATGGATGCCGGTTTCGGGGTTCACCACGAGGGGGACTTTTCCCACTCCTCTCGAACTCCCTCCCTGAGGCCACCAGCCGCAGATAACTCTGCGGCATGACGGGTTGCTAATAAACCACGGACACCGATTGATACTGCCAAACCTGGCAGGGTCCTCGCTCTTTTACGAAGCGTGTTACCTTTCCGGTGGGTTGGTGATGTCAATTGGGGCACGTACCCTCGATGCGTACTTGTCTACTTGTTCAGGTACGGCCGAGCGAAACCATTAAATCCGCACCAGCTAAATTATGGAGCCAATTTGTGGGGATTCCCGGCTATCTAAACTATTACACACTTAATCAAGCCAATAGAAAACCAGATGAAATGGGCACGATGGAAACAAACTGTTTACCAAAGAAGCACATCTTATTATGATGGAGCAAACATATATGGTTATGTATGTGTGTATGTATGTGTATGTATGTATGTACGTACGTATATTTGTGACCAAAACGTCTTTTTTTCTTCTTCAAAGACGAGTACATATGAAACCGAAAAACACGGTCTGTGAAGCCGAAGGGGTGAGGCGGTGAAGCCGTGTGTCTATATATCTATTAATTACATATTGTTTAAATGTCAGTTGCATCCAGTCTAGTAATTTCATATGTCTGTTAATTAAATACTATTGGCATATAGCTTTCGACCCTTTAGACTGCTTCGACCTTTGAAGACCCTTTAAATCCCCCAAGACCCTCAAGACCACCAATACCCCTAAAGTTCCAAAAGACCATCTTAAAGACCCTGAGGACCCCAAATACCCTGAAGACCCCTAAGCCCCCTCAACATCCCGAAGATCCGTTGAAATTCCTTGGAAGGAAACTGATATTGTATGTTATTTTTACCTTCCAAGATGCTCCATCGATTAAATAACTGAAAGAATAATTCTCTAAAGATTTAAGAGGTCATTTAAATACTTTCCACAAAAACATTTAATGGAGAGGTGAATGTGACGTCACGACAACAAACCCATAAACGGAAGAATTAAAATATATTAATTAGGTATACAGTAATTAATTAAAATGGTGGGAGTCTCACAGGGGAGGGCGTAAGTCTCTTTGTTGCGACCTGACAATTATGAAAAGGAGAAGCCCACGGTTTATCATGTACCAGTACTTGAACCCCACAGTGGGGACTGAACCCCACACGGATAGTCAAGCGGATAAGTGATTTTTTAAATCAGGAATCATTCAAATAGTGATACAGGCATGAAACTTTACACAAACATTCAAAATGGCTATCTCTTGGAAATTAAATATTTAGCCACTTAAAAATCCAAAATGTCTGCCACTCTCCAAGATGGTGGCCACCATTTCCTCACATATGGATCATTGTGCGCCACATATATCGATAGAGTTGTTTACTATGTTTGATATTACCAATCAATAACATTCTTATCAACATCATGAAGTGTCCTCGTATTAAAACAACTCAAATGGTATCTTTATTTTGTCTTTAAAGGTGTTGTGATGGGGGAAGATGTGAAAACTGTAGTCGCAAGCACAGAAAAGTGGACGATGTTGAGAGAATCTGACATGATACCAGGTGAACAATCAGAAAATGCATATGTTTTGAATTGAAACCCTTTAGCATGCTATACACCAATACAGGTACAATAAACAATTATATGTGGAGTGGCATATTGCTCTACAATAATCAGAAAATGGCGACACCTGATAAATCATCCTGGCAAACGGACCGGACTAAATGCTGCCTGTGCCAACAAGCCAAAAACGAGGAGCTCAAAAACCCCCAAAAACTATTTGTACAACAGAGAGTAAAATGGCTACAGCAACACATAGAACTGGCTCGATATTTGTGAAGGATTTGAGCAGTTTGGGCACCTTCTTAACTTTGTTATTTCCTAATTGAAGAGGTGCTCGGATCTCACCAGTATTCTCGGTTTTGGGTGTTGGAAGATGGAAATGCTGGTTCCATGAAATGATGTGCTTGCAGTAGTTGCTGTCGGATTGTGGTCGATGTTGTCAAGTGAAGTAGCAAATACTACTGTAAATAACAAATATTCCTGCAGGTCACACGAGATCTGCTAGCAACCCTCCTCTGGTGAAACTGCCAAAATCAAGACTCTCTGCTCACCTTCACTCTTTCATTCCTCTTTTCTCCCGCCTCTGGAACAAACTCCCCCACTCCCTTCAATCCTTCTCCTCCCTCCAGGTCTTTAGAACATCTGTTCACCACCATCTCTTATCTTCTCCCATCCAAAACCTTGATCTTTTCTACCCCCGTTAATACACCCCAAATCCACCTTTTTGAAATTTCGTTTTTTGTCCTGAAAGTCCTTGTGGTGTTTCTGTTTCTGTTTATGTTTGTTTCTGTTCTATGTGTTAGCTCTTACACCAGCCTCAACTTTGTATACAAAATAAATAAATAAATAAATATATAAACAAATAAATAAACATTTTAAAAATTCCTTTTGATGTGTTATGTGATGATGATCATGATGATTGAACATACGGTGTCACCAAAGAGGAATTTCCCTGGATACGGGACAATAAAGGTTATTTGTGTTATGTTGATGTGGTAGTGATATGTAGAGCAGATAGATCTGAGTAGGTAACATGCTTCGTGTGTCGCGGTAAGGAAAACTAACTGTAATAAGTTCTTCATGTGTAGGCGTTTTGTCGGGTAAGATGTATACTTGTATACCTACCAGGAGGTTCGACTGATAAGTAGGGTAGGGATTAAAGAGTAGCGCCCTTGTATGTCTCACCTGGTCAGCCAAATCTTTGTCGCTTTTGACACCGCAACCACTTAGACACTTAGTTAGGATCTCCTTAGTGCAACACTAAATAACGCCCTCCCCTGACATGAATTGGGAAGGAAACCAGGCTAGGACACCGCCGCATGGCCGCCGCCATTTACACCTCCGACAGGCCGATCCACCTCGAGTGCCACGTGCTATGACCACACCACAGGCCTGTGATTCGGTGGAGGCCACTGATTGGGTGGCGCCGCCAATGCTGACGTCACCGCCGCGGAGTGATACGAGGGGTGGCAGGATTTTCGTGGAGTGAGTGGGTTGCGCGCCAGCTGGTTCAGAGCATAGTCAGGTTCACTTTGTTAACAAATATAATTTCGTTCAAAATTTTGTTAGATTAGCAAAACTACACATTTTTGGATTATTCAGAGCACGTGGAATCCAAAAATTAATGTTTACATTTGCGTAGACACCTTTGCGAAAATGACACTCAGGACAGTGATGAAGATAGTCAGGTTCACTATGTTAACAAATATAATTTCTTTCAAAATTTTGGGATTAGCAAACCTGTACATTTTTGGAATCTCCAGAGCATGGAGAATCTGAAAATCAATGTTGGCATTTGCACAGACACCTGCATGGCCGCCATTTTGGATTTTGAAAATGGCCGCCATAAAATACATATTTTGCGCGATCTCGGCTTCTAGTCAACCTAGAGACTTAATTAAATATGCTAATCCTATGTTTTCTGGGTCAAGGAATCCAATAAAGGCCTCAAAATAGTGCTCAGGATTATAGAAAAGCAACAAACAAAGGTAATTGAAAACCATTGTCTTTATATTTGTGATATAACTGTATTACATAATACATGATATTGCAAGTCCTTTGAAGTTATAGGTTGTTATAGGAAGTTATAGGTAGTATCAGATTGAACTATAAGTCCTATACACAGGATCTACGAGGTCTATACCGTTCAGGAATATGCTTTTACAGATCTTCATCACTGTCCTGAGTGTCATTTTCGCAAAGGTGTCTACGCAAATGTAAACATTAATTTTTGGATTCCTCGTGCTCTGAATATTCCAAAAATGTATAGTTTTGCTAATCTACCAAAATTTTGAACGAAAAAACAGTGAACCTGACTAGCAGTTGCTTATGGCAGTGAGTCTTGAGACGCAGTGGAGTGAGTGAGTTGGCAAGCAGAGGAGTTGGCCAGCAGTGGAGTTCGGACAGGGAGAGAATTGTGAGAGTTGCTTCGTTGGCTTGAACTTGGCTCGAAGCGGCACTTGGCGTGCAGTGGACTCACGCTCTCTCCCCCCCTTTGCCATTCTTCGTCGTTCTGTGTTCGTGCTCGAGTCGAGGGTCGACCTTGTGTGGAGTTCGCGGGCCTGCGTTGGACGCGTGGTGCTTGGTGCATGGACCTCGTTGGCGGCGAGAGGATCGGAGCTTGGAGCGAGGCCTGGTGGCGGCCAAGCGGGGTCGTGTTACACGCAAGACTACAGACAGATAAGACTGCACACTACATTACCTTTCCCAATTACACGACGAACGTGTTCTTTTTATTAATTCATATTCCCTCGTCTCGTTTCTGAAATCTGTCGAGTGGGGACGTTCCAATTAGGATATTTGTTACCGGCGCGTGCTTTTTCCTGTCCTTGCCTTTTTCCTTCAATAAACCATTATATTATTTTGCATCCCCTGTTAAACCTGTGCCTACTTGAGTTAATCCCTTTACAGGACCGGAGCTACGTCGGTGCACTGAAGGTAAGCTTTTGCCGCAGCCTCCATTTTCCTTCTTCCTCCCACGCGACATATAGCCAAATCCGTGTTTGGTTGTTGCCTCCGAATAAGACCATTTAGGCCATCCGCGACGCTGGTGTTAACCGGAGTTGCGCGACAACTGGTGTCAGGAGTGGGATACGAACTTTTTGACAACACGACAACTGTTGTCAGTTAGTGGGATTGAACCCCGAATCAAATTGGTGTCAAGGAGTGGAGAATTTGAACGAAAATTTTTCGTAGTCTGAGCCAAAAATTTGCATAGTCGATTGGTGTGCGGGATGCGAACAGCGCATCAGTTAAAATTTAATTTATTCCGGTTGGAAAAGCCATGCGGGAAAGCGACCTCCTTTACGGAGGAGGAGGTGGGCGGTATGGAAGAAGGGATGGAAGATGCGGGAAGTAGTGGGTGTGAGTCAGAAGTAGCTAGGGTTGAGCATAGTGTTGGAACTTCCCCCGCCAGGGAGACGGCCCCGGTGGATTTACAGGCCTTAATGCAATTTATGCAGGGAATGAGGATGTCTTGGAAAATCAAATTGGGGGATTGCAAAATAACATGAAAGAAATGAAAAGTGAAATGAAAAAAAAAATGGAGTCCCAGGGGAATGAACGTAGGGAAGGAATGAAGGGAATGAGTGATCGATTGGAGGGGCAAAGTAAAGGAAAAATTGAGGGACTAATTAACAAAATGGATGCCTGGACGAATGAATTGAGGGAAGGACGAACGAATGGTGCCGTTGGGGCACAGGAGGAGCCAAGGGTGGCAAAATTTGAATCGGAATGGGGGAAGGCAAATTGGCAATTGCAGCGGGAACGGCATGTGTACAGGTGAGTGTGGAGTGCCCACAGGTGAATGGGGAAGGAAATTGGGAATGTGGAAAAGGTAATGGGGAATGTTTCCCACCTGCTGGCCTGGTTGTTTATCGGGACCGTGTGGATGTCACAACACCTAAACCGGGGGATGGATTTGAATCCTTGCTGTGCCAGGGTGGTGGGTCAGAGCGAGAGGGGGTAGAGTTATTGGGGGTCCGTGTAATGGAGCCAGACCGGGTATTTATTGGGGATATTGGGGAAGACCTGTTGGAGCCGGAATTGATGGGGGATGATGATGAGGATGATGTGACCCAGCGGCTGGGGACCTGGGACAGTCCCATGGAGGACAAGGTTGACCAGGCCCAAAGGAGTTTGGGTGATGAGGTGAGCTGGTCCGAGGAGGAGGTTGGAAAGACCGAGGGGACTCTCACCGTACACTACGATTTGGCAATGGAGGCTCCGAAATCGGACAACCAGTTCGGGGAGTGTTTTGACTCCGGGCTGGATTTGGACCTTGGGGGATCGGGAGATCGTGCCTCTGAAGATTTGGTCCCTGTAGGGAATATGGAACAGCTGCAGGGAGGGGCAGAACAACTGGTGGTAGAGGTTGTTACCTGCAGCTGCGGTTTGGGACAGGAGATAAAAATTGTTAAAAGAAAATTTAAATTTAAATTAAAATGGGAAATTGATTTGGAGCAGCCTTGATTGGAGTTGGTCCCCAGGCTGCAGGTTTTGGACCAGGGGAGGTCATTGGTGATGGCCTCGCGGAAAAGTTGCCCCTTTCGAAATGTGGGGGTGCCAGCCAGCTGGGGGGCTGTGCTGGCGAGATTTGGACGTGGGGTCCAGCCTTGGGTGTCGAGGTACGACCTGGGCCCCACGGGAGGTCTGGTGGAGTGTGGTGTCCCTTGTCGGTTGGGGCGCCGTCCAGGCATGTGGCTCGGGCCGGCAGGGTCACCGGACCCTGGGGGGGGGGGCGGGGGGGGGGGTTAAGACCTCCAGGGGATCCGAGGTGGTTTCTCAAGCCTGGGATGGCATTTATTGAGGACCACTAGGGGGAGGTGTTGTGGGTCGCCCTTTGGTGGTGGCACTGCGGATGGCCAACTTGGGCCTGATGTGGTGACCACCCGGGCATGCGGCCTGGCACCCCCTCCCTGAGACTTTGGGACAGCCAGCATGTGGAGGCCTGACATGCTGTGTTGGTCTATGGACGCAGGTCAAACCGAATGGACAGGAATGAGACAGCCTGCCGGACAACCATTGGGGCATCTGTGGAACGTGATGGAGTGAGGGTGACTTTCCACAGATGGTCCGTTATGATTTATGGACTCTCGGTTTGGGAAGAGAGCCATGGGGATGTGAATTGGGAATTGGTAACGTGCCGAGCATATGGGCCATGCTCGGCTGGCATGTGTATGGCAAAGCATCTTTCTTTGGTGAGGTTAGTGAATTGTGACAAATGTTTGGCATGGGTAATCTGTGGGTTATATGTAAATTTAAAGGTGAATTTTGTGAAGAGAAATGGTGGACACTGTTTTGTGACACCATTATTGATCCAGGTGTGTAGACCAAAGTGTTGGAGGCTGTGATAAAAATTGATAGGGTAGCAAGACAGCCTTCAACTGGTTGCGGGGGCAACTGTGCTGATATTTGGGACGTGGGATCATGGGGATGGAGTTGTGTAATCTGGGGGTCAACTTGGTGCTGTGCGTGTCCACGGTGTGTGGACCATGTCTTCTGGGTGGGTCTCCTGGTGGAGCATGGCTGTTGACTGGACCTTGGTGTGGTCAAGTGTGGGTGAGCACTGGGGGGCTGCAGCTCTGTGGTCGGACTGGGGGATGATGTGGAGGTGCAGGGGACGTGGCTGTAGGGATGTCACGCACTGCGACCGTGCCCCCCAGGGCCGAGGTTGTGCGAGTGGTGGTGTGTTTTTGGCAGCAGGTGCTCACCACATTGGCCAGCTGGGGCTGGTGCAGCTGTGTTCCTCGCAGGGGGGCCGAAGGATGAATGGTGGGTCGCACCCTTATGGACACTCATGGGCCATGTTGGCCTTTTGACTGCTCACCTTGTCCCGATGACCCCTGCACGGTAGAGGTGCGGAGCTGTCGTGGCCACTGGTAGTTGTGTAGTGATGATCACCATTGGATGCGGATCCACATACCTGCCAGTGTAGTGGGGACTAAAGAGAAATTTGGATGACAATTTGATTGGCCCAATGATAAATTTTGGGATTTTGTTGGTGGATGGCACTTTGGACCTGACCAACTTGCAACTACCTGCCCTTGAGGTGAGTGTTTTGAGGTGTACTGTGTACTGTCCCAGGCTTCAGGACTTGCTTGTTAAATTGGGGACATGTAATTTGGAGTTGGGGGCGGGCGAGAGTGATGACATGGCCGGTGAGGGGGATGGATTGTGTGCCACAGAGTCTTGTGGGTGGCGTTTGTGTTAGTGTTGTGGTTATGTGTTTTGATGTGGTCGTGAGAGTGGAAACTGAGAATGAGAGATGATTAGGGTGATTATTGTGTGTTGGAAATGGAATTGTATTGGTTAAATGTGAACTGGGATTTCACATGCAGCAGGCCATGGCAAGCTTTGTAACATATTTTACACCATCTTTGGAATTGTGCTGAATTGTGTTGGAAAATGGAATGGCAGCGGGGGAGGAAGTCTGTTTTGGGATCTTGTGGGTGGGGAAGGTGTGTGTGTCTGCAGGTACAGATCAGGCTCTGAGGAGTGATGCCTGCGGCCCCCCTCTGTGGCAATTACCCCTGGCAGCCGGTGGTAACTGTAAATTCGAGCTCGTCGGGGAGGGTCTGGTTGGGCGCCCTGGGGTAAAGGAGACCCCCGGCGACCCGTGGAGCTGCGCGGCAGCAGGAGGCAATGGAGCCTGGTGTGTGGAGACCCTCACCGGCGAGGTAACGGCGGAAAGGAGTTGTTGGGCTGTCATGGGGCCAATAGGTAATGGGGGGGGGGGGGGGGCAATGAACTTGTGAGCCGGTTGACTTGTTTTTGGGACTGCGGGCACCACAGTCTGAGGCGGTCGCACCATCTTACTTGTGCGGTACCTCCCCGCTGAGCAGTTGAGGAATGCACACATGTGAATGACATCAATGCCATGGTCCTGCAGGGGGGGGGGGGGAGGGTGAAATAAGTGCTTGAAATGATCTTTGTGTAGTGGTGAGTTTCGGAATGAGTATGAGTGGATAAGGGGTTTGTGTTGAATGAATGTGGGCGAAATCCACCGAACCATGTCACTCACCTGTAACATCTGGACAGGGCCCGTGGAAATTTAGGGGCGCATTGGGGATGGCCCTGCAGCTAAGGTTGTGTCTTGTGGCATCCACCGGGGGATGTGGTCTGTAGACCGGGGTATGTACAAATGTTATAGAGTTTTGGAAGTTTTGAATTTTTGAATAAGGCTCATGTTTGTGGTTAAGGGAGATTTTTGAGTGTTGTTTGTTTCCTCCCTCCACAGGAACAAAGAAGAAAATGTAAATACATGAATGCATGATTGTTAAGGGGTTTAGAATGTTACGCAAGTGTAGGTAAGTAGTCCGACTCACTTCCCACAGCCTTCCTGATTTATTTTATAGGTTAATTAAGTGTGTGACAGTAAGCGTTAAGACTGGGATGGTAGTGCCTGCAGTGAACCTTACAGGAGCAACGGTTCCGGGGGGGGGGGGGGGGGGAGGGCTGTGTTACGTCTGGCGGGGTAGAGCAATATGTAGAGCAGCTAGATCTGAATAGGTAACATGCTTCGAGATGTCGCGAAAGCTAGAACCCACTATGTACCTTTAAGTTAGTATGTGTAGGCGTTTGTCGGGTTAAGATGTATACTTGTGAACTAACCAGGAGGTTCGTGTGTTAAGTAGAGTTAGGGATTAAAGAGTAGTGCCCCTGTGTGTCCTCACCTGGTTAGCCAAACCTTTGTCCCTTTTGGCACTGCAGACCAACATAGACATTCTGACAGGTCCTTAGCGCAACACTAAATAACGCCCTTCCCTAACATGACTTAGGAAGGAAACCAGGCCAGGACACCGCCGCATGGCCGCCGCCATTTACACCTCTGACAGGCCTACCCACCTCAAGTCCCACGTGCTATGACCACACCACAGGCCTGTGATTCGGTGGAGGCCACTGATTGGGTGGCGCACCAAGGCTGACGTCACCGCCGCAGAGTGATACGAGGGGCGGCAGAACTTTCGTGGAGTGAGTGGGTTGCGCGGCAGTTGGTTCAGAGCAGTTGCTTCTGGCAGTGAGTCTTGAGACGCAGTGGAGTGAGTGAGTTGGCAAGCAGAGGAGTTCCCCAGCAGTGGAGTTCGGACAGGGAGAGAATTGTGAGAGTTGCTTCGTTGGCTTGAACTTGGCTCGAAGCGGCACTTGGTGTGCAGTGGACTCGCGCTCTCTTCCCCCCTTTGCCGTTCTTCGTCGTTCTGTGTTCGTGCTTGAGTCGAGGGTCGACCTTGTGTGGAGCTCGCGGGCCTGCGTTGGACGCGTGGTGCTTGGTGCACGGACCTCGTGGGCGGCGAGAGGATCGGAGCTTGGAGTGAGGCCTGGTGGCGGCCGAGCGGGGCCGTGTTACATGCAAGACTACAGACAGATAAGACTGCACACTACATTACCTTTCCCAATTACACGACGAACGTGTTCTTTTTATTAATTCATATTCCCTCGTCTCGTTTCTGAAATCTGTCGAGTGGGGACGTCCCAATACAATACAATACAATTAGGATATTTGTTACCGGCGCGTACTTTTTCCTGTCCTTGCCTTTTTCCTTTAATAAACATTTGTATTATTTTGCATCCCCTGTTAAACCTGTGCCCGCTTGAGTTAATCCCCTTACAGGACCGGAACTACGTCGGTGCACTGAATGTAAGCTTTTGCCACAGCCTCCATTTTCCTTCTTCCTCCCACGCGACATATAGCCGAATCTGTGTTTGGTTGTTGCCTCCGAATAAGACCGTTTAGGCCATCCGCGACTGGTATAACCGGAGTTGCGTGACATTATTATTATTATTATCCCGTCCCCTGCGCAGCAGATAGGTTTTGTAATCACTTTTGTGTGTGTGTGTGTGTGTGTGTGTGTGTGTGTGTGTGTGTGTGTGTGTGTGTGTGTGTTACCAAGGCTTTATTATGATTATATGCAGAAGGAAAATTAATAATTTTGTCGAAAGGTCAAAGGTCAGCATCACATAATATCATCAATTTTCATCCAATTGACCTGAAATTTAAATTTACCATTTGAGTTTTGTCATCAAATTTTCACCAAAGCTTTATCATGATAATATGGAGAAGGTAAATTATTAATACAGTCAAAAGGTCAAAAGGTTAAAGGTCAGCATCACCTAAAATTTATCAATTTTCATACAATGAACCTGAAATTTCAATTTACCATTTGAGTTTTAATAATAATAATAATAATGCATTTATTTTATATAGCGCTTTTCAGGAAGCCCAAAGACGCTTTGACAGAGTGCAAAACATAATGCATAGCAAAACATAAAAACAATTGCAAAAAAAGAAGAATCAATAGGGAAATATTCAAAGCACAAAGGAGGGAGAAGGAGAGGAGATAGTCAGGGGTTAGAGCATGCATAACCGGCATGGGGGGGTGCATAACCGGCATGGGGGGGTGCATAACCGGCATGGGGGGGTGCATAACCGGCATGGGGGGTGGGGGGTGGAGTATATAACCGGTATGATGGGAGGGGTGGAGCAAATAACCGGCATGAGGGGATGGGTGGGGTAAATAACCGGTATGAGGGAAGGGGTGGAGTAAATAACCGGTATGAGGGGAGGGGTGGGGTAAATAACCGGTATGAGGGGAGGGGTGGAGTAAATAACCGGTATGAGGGGAGGGGTGGGGTAAATAACCGGTATGAGGGAATGGGTGGATTAAATAATGGGTTTTGGGTAATTTTCCCATTTAAATTTATGACATTGTAGGTCACATGGTTTGGCAGCCATATTGGATTTAACCTAAAACCTTACAAAAACATATTCTCCTAAACCACCAAAGCGACCAACTCAAAGCTTTACGTGTGTCATTGACTAGGCATAGCGATTAAAGATGACCACGAAAACGTCATTGGTCACATGTTGTGGCAGTCACATTGGATTGAAGGAAAATATTAAATAATTGTATCTCTGAAACCGCTTACCCTATCGATGTGAAATTTTACAAATATCATCTAACATCATTGTTGCATATAGTTTGAAAATGATGTCGTAGGTCACGTGGTTTGGCAACCATCTTCGATAGAAAAATGAACCTTATCCAATCAACATGAAACTTCACAAACGTGATCCCCTACCCATACATATGCAGAGTCTACATTTTTAAGGTCATCTGTCACGTGGTGTGGCAGCCATATTAGCTTGAAAGCCGATAACTAAAAAAGTCCCTTCTCTGAAACCACTTCACCGATCGATGTGAAACCTGTCATGGCTGATGAAAATGTGATACTTGAAAACAAATAGCTGAAGAGATTTAAATCAAAATTGTTCATTTTTAGTACAGTGAACGAGGACATCTACCCGTTGTGTGACTATGCAGAGGCATATTGGCTCAGAGTCGCATTGCTCTAGTTTTCAGATCAAAAGGTCAAAGATCAAGGTTGCATAAAATCCTCAAAATAAAGTTTAAGAATTTGCATTGGGTCACAGAATTGGTTCACCTTGAGAACGGCTGAAGGGATCTTAGTCGAACTTGGTGCCGGTATGTATAATGAGGTAAAGATGAACTGATTCGATTTTGTGGTCACAAGGTCAAAGGTCAGAGGTCATGTTGGGCAGAAATCCCGTTACCACGCTCACCAATCAAAAGCTCAAAGTTGATTTTTTTAGGTCTAAAGCTAGAAGGTCATGGCCGCATAAAATCATCAATTTAAATGTTGTATTTTTATGGCTCTGCCAACAAAGTCGCTGGAGGCATTATGTTTTCAGGTTGTCTGTCCGGCTGTCGGTTCATCTTCTGTGAAAGGTTTTCGTTGCCGTGACAACTTGAGAACTGCTGAAGAGATCCTAGTCAAACATGGTGCAGGTATATATAATGAGGTAACGATGAAATGATTCGATTTTGGGGTTACAAGGTCAAAGGTCAGAGGTCATGGTAGGTAAAAATCCTGTTACCGCGATAATGTGTGAACCAGTGATGGGATTTTGACAAAAGTTGGTACAAGTATGTATTATGATGCTAAGATGACCTGACTAGATTTTGGCGTCAAGAGGTCAAAGGTCAAAGTCTGTATAATGATGTAAAGATTAACTGATTCGATTGTGGGGTCAAGAGGTCAAAGGTCAAATTTCAGACATCCCACCAGGTAAATATTCTGTTACCAAGCTAACTTGTGAACCAGTCATGGGATTTTCACTAAATTTAGTATAATTATATATTATGATGCAAAGATAAACTGATTCAATTTCGGGGTCATGAGGTCAAAAAGCAGAGGTCGTGTTAAGTTACAATTACTTTGTTACCATGATAACTTAAGAACGGCTGATGGGATCTTAGTCAAACTTGGAATAGGTATATTTAATGAGGTAAAGATGAACTGATTATATTTTGGGGGCATGAGGTTAAAGGTCAGATGTCATGTTAAGTAAAAATTATGTTGCCACGCCAAGTCCTGAACCAGTGATGGGATTTTGAACAAACTTGGTATAAGTATATATGACGCAAAGATTAGCTGATTGGATTATGGCATCAACAGATCAAAGGTCAGAGGTCATGTCAGGTAAAAATTGAATAACTTGAGAAAAGCTGAATTGATTCAAATCAAATTAGTACAGCTATTATAATGATGTAATAATGTGGGCGGAGGCATATCGGTCGACGTCATGACGTCAAAGAGTGTCGTTCTACTTTTCAAACTGCTTCTGTTATTTAAGCATACGGAAGAAGACATCTGAGTACAAACGGACGCGGACGTGCTTTGCATTTTCAGATGCTTTCAAGTTAGTATTGTACAACTTCTCCCATGGTTTAGCTTCCTCTGATCTCTCAGCCCTTGGACTTTACCCAGCTCCTCCAGTAATCTCTTCCTAAAGTCCTTAGTGCACACTTCCGCTCTTTTGTTCCTCTTTTCTCCTGCTTGTGGAACCAGTTTCCTGAGGCTGTTCTCGTCTGCAAGACGAGACTAGCTTTCCAGCTGCCAGTTCATAGCCTCAGTCAGCTTGCGCTTCCAGGAGCCTCCAGGGGAGACACACAAAGGCACAGAAACAAAGCTAAACAAGTGAAAGCATTTTATCGTAAGGGAATCATCCTGTTACTGGGGAGGTTCAGGCGCACAAAAACGTGTTCGGTAACTTCAGTTGTAGAAAACATGAATTCACTGTGCAACATGACCTTCATTTAACTAATTTAACCTGTGTGTGTGTATATATATTGTTACGGACACGGCTGATTAAGATGTTATGATGGGCCGAACGGAATGGCCGCCGTGTTCGCACAGTTTACCCGATTCCGCCCGACGTTGACCAAATCGCGCTATGCTAAATCAATGAAGGAAAGGACACAACGGCTGGGATAAATGAAACGACACAAGGGGTACAGTTCTCAAGACCTCCGGAGGAGGATATAATTGGTGATGCAGAAAAGGGGTAGATTACAAGGCAAGAGGTAAAGCACAGAAAAGATGGGCACTTAGACACAGTCTTATCTTATCCCCGACAGACCACAGACAAACGGAGCAAGACTGACTTACACAGGGATTGATGGCAGGGAAGGACAGGCAGTCGATAGCACAAGGTGCACCTTGGCTCAGGGACAGGATACAGCTCGGTCCAGTCCAGAGATGCGGGGAGGTATCGCAGCGCTCGGAGGTGGCGTCTTCTCTCTTCAAGCTGAGCGCGCATCTGACGTCACCTCCCTCTTCCTGCGCATGCTCAGCGGGGAGTGACACGCCCTCGGCTCGTTGGCTCCGCCCCAGATGGGAGCGGTCCGCCACTTCTATTGGGTGCGGGGGGTTACCGGGCTCCGCCCTTGACGAGGAGCTGACAGCGAGCCCCTACGTGGTAACCCCGTCGAGCACATGCTCGATGGTGGCTAACCAAGCCGGAGTGAGGACGTGCACTCCCCGCGCCGCCGCCGTTGTTGTTGCTGTTGTTGTTGTTGCTGAACCATGAGGAAAAGCTGCGGGGAGGTATTGGGAGGTCCTAAACTTCCTAACGGTGCCATACAATCACATTCTGGTGCAACGAAGAGTCAGAATTAATGGAAACGAGTCCTTAACTGACATAGACTAAGAATAACTAGCAAGATGTCCTATAGTTGTCTACGTGAGATGCGGTGGACCTGGATGCGACATTTAATGGGGGAAATAGGGGAAGGTCGGGTCTACAGAGTGTTGTTTACAGAAAATGGGACTAGGGAATGGGGAATTGGGGATAGTTGGGAAGTACTGAGGAAATAGGGGAATATTTACAAGCGGATATGGATGGATGCCAATCTCATATCCACAACATTGCACCCTTCTCTACCTCGGGGCGTCCCGACCCGATAAATTTTTACCTACGTTAGTGTGGCACTCAGATGTAGTTCCCTCTACTATTAACTCAACCCTGAGTGCGACAGTTTTACAGATGTTCACAAATGAGTAAATATGTCCCCCTGCGACGTTGCACCCTTCTCCTCACAGAAACACACCCACAGGATAACCGAATCGCGGAAAGAATCCTCAAACTAAACATACAGCCGGTAGGGAGCATTATTTATACAAGACTGATATTTACACTACGATCCAGGACCTGTTCTTTGAGGAACACATGCAGATGTTATGCATAGAGAGAGAGCACGCATGCCAGCATCGATACACCAACCCACGAGTGCTCTGTGGCCTTACGGCCTTTAATAATGTGCAGAGCACCCCATCCAAGCACCAAAAGCACCACCCCATCATGTACAGTCAGCACCATCCGGTGCACCAATAAAGTGTTCAATAATCACCGGTGGTGTCGCAGCCGGCCGATGTTCTGCCGCTGGTCTTGCCTTCTTGGAGTGCCTTGGCCTTCTGGCTTCTTTAAAAATAAAGAAAGGCGCCAACCGCGTCCATTTGTAAATTGTGGCCGTCAGGGGGGCCAACTATAAGTGGTTCACCTGTATGGCATAGGTGCCACGCTGACCCAAAGGTCCATCAACGGGTGGTGCTTGCCCGCAAAAGACTGCGGTCCATTGTGGGCGGCCACAAAAATTGCGGTCCATATGGTGTATCGATCCAGGCAGCAAGCAGCGAAAGTACAGACCCACAACTGCGGAGCCAGCACCTCTCTCTCCTCTCTCTCTGCCCCAAAGCCAGATCCTCGGAGGTGGGAGACAAAAGAAAACAAGTGAGTAAGGTGGTAAGGGCGCAAAAGTGCATGCAATGTAAGGTAATGCACACTAGGGGCACATGGGAACCAGGTGAGACAGGTACGTTCCTACCGTACACCGCCCCCCCCCCCCACCAGGTAACCTACATTGCCCCTCCCTTACCCCTTACGGTATCCACAAAACACAACACTACCCATAAACATCTACTTTACACATCAACAACGTCCCTACTGTCTTCCCCGTTCCTCCCATAAACCAAATTCGTCTTCTCTCCCTCCTAACCAATCAAATTTGCCATTTCCAACTCTCATCAAAATTTGCCATCTCCAACTCAACATCAACATCTGCCATCACCAATTCATCATCAGTCCCTCCTAAGGAGGGAGAGATGGAATCACCCCAATGTCTTATCCACGTCGTGATGCGTCTCACAAATCCAAACAGCAATTCTCCTTTCCTGCAACACAGAACAAAGGAACACAGGTGTGGAGTCATCATCATCACCTCAGGTAAGTGGCTGCGTATGGTGCGACAGGTTCATCAATCCTAACTATTTCCTAAATGACTTTAACAACTTTACATTACCCGGGGTCTTTCCCTGCCAATCCATTGGCCAACTTACACTATGGGTTCTAAAAACCAATTCCCATTGACCAAACTGTGGTGCTTCTCAATTTGGGGTCTCACTCCCCCGATTCATCTCCCGGTGCCCTCGCACAATTTCTGGGCTGTGACGTGTAGCTCTCCCAGCAGGTCTACCCACCTGCACACCTCCACCACTGTAGGTGCCACCCGAGCTTACCTGCTCCTCACCCTAACCTAACTAACTGGGGAAGGCCCTCCCGCACTCTCACCCCCTCAGTGCCCTCTCTGGCACGGGCTGCCCGATCCACACCCGGGATCCTCAGGCACCCACTGACACTAACGGCTCCCAGAGCCCACCTGCGGCCTCACCTGGCCGACATCCTCACAGTGGTGGAGTGCCCAAACCAACTACACACACTAACAGGCTACACGCCCAGCCATTTCCACAACACTAATGCACCCATCCACAATACCATTCTGCAACCGCACCACAAATGCCAATATCCAACCACAATTTACCTATACCCTCTACCTAACACTTACACTACCCGCCCCGGGTACTCGTGAAAGGGGTCCACTCTTCCCCCATCCACACCTTCGCACCATGCACACCACTCCGTACCACTTACTCCAACTCTCTCCACACCACTCATTCCAATACTCCATTTATTCCACACACCTGTACTTGCACACCTGTGCTCTCATACTTGGTGCCGCCTGCACCCTTCTCTCCCCCAAGCGCATTCGCGCTGATCCACAACACTCACCACTCATACACTGCTCCATACACCTGTTCAGTTGCACACCTGTGCAATCACACCTGTTCAATCACACCTGTTCAATCACACCTGTTCAATCCTCAAACACACGGCATCATCTCATCTAACTACTCCCCTCTGAAACTTGCGCATCCCAGTCGTCCCTTTAAACTATTGCGCTCCCTCGTCATTATCATCCACTCTAATCTACCTGCGTCCCCACTACAGGTATCCTTGTCACTAACTAACCTTAACGTTACCTAATGTCATCTTCGCTAGATCCCTACACACAATATCCTAACCCACCCGGGCTAGTTTTCACTGCCATACACCCCATAAGCTATAGCGCATTTGCCCCCGCATGGGAAGGGTGGCAGGGATGCCACCCTTACCCACCGTCATACGGCGCGAGTGGGACCTTGTGGGACCACCTCGTATGCGAGTCGTTGCCCGCCTGCCGGACCCCGTGCGTCGCCCCTTGCGGGGTCAGCGCGGGGCCGAACCGGCCGGGCCCCCACAGTACATTACCCCCAAGGGGCTCCCGTGCCTCCCCTGTCCCTCTAAAAACTACCCCTGTTGGTGTCGATGCATGGGTCACACTTCCGCAACCCGCTACCCATTCCACACCACCACAACCTTGCTCACTCACACCTCGCACCTCTCCCATCACCAGACCCTCTCGCTCGCACTCTCGTTCCATACCCTCCGGACCAGCCATACACCTCACTCTTGGCCTCTCACGAACATCCGGGTCTATCTCGACCCCCAAGCTTATTAAATCACCTGGCGCATCATACGCACGACCATATTGGTCACCACTTACACCGGGTCCTCTTTCTCTTCGCTTCTCCTCCATCACCTGTGAATCCCTCATCCGGTTAATGAGCACATCATCACGATCCGAACACAGACTTTGGACCAATTATTTTACTTCCTCGTTTATCTCTTTCTTATTCTCTCTCCGTCGCTTCTTAATTTCGCTCACCCCTTCTTCCACTTCTTCTAATTTCTGCTTCACCTCCTTCATCTCCTCGTGTGCCCCTTTAAGTTCTTCCTCTAACTCCACTTTATTTTTTTCTATGTGCTCCCGCACCTCCCGCTCTTTAACCTCCATCACCTCTACCACCTTGTTCATTTTCCTCGTCAGGTCCTCATGTACCGTCTGACACTCTTTTTTAATTACCCCTACGTCCTTTTTCATCTCCTTCTGTGTCGATTTTAAACCCTCTATTACCGCTGTGTTCTTCTTTACCTGGTCTCCCAACTCCATTTGTCCCACTGTCAGTTGTTCTACTCCCAGCGTCAACTCCTCTATGCCACCTTGCAATTTTACAGTCCCCTTTCTCACCTCCTTCTCCATGCGCTCCTTACAGTGCCTCACCTCCTCGCGCACTCCTCCGACCTCCTCACTCACCCCTCTTCTGATCTCTTCTCCCATCACTTGCATCTCCTGCCCAGATGCCACCCTCATCTGCTCCATTTCCTCCCTGTGAGCATCCAATTTAGTTTCTACCCCCATTCTGACCCCCTCTATCTGCTGCCCCATTTTTTTTACTTCCCTTTCCGCTTGGTCCCTCATGTCCCTCAATTTGCCTTCCATACTGTTTTCTAACCCCTCTAACCCCTTTTTCATCCCTTCCATTTGATTCTCTTGAGTGGCCATTCTGTTTTCTACCCCCGTTAACCCCTCCTGTATTTCCCCATATCTATTGTCTAATCCCTCAAATTTGTTTCCTAATCCCTCTATTCTACTCCCTAACCCTCCGATCTGGGCCCCCATGTCCTCCCTCAATTTCTCGCTATTGGACCCCATCCTTTGTTCTAACCGTTGGCTATTGGCCCCCATGTCCTCCCTCAATTTCTCGCTATTGGACCCCATGTCCTCCCTCAATTTCTCGCTGTTGGACCCCATTACCCCCAATTGCTCACTCTGCAGTTTGAGGGACGCCTGCATTTGCGCCATAAATTGCTCCATGAGGGCCTGCATTTGGGCCATCCCTCCCACTTGTGCAGCGGGTGCGGCCGCCGCAGCCATGTGCGAGGTGCCATTTTGCGAACCTGCCGCCCTCACTGCTTCGCTCTCCTCTTGTCCCTCAATTTGGTCCTGGATCGACCCTGCCTCACTCTCCTCTACCGGAACCCAGCCGTCTTGATCCGCCATAGCGCGACTTTCAAAATTCGGGTTTTTATTTTTGTAAAACAAAATCAAATTTCGCTGTTAATAATTTCGAGTGCGTGAAGCGCGCTTCGGGTCCAATCCCACTTCCCGACACCAATTGTTACGGACACGGCTGATTAAGATGTTATGATGGGCCGAGCGGAATGGCCGCCGTGTTCGCACAGTTTACCCGATTCCACCCGACGTTGACCAAATCGCGCTATGCTAAATCAATGAAGGAAAGGACACAACGGCTGGGATAAATGAAACGACACAAGGGGTACAGTTCTCAAGACCTCCGGAGGAGGATATAATTGGTGATGCAGAAAAGGGGTAGATTACAAGGCAAGAGGTAAAGCACAGAAAAGATGGGCACTTAGACACAGTCTTATCTTAGCCCCGACAGACCACAGACAAACGGAACAAGACTGACTTACACAGGGATTGATGGCAGGGAAGGACAGGCAGTCGATAGCACAAGGTGCACCTTGGCTCAGGGACAGGATACAGCTCGGTCCAGTCCAGAGATGCGGGGAGGTATCGCAGCGCTCGGAGGTGGCGTCTTCTCTCTCCAAGCTGAGCGCGCATCTGACGTCACCTCCCTCTTCCTGCGCATGCTCAGCGGGGAGTGACATGCCCTCGGCTCGTTGGCTCCGCCCCAGATGGGAGCGGTCCGCCGCTTCTATTGGGTGCGGGGGCTTACCGGGCTCCGCCCTTGACGAGGAGCTGACAGCGAGCCCCTACGTGGTAACCCCGTCGAGCACATGTTCGATGGCGGCTAACCAAGCCGGAGTGAGGACGCGCACTCCCCGCGCCACCGCCGTTGTTGTTGTTGTTGTTGTTGTTGCTGAACCGTGAGGAAAAGCTGCGGGGAGGTATTGGGAGGTCCTAAACTTCCTAACGGTGCCACACAATCACATTCTGGTGCAACGAAGAGTCAGAATTAATGGAAACGAGTCCTTAACTGACATAGACTAAGAATAACTAGCAAGATGTCCTATAGTTGTCTACGTGAGATGTGGTGGACCTGGATGCGACATTTAATGGGGGAAATAGGGGAAGGTCGGGTCTACAGAGTGTTGTTTACAGAAAATGGGACTAGGGAATGGGGAATTGGGGATAGTTGGGAAGTACTGAGGAAATAGGGGAATATTTACAAGCGGATATGGATGGATGCCAATCTCATATCCGCAACAATATATATATATCATATAATTATTGAAAGTCTTAATATCTACATTTTTTCCAAACGTGTAGGGGATATACAATGACTTACCAGAACTCTATCCGAAGTTCCTTTCTTGGGAGATTCTATAGATTTCGACTCCGCTTCGCACCTGACTCGATAATCTCGATCTTTGTACTTTCAGCAATCTTGACAATCGCAGCCGCAAGGGAGATGCGTGGGTTGATACAGAACCACAATGGGGTTCGAACCAGTCCTGGGGCCTCCGAACCTTTCCACTGCGAGCAATATGCAATATCTGCCGAGGATTCAAAGAACGCAAACTACTGATTCACCCGTTGACGATGGACCAGTGTTTATCATGTGATGTGGGAGAGTGTTGTGGACGTGAGACATTGGCGCACGGCCACGCCCACCGCTCGTCACCAATGTTATGATGTGAAATAAGACATGAAGTCCTTTCCCCGAAATTATGCTGGCCTAACATTTCAAGGACATTGCAATCTTTTTGTAGGTACAGCATCATACTATCATAATATATCAGAGGCTAGTATGTCATTAAAGTAATTCTAGGCCCTTAATGCAATGTGATGGACGCCGCTCAGTTGCATATTCCAGCCTTAGTGTCAAATAGTGAACTTTGAAGTCCAAAAGGGCATTCTGAAAGTTCAATGTAGAATCCTGAACCTGACATCTGGTTCCTTAAGTTTTTGGCAAACCTTCAGAAACAATAAAAAGGTCCATTCTGGGTACATTGTGTTTATAATGTGTCCATTCTGGGTATTTACTGTTGTACTTGTGTGCTTTCCTCTGTCTCCCGCTCCCTTTATTGTATGTTTTGTGTGTCCGTTTGTTGTTGGTGTTTTTTGTGATTGATGTTAGCTCTTACACGAACCTCGATCTCGTACAAAAAAAAAAAAAGGTAAAAACTTTAAATCCCAAAGTCAACCGAGTTCCACTGGTAAGTATATGACAGCTTCGATGTGCATACCTGTACGTTCTCCTGCCAGTCCTCCAGCATAAATACCCGTGAATGAACAACATCGCACAAAATATTTCGAATAAAATGAAAAGAGGAAATGAAACTTGTGACGTCATCATCCCAGCTTCCTAAGCATTGTCATTGAAGACTGGAAAAACGATCGGGCTGGGATTTACTAACCCAGAAAACACTTACAATAGTTACTTCCTGGTGTTGCTGGAAATTCTAACCTCAGACACATTTAAAACCAGAGCTCTTTCACGAGCCTCGATTCAGTATATATATTTTAAAAAAGGACATTAAAAAAAAAACGACGTCATGCTGGTTTGTGTTTATGTTTCTGTACCAAGCATGGCGTAAGCAATACCCTGATCCTTCCTGTTCCACTTACATGTAAATGTCAACCAGAAACCTATTTCCTGCTTCGTTTTGTGTCGGCTTGTTCGTTTGGTCAACAAATCAATGTCAAGGGTGAACTGGGAAGTAAAATCATGTCTTTGTGAGCTGTGGTGGAAAGAATGAAATGAGTAGAACAGAAACAAGTACAGATACATTCAAAGTACACCGCCCCCATGCCAAATAATTAAATATCCAACAGCGCGGCATTGCCGGGGCGCCTCCGGAGCCCGGCAATACCGAAGTGCAGCTCATTGAGGCTGCATTGGGAGGGAGAGGTGGACACTAATTGATTGATTAATTGTATAATTAAAATCGATAAAAGATTATCACAAAATATTTTCTTAATCAATTGGCTAATAGCATAACTAAACCACCAGTGCTTCATCCGAAGATGTATCTTATAGAAATTTAATCAAATAAGTCATTCATAAAAAATTAAAAAATTAATTGATTAATCAATAAGTAATTCATCGATTAATCAATAAATAATGAATCGATGAAATGATTAATCAATAAATCAAAAATATCCTTGAGAGCTACATCACGTGGTCACTGTCATGTCCAAATATTAGCTTCCCAGCTCAAAAGGTGCCTGAGATATTGGCCAAATGAGAAAGAAAATAAATAAATGATTAATAATGAAAATAAATAAATAATAATCATTAAAAAATTAAATTATCAATCAATTCGGTCACAGAACACATAAACCACCACCTTTCATCAGAATCTGTAACTGGAATATTTTTATTTTTTTTAGTAATTAATCTAATAATTAAATAATTAATCGATTAATTGATTAATTGATTAATCAATAAATCAAAAATATCCTTGATAGCCACATCACTTGGTCACTCATGTCCAAATATTAGCTTCTGAGCTCAAAAGGTGCCTCAGATATTGGCCAAATGAGAAAGAAAATAAATAAATGATTAATAATGAAAATAAATAAATAATAATCATAAAATCATTAAATTATTAATCAATTCGGTCAGAGAACACATAAACCACCACCATTTCATCAGAATCTGTAACTTAAAAAAAAAATTTTTTGTCATTAATGAAATAATAAAATAATTAATCGATTAATGGATTAATTAATAAATTAAAAAAAGCCTTTGCAGCCAAATCACCTGGTCATTGGCATGTCCAAATATCAGCTTCCTAACTCAAAAGGTGCCTGAGTCAATGGTCAGAAGAGAAAGGAAATTTGATTAATTAAATAAGTACTTCATTAATCGCTAATAAATAATTAAATAACTCCTCAATTAATTGATTAATCAAAAAACAAAAAATACCGTGTTTGACAAAGGACTTCCTCACTATTGTGCCGAAATTTAAGCTTCCTAGCTCAAAGGATGGCTGAGATATCGCCCGGACAAACAAACAAACAAACAAGAAAGAAAGAAAACAAGTACAGATACATTCAAAGTACACCGCCCCCATGCCAAATAATTAAATATCCTACAGCGCGGCATTGCCGGGGCGCCTCCGGCGCCCGGCAATACCGCAGTGCAGCTCATTGAGGCTGCATTGGGAGGGAGAGGTGTACACTAATTGATTGATTAATTGTATAATTAAAATCAATAAAAGATTATCACAAAATATTTTCATAATCAAATCAATTGGCTAATAGCATAACTAAACCACTAGTGCTTCATCCGAAGATGTATCTTTTAGAAATTTAATTAAATGTCATTTATAAATAATTAAATAATTAATTGATTACTCAATAAATAATAATTAATCGATTAATCAATAAATAATTAATAGATTAAATGATTAATCAATAAATCAAAAAATATCCTTGATAGCCACATCACTTGGTCACTGTCATGTCCAAATATTAGCTTCCCAGCTCAAAAGGTGCCTGAGATATTGGTCAAATGAGAAAGAAAATAAATAAATGATTAATAATGAAAATAAACAAATAATAATCATTAAAAAATTTAATTATTAATCCATTTGGTCAGAGAACACATAAACTACCACTATTTCATCAGAATCTGTAACTAAAAAATAAAAAATTTTTTAGTCATTAATCGAATAATTAAATAATTAATCGATTACTTGATAAATTAATAAATCATGAATAGCCTTTGCAGCCAAATCACCTGGTCATTGGCATGTCCAAATATCAGCTTCCTAACTCAAAAGGTGCCTGAGTTAATGGTCAGAAGAGAAAGGAAATTTGATTAATTAAATAAGTACTTAATTAATCGCTAATAATTAAATAACTCCTCAATTTATTGATTAATCAAAAAAATATATATACTGTTTTTGACAAAGGACTTGCTCACTATTGTGCCGAAATTTCAGCTTCCTAGCTCAAAGGATGGCTGAGATATCGTCCGGACAACCAAGAAAGAAAACAAACAAACAAGAAAGCAAGAAACCAGAGTGAAAACTGAGTACTCTCTTTCAGCGTGCGTCACTGCCGAGCCCCCTTTGGTGCCCGGCAATGACGATTTGCAATGCCTGGAGATGGCATAGGAAAGGAGCGGTGTACAACAAGAAAACAAGAAACCAGAGTGAAAACTGAGTACTCTCTTTCAGCGTGCGTCACTGCCGAGCCCCCTTTGGTGCCTGGCAGTGACGATTTGCAATGCCTGGAGATGGCATAGGAAAGGAGCGGTGTACAACAAGAAAACAAGAAACCAGAGTGAAAACTGAGTACTCTCTTTCAGCGTGCGTCACTGCCGAGCCCCCTTTGGTGCCCGGCAATGACGATTTGCAATGCCTGGAGATGGCATAGGAAAGGAGCGGTGTACAACAAACAATCAGAGTGAAAACTGAGTGCTCCCTTTCAGCATGCGTCACCGCTGAGCCCCCTTCGGTGCCCAGCAATGACGATTTGCAATGCCTGGAGATGGCATAGGAAAGGAGCAGTGTACAACAAGTACAGATACATTCAAAGTACACCGCCCCCTTGCCAAATAATTAAATATCCTACAGTGCGGCATTGCCGGGGCGCCTCCGGCGCCCGGCAATACCGCAGTGCAGCTCATCGAGGCTGCATTGCGAGGGAGAGGTGTAGGCTAATTGATGGATTAATTGTATAATTAAAATCAATAAAAGATTATCACAAAATATTTTCTTAATCAATTGGCTAATAGCATAACGAAACCACTAGTGCTTCATCCGAAGATGTATCTTTTAGAAATTTAATTAAATAAGTCATTAATAAAAAATTAAAAAATTAATTGATTAATCAATAAATAATTAATCGATTAATCAATAAATAATTAATCGATTAAATGATTAATCAATAAATCAAAATAATCTTTATAGCCACATACTTGGTCACTGTCTTGTCCAAATATTAGCTTCCCAGCTCAAAAGGTGCCTGAGACATTGGCCAAATGAGAAAGAAAATAAATAAATGATTAATAATGAAAATAAACAAATAATAATCATTAAAAAATTAAATAATTAATCATTTCGGTCACAGAACACGAAAACCACCACCATTTCTTCAGAATCTGTGACTTAAAAAAAATTTTTTTAGTCATTAATCAAATAATTAAATAATTAATCGATTAATTGATTGATTAATTAATAAATCAAAAATAGCCTTTGCAGCCAAATCACCTGGTCATTGGCATGTCCAAATATCAGCTTCCTAACTCAAAAGGTGCCTGAGTTAATGGTCAGAAGAGAAAGGAAATTTAATTAATTAAATAAGTACTTAATTAATCGCTAATAATTAAATAACTCCTCAATTAATTGATTAATCAAAAAACAAAAAATACTGTTTTTGACAAAGGACTTGCTCACTACTGTGCCGAAATTTCAGCTTCCAAGCTTAAAGGATGGCTGAGATATCGTCCGGACAAACAAACAAGAAAACAAGAAAACAAGAAAGCAAGAAAGAAAACAACCAGAGTGAAAACTGAGTACTCCCTTTCAGCGTGCGTCACTGCCGAGACCCCTTCGGTGCCCAGCAATGACGATTTGCAATGCCTGGAGATGGCATAGGAAAGGTGCGGTGTACAACAAGAAAGAAAACAACCAGAGTGAAAACTGAGTACACCCTTTCAGCGGGCGTCACTGCCGAGCCCCATTCGGTGCCCGGCAATGACGATTTGCAATGCCTGGAGATGGCATAGGAAAGGTGCGGTGTACAACAACCAGAGTGAAAACTGAGTACTCCCTTTCAGCGTGCGTCACTGCCGAGCCCCATTCGGTGCCCGGCAATGACGATTTGCAATGCCTGGAGATGGCATAGGAAAGGTGCGGTGTACAACAACCAGAGTGAAAACTGAGTACTCCCTTTCAGCGTCCGTCACTGCCGAGCCCCCTTCAGTGCCCTGCAATGACGATTTGCAATGCCTGGAGATGGCATAGGAAAGGTGCAGTGTACAACAATCATGTTAAATATAAACTCACCTGCAGGGCATTACATTACAGGCATACTCAGATGTCGCACCAGATTAGGTTTACTATTCCTTCCAAATGTATCTTGTTTATTCAGTCAACCAATAATTTGAAAAAGTTGTTATTTGTCTTTTCAGTTTTTCTTGCTTCCTTTGATGTGAATGATTAGCTCATGGGTTGCACTTAGCAATTCACAATAATTCATTATTAAATCATATTTTCACTTCCAGAATAAACTTATTCTCACTTTCTTTTGTTTACATGAGGTGGCTTTTACTTCCTGAGAATCTCGAGGGGTTAAAAGGTCTAAAAAGTATTGAGGGTCTAAAGTAAAAGTTCTAAGAGGTCTAGGGTTTTAAGGGTCTGAATGTCAGAAGGGTCTAAAGTCCAAGGTCTGTATGGGTCTAAATTCTCTAAAAGGTCTGAGGGATCTTAAAGGTTTCAAAGGTACGTTGCAATAGTACATAGTTAACGCGACACCACACGTGAACAGTCAGGTGACAAGATGGCACCTGCTAAGTTAACAAACTCCAGTATTTCATGGCTCAGCTAATATTCAGCCTCCCCCAAAAGGAAGTAATCCATCAAATGTGACAGGTGAGGCCACCACCACGTTCTCGCCCCTCCCCACTTCCCGGACAAAACCCTGCAAAGACCCTACTTCGCCAATATACTCAGCTTTGGGGCAGAGGGATGGGATATATGTGTGCAGTGTGTATGAATAATAATATGATATACATATATATTGTTACGGAACCCAACGTCGGCCTCTTTCCCCCTTATCGAGGGGGGATTAATCCCCTCGTCTATGACTGACCGACGTGGTGTTAATTAATTTGATTATTAATTTTAATGTTAATGTTAATTAATTATTAATCCCCGTGCCAACATCCCACCACGGTGACCCCCAGTCCTACGTCCCCCCAGCACTTCGCACAGCGGAGTATGTTTTTGTGCGTCACGACGCACATCGGGGGCCACTCAGGCCGCCGTACGACGGGCCCTTCCGGGTGCTGCGACGGGATGACAAGTCGTTCGTCATCGACATCGGCGGCAGGTCGGACCGGATTGCGGTGGACCGCCTCAAGCCGGCGCACGTGGACGTCGACCACCCACCACGGGTGGCCCTTCCGCCGCAGCGAGGCCGCCCCCCGTCCACGGTGCCCCCCACTCGACCGCCCACCACCACACCAGACCCCCTCCCACGACCCGCCAGGGGTCGCTTTGGCCGGGTCATCAGGACCCCCCTCAAATTGACCCTGCCGGTGCAAGTCGATTCTGGGGGGACGTGTGTAGCGGCTACCGCTGGGTTTTCACAATCGCCTTGCACCTATCAAGGACGCGGAGCGATCACCATGCCGGGCTCGTCCAGGACGTCCGGGCAGGCTCGCCCTCAACTTGCCAGGCCGCAGCCAGGACGCTGGGCCACGCCCCCTCTCGCCTTTCCTGGGCAAACGCTCCGGGATAATATGTATATACATTGCTGCCCGATAAACGGGCTTTTCAGAGTGCCTGAGTGTTTGGTTTGATTAAAGCAACTCGGATGAATTCCAGCTTTTTGTCGCGTCCATTCTTCCGATCGACGTGGGAGCCCCAGCTCCTTCACTATGATATGATATTTCGCTCACGAGGTTCAGACATACATGGAGGTGGCCATCTTGGATTTTGACGTGACGACCCAATTTACAATACCGTTCTTCCTTATGCCGAGATACACCCACCCACCAAATTAGAAGTTGGTACTTCGATTATTTTTCAAGATATTTCGCTCACAAGGTTCAGACATATATATGGTGGCGGCCATCTTGGATTTTGACGTGGCGACCCGATTTTAAACAGCGTTCTTCCTTATGCCGAGATACACCTACACACCAAATTAGAAGTTGGTACTTTGCTTATTTTTCAAGATATTCATCTCAAAAGGTTCAGACATACATGGCGGCGGCCATCTTGGATTTTGACGTGGCGACCCAATTTTCAATAGCGTTCTTCCTTATGCCTAGATACACCTACACACCAGATTAGAAGTTGGTACTTCGCTTATTTTTCAAGATATTCATCTCACAAGGTTCAGACATACATGGCATCAGACATACATGGCTGTGGCCATCTTGGATTTTGACGTGGGTTGCACCCACACACCAAATTCGAATGCGGTCCTTCGCTTACGCACGCACGGACGCATGCACGCAAACACGCCCGCACGCACACACGGACGGACGGACGGACACACGGACGGAGGGGAAAACCATAGTCCCCCTTTCGCTCCGCTGTGCGACGGGGGACAATAAATGCAAATGCGCCAAAGCAGTTTTACCTGATTTAAGATGATTGGAGATTTCGGTGAAAACAATCACATTCTCAAAGTGTTTCACAAAGACTTGTAATGTTTTAAAACTCACCTTGGTTACCAAACTCAGGTGCCCATATGAACATCTTCATCTGTCATGGCATGTGGAGAACAACAAACCATCACCAAATAGCTCGGCTCAGGTTGGGTGGACTTTGGACAGGTGGAGTGTTAAACACGCAATTCTGAACTTATCTGATTCTCGGTTCAGTTGTGTATCAACTCACTTAATGTTTCGAATTTCCATCTGAACCATCATCAAAAGCGGGGTTAAGCGATCGGGTGCTTGCATATGTCTGCCGTACATGTGGCATACATACAGTATGTGCGTGTCTGTATTTTTACAAATCATTTTTTCGGCAACCGTTGGTCCGATTGACACGAAATTTTCACCATAGGATCGCCTCTGCCTGTAGAATTTTATATTCACTAGGGCATTGCCCGTACTATATCTATATCTAAAATTATATCCCCCCCCCTCTATTTACATGAAATGGTTTGGTCCAAAGCGAACGGCTTGCGAGTACGGTGACAATCCCCCCCCCTCTATTTACATGAAATGGTTTGGTCCAAAGCGAACGGCTTCCGGAGTTTGGTAAAGAAATCGCCATCGCGTGCACAAACGCGCAGGAAAGCGAATGAATCGCAAATTCGTTTTTATTAGTTTTAAAACATAGTTTAACGCCAACATAGTTTGCAAACGTGAAATAAATGAATACGCTCTCAAATGTGCCATCCGAGGCAGAGTGTGTCCGCCACGTTCGGCACACGCGATAGTTCGCTGCTCTCTGATTGGTTGAATCGTTTTTTGGACATAGCTCGGTAAGTAATTGTCCGATTAATATGAAACCTTGAAAAGGCACATCCTCGGGTCCCCAGCAATATACCTGGCAAGTTAAAAGTATATCGGACCCGTGGTTGTCGAGAAACAGCGGTCACAGACAAACGTACAAACAGAGATTACTGGAATTATAGATAGATAATTATGACGTCATAGGTGACGTGGTATGGACCAGTCACCGACTAGGCATCCTCCATTGTGCACAGTCATTACTTGGAAAAACTGAGCTCTGAACCACTTACAAAACTTTCATCCGCAGCTCAATGGAATACTGCTCTCCCCTCTGGGCTGGTGCTCCTGCCTCCCACCGAGCTCGGCTTCACGCTGTAGAAACCAAAGCATTCAGAATCATTGGAATCTCCCGCGATGAAGCTGATTCTGAGGGCCTTTCACTTTCTCACCGCAGGCAGGTTGGCGGTCTTCCTATCTCCTACCGACTCCTTTCTGGCCTTGCACCCCACCCCCTACCTGCTCTGTTTGTGCTCTGCCCTCCTCCCTCCCCTAATATTTCTGCAGGACACACAAGATCTGTCAGCAACCTCCTTCTGGTGAAACTAACAAAATCAAGACTCTCTTCTCACCACTTTCATTCCTCTTTTCTCCCGCCTCTGGAACAAACTCCCCCACTCCCTTCAATCCCACTCCTCCCTTCAGGTCTTTAAAACAGCTGTTCACCACCATCTCATATCTTCCCCCATTCAAAACCTTGATCTTTTCTACCCCCTTTTATCAACCTCAAGCTCCATTTACAAGCTCCTCCTATCAACCTCAAGCTCCATTTACAAGCTCCTCCTATCAACCTCAAGCTCCATTTACAAGCTCCTCCTATCAACCTCAAGCTCCATTTACAAGCTCCTCCTAACAACCTCAAGCTCCATTTACAAGCTCCTCTTATCAACCTCAAGCTCCATTTACAAGCTCCTCCTATCAACCTCAAGCTCTATTTACAAGCTCCTCCTATCAACCACAAGCTCCTCCGAACAACTCAAGCTCCATTTACAAGCTCCTCCTATTAACCTCAAGCTCCTCCTAACAACCACAAGCTCCATTTAGAAGCTCCTCCTATCAACCTCAAGCTCCTCCTATCAACCTCAAGCTCCATTTACAAGCTCCTCCTATCAACCTCAAGCTCCATTTACAAGCTCCTCCTATCAACCTCAAGCTCCTCCCTACAACTCAAGCTCCATTTACAAGCTCCTCTGCCTTTGCCAGGTCTTGTTTTTAGTCTTACTGGGTGTGTCACACAAAATCTTCACCTAAACGAGCTCAGGTGGTAGAGCCGGTTTCGTCGCTTACAACCCAACATGAACAGGAATTGCTGATTGCATGTCTTGACAGATTTATAATGGGTAATTCTAAAGGGTTCTGAAGGGTAATTCTAAAGGGTTCTGAAGGGTAATTCTAAAGGGTTCTGAAGGGTAATTCTAAAGGGTTCTGAAGGGTAATTCTAAAGGGTTCTGAAGGGTAATTCTAAATGGTTGTGATGGGTAATTCTAAAGGGTTCTAAAGGGTTCTGAAGGGTAAGTCTAAAGGGTTCTGAAGGGTAATTCTAAAGGGTAATTATGAAGGGATATACAGGATAATTATAAAGGATTCAA
The DNA here is from genome assembly GCF_964187855.1 of Myxine glutinosa. Taxonomy (NCBI): domain Eukaryota; kingdom Metazoa; phylum Chordata; class Myxini; order Myxiniformes; family Myxinidae; genus Myxine; species Myxine glutinosa. Next base: position 52,431,065 of record NC_136273.1, on the reverse strand, counting down.
AAGGGTTCTGAAGGGTAATTCCAGAGGGGGATTCTAAAGGGTGATTGATTATACAGGGTGATTCTTAAGGGGGATTATAATGGGTGTTTGATTATGGTTTTATAAACCTTATGATAGATTATGATAATCATAGATTATGATAATTTTACAGATAAACAAGGGGTGATTATAATGGGTGATTGATTATAATGGGTGATTCTAAAGGGTGATCGATTATAATGGGTGATTGATTATAATGGGTGATTCCAAAGGGTGATTATAATGGGTGATTATAAAGGGTGATTGATTATAAAGGGTGATTCTAAAGGTTGATTCTAAAGGGTGATTATAATGGGTGATTATAATGGGTGATTATAAAGGGTGATTGATTATAAAGGGTGATTCTAAAGGGTGATTATAAAGGGTGATTATAAAGAGTGACCATAATGGATGATTATAAAGGGTGATTGAATATATTGGGTGATTGATTATAATGGGTGATTCCAAAGGGTGATTGATCATAAAGGTTGATTCTAAAGGGTGATTATAATGGGTGATTATAAAGAGTGACCATAATGGATGATTATAAAGGGTGATTGATTATAATGGGTGATTGATTATAATGGGTGATTAGAAAGAGTGACCATAATGGATGATTATAAAGGGTGATTGATTATAATGGGTGATTGATTATAATGGGTGATTGATTATAATGGGTGATTGATTTATAATGGGTGATTGATTATCATGGGTGATTCCAAAGGGTGATTGATCATAAAGGTTGATTCTAAAGGGTGATTATAATGGGTGATTATAATGGGTGATTATAAAGAGTGACCATAATGGATGATTATAAAGGGTGATTGATTATAATGGGTGATTGATTATAATGGGTGATTATAAAGAGTGACCATAATGGATGATTATAAAGGGTGATTGATTATAATGGGTGATTGATTATAATGGGTGATTGATTATAATGGGTGATTGATTATAATGGGTGATTGATTATAATGGGTGATTCTAAAGGGTGATTGATTATAATGGGTGATTGATTCTAAAGGGTGATTGATTATAAAGGGTGATTATAATGGGTGATTATAAAGAGTGACTCTAATGGGTGATTATAAAGAGTGATTATAATTGGTGATTACAATGGGTCCTTACAATGGGTGATTATAATGGGTGATAATAAAGGGTGATTATAATGTGTGATTCTAAAAGGTGATTGATTATAAAGGGTGATTCTAAAGGGTGATTGATTCTAAAGGGTGATTCTAAAGGGTGATTGATTATAAAGGGTGATTATAAAGGGTGATTCTAAAGGGTGATTCTAAAAGGTGATTGATTATAAAGGGTGATTCTAAAAGGTGATTGATTATAAAGGGTGATTCTAAAGGGTGATTCTAAAAGGTGATTGATTATAAAGGGTGATTCTAAAAGCTGATTGATTATAAAGGGTGATTCTAAAGGGTGATTCTAAAAGGTGATTGATTATAAAGGGTGATTCTAAAAGCTGATTGATTATAAAGGGTGATTCTAAAAGGTGATTGATTATAAAGGGTGATTGATTATAAAGGGTGATTCTAAAAGGTGATTGATTATAAAGGGTGATTGATTATAAAGGGTGATTGATTATAAAGGGTGATTCTAAAAGGTGATTGATTATAAATTGTGATTCTAAAGGGTGATTCTAAAAGGTGATTGATTAATAAACGGTGATTGATTATAAAGGGTGATTGATTATAAACGGTGATTGATTATAAAGGGTGATTCTAAAAGGTGATTGATTATAAATTGTGATTCTAAAGGGTGATTCTAAAAGGTGATTGATTATAAACGGTGATTGATTATAAACGGTGATTGATTATAAACGGTGATTGATTATAAAGGGTGATTCTAAAGGGTGATTATAAAGAGTGACTATAATGGGTGATTATAAAGAGTGATTATAATTGGTGATTACAATGGGTGATTACAATGGGTGATTATAATAGGTGATAATAAAGGGTGATTATAAATGCTGATTATAATGGGTGATTATAAAGAGTAATTCTAATGGGTTATTATAAAGGGTGATTATAATGTGTGATTCTAAAAGGTGATTGATTATAAAGGGTGATTCTAAAGGGTGATTGATTATAAAGGGTGATTCTTAATCAAGGGTTCTTAACCTTTTTCCCTGTCAAGACCCCAAACGGATTGCCCACGATGTCCCCATACCCCCTTCGCCAGCCTGTTGGCTGACCAAGGCGCACCGAAGGTGCACATCGCTCGGGGGGACTGGGGGCATGTAGCCCAATAATTTTTTGGGATTTCTTGGTGCTCTGTGGTGCATTCTGAGGGGTGTTTTTACTTTAATTGCCTATTTTTTTGGATGAAAATTGGTAACTTATTATCCAGAAAATGGGCCAAGTTTGGGGATTGGCGCCTGATTACCAGTCCCATTAGGTTCCAGTGTGACTTCAAAATATCTCAATAGCTTCGTTTTATACAGTTAGTTTAGTTTCAATATATTTAAAGTTGATATTTCATTGAATTTATTATAATTTATTACGAGTCCCATACCCCCATATTTTGGTCCCCATACCCCCAAAGGGGTATGGATACCCCAGGATAAGAACCCCAGTTCTAAAGGGTGATTATAATGGGTGATTCCAATGGATGATTATAATGGGTGATTATAAAGAGTGATTATAATGGATGATTATAATGGGTGATTATAAAGTGATTATAATGGGTGATTATAATGGGTGATAATAAAGGGTGATTTTAAAGTGATTATAAATGCTGTTTATAATGGGTGATTATAATGGATGATTATAATGGGTGATTACAATGGGTGATTACAATGGGTGATTATAATGGGTGATTACAATGGGTGATTACAATGGGTGATTATAATGGGTGATTACAATGGGTGATTATAATGGGTGATTATAAAGGGTGATTATAATGGGTGATTCTAAAGGGTGATTATAATGGGTGATTATAAAGAGTGATTATAATGGGTGATTATAATGGGTGATTATAATGGGTGATTTTAAAGAGTGATTATAAATGCTGATTATAATGGGTGATTAGAATGGGTGATTCCAAAGGGTGATTATAATGGGTGATTATCAAGAGTGATTATAATGGGTGATTATAATGGGTGATTATAATGGGTGATTATAAAGGGTGATTATAATGGGTGATTCTAAAGGGTGATTATAATGGGTGTTCATACACTTCACAGAGCCTCTGTGCTGCCAAAGCATCTTCCTGAGCAAGAGTTACACTGGGTGGTTTGCCATTGCCTTCACAGTAGTAGTTAGGGCAGGAATTTGGAATTTGTTCCTGGAGCCAGTGATAGCTCACCTGCACTTCTTGAAGGGCACAGTGACAGGGGGGTCTTTAGGGCCTACCAACTAATACCAGCAGACTAGACACCCGTTTAACGTCCATCCGACGGACAGCACACACATTAGTGGATCACCCTGCCTGTGAAACACCGGGATGACAGTTTATAGCTGGGTCGGGATTCGAACCCAGGCTAGACTGCTTAGAGGTGAGTGTGCATACCTGTAGGCTATCCTGCCAGTCCAGTGGAAGATGATAAACGTTGATATATGGTAGATATGGGCACTACATTTCTGTAACATTCTAACATTGTAACATTCTAACATTTCTGTAACATTCTAACATTGTAACATTCTAACATTGTAACATTCTAACATTTCTGTAACATTCTAACATTGTAACATTCTAATCTAACATTGTAACATTGTAACATTTCTGTAACATTCTAACATTGTAACATTCTAATCTAACATTGTAACATTGTAACATTTCTGTAACATTCTGTAACAATAGTGATTATAATGGGTGATTCTAAAGGGTGATTATAATGGGTGATTGTGGTAGATATGGGCCCTGTCCAGGATAATGGAGACAGGGGGACTTACGAAGACAGGGGGACAGGGGACTGTGTATATACATATGGCATGTCGTGTGTATAAATGGTCTTGGCTATAGAAACTGTGTAGAAATGGCACTTGAGGACTGTGAGAGATAGGTTGAAGCAACAGATTGCTACTTTGTAGGAGTAGGCCTCAAGCTGACACCGTGTATCGTTCAATCCCGTTCCGAGGTCAGAGAGACTAAAAAATAATCACTGGTAATCTGAGTACGTGCCGAGTTGTAGCACATACAAAAGGTTTAACTATCAGATCCTGCCAGTTTGAAAGTTTTCCACGCGTTTATGTCGCACTACTTTGTCTTGCATCGAAGGCACTAATCTTGAATCTAGGCCTATCAGAACACTTGCTTGGGTCACATGACATACAAAATGGCGGCATACAGGATGACCAAGGTAGTGGCTGACACGCTTTCTACAATTCCTGGATGGACAGCCTTCCATCTTGAGCTTCATCAGAACGACACGTTGGAAAAGTCAGCCATCCATTACCTACCTGTCATAGAATCCTCGCCTACCGAAATGTCCACCGTAAATGAAATTCTGAATAAGAGTCGAGAAATATCCGATCGACTGGATTTACCGCAAATGATCCTCGTTTTTTTCCAGGCCATTTATTCAAAGGTCCAGCAGATCAGGTGGAAAGACGAAGCCTTGACCAATCGGTTTATAGTCAGGCTTGGAGAATTCCACACAGCAATGGCCTTTCTAGCCATTATCGGAAAACGATTTGCAGATGCCGGAATGAAAGACATACCGATCGAATCAGAAGTGGTAGCTGAGGGTGCCATCAATGGCGTAGTGAGCGGTCATCACTATAATGGAAGCATGAGATCCCACAAACTCTTAGCCGAAGGGCTCCGGAGACTACGTTTCGAGGCTTTCCTCGAATCTTTGTCGGAGGACGAAGAGCGACGCGCTCTCGCAATCGTGGGCGACGTTGCTGATGTCTATCCCAGTGAGGAATTTCTCAGCCTGTCGTCTGGCGATGCGTTCACCACATTGTTATCTGCCTTCAATTCGTTTGTTCAGCGGCAAGGTGAAGAGAATCCCAAGTTTGCATTTTGGTCGTCCTACATCGAGATGGTCCAGCTGCTGTTATTATTCATCAGGGGAACGCGTGAGTCCGACTGGAATCTTCATGTGTCTGCTATACGGCACATGCTCCCTTGGTTTTTCCTCGTACGATCGATTTAATTATGCTCGATACCTGCCCGCTTATTGGCTGGAGATGGTCATTGTCCCCCTAACTCACCCCGAGGTTCACAAATCTGTGACCTCGCATGGTCAATGGACCGTTCAGCGGACAGGCACAGGGTTCTCGTCAATTGCTTGTGACCAGGCAATCGAGCAAACTCTGAACAGAGATTCAAAAACACCAGGGGGGTTGACAGGAATTACCTTGAATCGTGGTGCTGTCCAAAGATGGATACTGAGCCAAAATGAACGGCTGGCCATTGTCCACCAATGCGAAGCTATGACTGATACTTCTCGAGACCGTCAGGTCAGGAAGGAACTCGGCCACAGCAGAATTATCGCCGACGAAAGGTCAGTCGGAAACATCGTGTCAGTCATCGAGTCTATGCAGAATCCCTTTGATTCCCACCTTACAGAACTGACAAGCATCAGTTCAGGTGTTGTGGCCATCAGTGAGGTCCAACACGACCGGATCTCAGCCAATGGGATTGGTGAGAGGAGCATGTACGAATTCGTTGACAACCGTTTGATAAATCCGTCAGTAGATTTCTTTGCATCCTTCAAGGCATTGAAGCTGAAAACATTTTCAAATCTGGGGAAATCGAAGGCAAATCAAAGTCAGGTAAGGAGATCATGTTACGCAATGACAAGCAGTTATTTTCCAGACTGCTTATTATTGCACAGAACAGGAACATCGATCTGCATGAGATTCTGTGCTATTCACCGTCTCCTGTCTCGCTGCCTCTTGCGACAGCTGATGGCTCCATGGCAAAGACAACGAAGTCCGCCTTACTTGATGCAATTGAAAGCTCCAAGGACTACTTGGTTTCAGCAGTGCCTGATGATGGTGCCCTAATCATCGATGGTATGGGCCTTTTGCATAGCGTGCGACATTCAGTTTCGAGTTTTGGCGAACTCGCCGATGCTGTGCTGTCTCGACTCATCCAGCTGACGAAGAAGCTGAAATGCAATCGGGTGGACTTTGTCACCGACACATACCCAGCTATCAGCGTGAAAAATGCTGAGAGGACGCGTCGTGGCGATGGTGGGAAACAGACGTTCTGCATTCACAACAAACACCAGAAAACTCCAACGCAGTGGAAAAAGTTCCTTGCAAACGGGAAAAACAAGGAAGCCCTAGTTGAGTTTCTGGTCACTGAATGGCAGGGTGCTGATTTCGGCGCAGAGGCGACATCAGTATCTACATCGCTCATGGAAATGCTTTTTAACAGTCGCTAATGCTGTTCATAACATTAAACAAAGAAATTTGGAGGAATCCCGACATCCCTGAGGTACGCTTTACTGACAGAACTGAGTGAAGATCTACTGTAATCTATATACCCCACATGGGTTGGGTAAATAACATGACCCTTCCTGCCGGGCCTATATGTACTGTGTCGTTGGAAGAGACGTAACGCCGATGCTTTTGATATTTCATGGTCATTCTAACAATCGATTTGTTTGTGTTTCACACTGAATGAAAAATGTAAAGGTAGAGCATGGCGATTGTGATATATGACACGTTCGACGATATGTTCAGCCTGAACAAAATTATGATGTTATAATGGAGGCACATATGACATCATCATAAACACATGTTATTCCACATGGAGAGCTCTTGACAATGAGCCACGTCTCAATTTTTTCTCGGCAGCACTTTTGGAGAAAAAGAGGTGCAATTTTTTTCGTTTTTTTCAAGATGGCGGCCGAACCACGTGACCAATGACGTAATCATTATTCTTTTCTCCACCAGTTTATGCCTCCATGATGCTCAAGAAATTTAATCTTTATCGGCTGACGTTTTGTACTTGTCGAATTATGACATCATAATGGAGACACCTATGACATCATCATTAACATTTTATTCGCCATGGAGAGTTGTTTACAATGAGCCATGTCTCAATTTTTCTATTCAGCACTTTCCGAGATATAGAGGTGCAAAGTTTTTCGATTTTTCCAAGATGGCGGCCGAACCACGTGACCTATGATGTCATAATTATCATTAAAAAATTCTACCTATATTTCCAGGGATCTGAAAAAAGGACTCAAATGCCATACCCTCTCCTCAGGCGAGGGTAATAATAGACACACAATATGTTCATTCTTAATGAACGAATGAATGAAAACCTTTATTGCCAGGGAAGGAATTTGTGTTGCCCACAAATGGGCACAACATTTAAACGTAGACACATCAAATCACAACAATTAATAGTACATAAGCATAGGACCATCACCATCCTGACAGGAGTAATACATTGTCAGTGGACTCCCTCCTATGGAGGAGGGGTCAAATTGTATGACCATGCATTGTGGCCCTTCGGGGTCAGGATGCATATGTTTGAATGACCATGTGCTTCAGCCTTTGGGTTGAGGTGCATGTGCATGTTAATGGGACAGCCTTGATAGACGTTGTGCCTTGGCCGTGGGGTCAAGGTGCACGTCCAATGCTGTTTAAATGTTTGATTTTTTAAAACCTTTTTTATTATAAAAAAGGCAGGCCTTAGTGCTGGCCTCATAAGCACCATCACATCCATGTCATTCAATAATCATATTGCCAGATGCTGCACATTATAGACCGTTGTACTTATTGGTGATGCTGTTATATGATGCTGTTTAGGATTAAAATATAGAGACATTGAGTTTAAAGCAGAGTTGGGAAATGATATGAGGGTTTCCACCTATGACATTCGCAGTTTCGTAATTTTGCAAATCTTATGAACAATTCTGAAATTATACCTATAGAAACAAAATATTTTGTAATGCGAAATTTACAAGAAATGTGTATGTGCTAATTTGCAGGGTAAATTGACTGTGTATGTGCTGTGACGTCATGCGTATAGACTGAAGTACACTACTCACAATAAGTTAGGGATATTGTGGGAGTGTTTATTTTTTTTTATAGGGGTTAGGGTTAGGGTATTGAAATCAAGAATGCTGTGTTTTTTCACACATTAATAACCATAGAATTAGGACCAACAACTTTTTTCAACATAATTAATACACAAAATCAACCACACCGAAGAACCTGCCATATCCCTAACTTATTGTGAGTAGTGTAGCTCACTTGCATAACGGACGTGAAAATAGTCCGATTTTAATATATTTTAATTTTAATAGTCCCTCCCCCCCTCTTCTCCCCTCCCCCTCCCCCTCCCCCCCTCTCATCCCCTCCCCCCCTCTCATCCCCTCCCCCCCATTCCCCTCCCCCCCTCTCATCCCCTCCCCCCCATTCCCCTCCCCCCCATTCCCCTCCCCTCCCCTTCCCCTCCCCTCCCCCGCCTGGCAATGCCGGGTACTTCTGCTAATCAACAATATATTGTACACTGCGGTTGGTTTTGACATGTCAGAAAAAAACATCATCCAGATGAGGGTGGATAAGGGCTTTGTACCAGGAGAAAAAGCCTTAGTGTAGCAGCATAGCAAACCTGTTGTGCATTTTGTGATACAAGCACCAAATTTGGCAGAAATGTACATTAATATGTTGCGAACATTTTCAGATATTGGGCCACTTGAAATTCTCTCTTTATGTCCGCCATATTGGATTTCAAAATGGCCGCCACTTGAAATCTACATTTGCTATTATCTCTGGACGTAATGCAGCTATTGACTTGATTCTGGTATCTAAATGTATGTTTTTGGGGGCAAGGAATCCAATGGTACCAATTTCAACTTAATATTATCTATCACAGTCTGTTATATAATTTTATTTGGAAATTATCTAGGCAAATATTGGATTCAACACAATACTTTGAAAAGAATGTCTTAGTTCTGTAAATGTCTTAGGTATAATACTGACATGCTACATGGTCTAGTATTTGAGGCTAGGTGTACTGGTATCTGAGGCTAGGTATATACCGGTACTGAAGATACGTGTACATAAACAGTGTCATGTTAACAAGTTCAGCATTGCCACAAGTACATGTATGTTGTTGACTCATCGTCATGTGCAGTCCCCTTCACACACACAGAGGGCTGTGCACTGAAGGGCAGCCTTTTTGCACTTGCAGCGCCTCACACGCCCTTTCTTGCACTTGCAAGAAACCAGCTCAATGCAGCTGTGAGCTGCCTCAGTTAGCCTGGTCCAGTAAGGTGTGTACTGTCCTTCTCCAGTCCTTGACCAACCCCAGTTGGTTGGTGGAGGGAGCTCTGGTGCTGGCAGCAGTATCTGACCCCACACATGTCCACCTTGATACACTGCCCTCTTGACATGTTCCTCCAGAGCTGCCTTCGTTGGAGGGATGAGCTGCACATTGTTCTTCCTTGCGAAGAGTTTCCTCCTGGCCTTGTCAATGTCTGTGCATTTGCTGGTTCGATCATACAACAGGATCACGAACCTCTCGATGATGCGCATTGCATCGTCTGGTATGTCACGAGGTGCAGAGGACAGCAGCAGCAGCGCCTCAGTGAGTTCTGGCAGTACCGTCCAGACTGCCCACGCAGTGTTCTTGCCATGTCTATGAAAACTAGACACAGTGTCGCATCCAGTTAGAGCGTGGAACATTGGCAGTGCACGAGCCTTCTCTCGTCCCAATCCAGCTGCTATTTCGTGTGCTGCTAGGTATCGGAAACTCTGGCCTGTTCCGAATGCCAGCCACAGTTTGTCTTCTGGTTGCAACTCCTGTGCCAGGGACACTGCCAGCACCACAACATCGGTGTCTACAGTCCGGATGAGTATTGCATGGTGTCCATGCTGGACTGTGTGAGATGCATGCAGCAACATCCGACTGTCAGCCTCTTCATGGTTACATGGGGCGAGTGAGGTCAGATCTGGCAGTAGTGGCTTGCTGAGCACTGCCTCTCCATCAGTAATGACGAGTTGCTTGTCCTCCTGGTCAAACCATTCCATGAGAGCTGCTGAGAGGAACCTGAACAGCTCGGTCTTGTTGCTGTCCACTCGTAGGAAGTTCTGCCAGTTTCCTGGTATGGCTGCGGCAGCCACCACACGTCTCCGCACACCTTGTCCCCGCTTTGCACGTGTACTACCTTTCAGTGAATCAGCAAGGTAAGTATCCCAGACCAGATCCAGGCGTGACACTGTTTGCAGCTTCGTGGACATATATGGGATGAAGATCTGTTGTGCATACTCTTCAAAGGTCTTTGATGCAGCCGGCTTCAGCATCTGGACGATGGCTGCTCCATCAAGCACAATACAGGTCGTGACAGGAGTCTCTGTCTTTGCGTCGGAGACTTCTTCCAAGCATGTGAGGAGATCACTCTTGGTACCAGTGCAGAGGCTTCCACCATCAGACAATGCAGGAGGACATGCCTGATTCTCGTGACAAAAGAACTCCTCAAGGTTTCCATCCCTCGTCTGGCAGCCAATGTACAGGCGTGCGAAGAGTTCACGGTCATTCTTGATGGAGGCGAGCTGTTGCTGACCTTTGCTCTGGCTTCTTGGAGTGGAAGTGCTGAACACCTTCAGCTTGTTACGAGGAATGGGTGCGTCCACTGCCTTTGTTCTGTCCAACAGACACTCTCTGGTGAAAGCCTCGAACTGCTCTTGGCCAATCCTCTTGGCATTCATCACGGTCTCCACAGCAGCAGGATCTGCGATCTCCTTTGTGTCCAGTTTGACTACATCCTGACTCTTCTCCTCGAATGGGTTGCCCATCTCCTCTATGACACCGACGAGAGAGCGAGCATCTTTCAGAAATGAGGCCTGTACACTTGGCGTCTGATCATGATGACGTGTGTCTGCTGTTTGCCGTCTCCAGTGTTGGTTCCCATCCTGGAATTCTTCGATCACCCTGGCAACTTCTGGTCCCGCAACCATCCAGCGACGTAGGGCACTAGGGTTGTCAGTGAGCCCAACTGCTCCACCGTCTCCTTTGATGCAGGCATTATTCTGCTCATGTGCCTGGTCAATCGGGATTGAAGAGAACACCCTCTGTGTTTTCTGAACGGTGAAGTGGCTTTCCCGGAATTTCCTGGCTACATCTGGGTGTTTGATGGTGAGTTCGGCCATGTCCTTCAGGTGCACTGGTATCCACCTAGCATAGTGGGTGTGATCCAGTGCATGGAACCAGGGGACCAGCTCTGTCAGAGCATCGAGGTACATCATTAACGATCCCTGCCTGAGAGAACGCACATACACTAGAACCAACAGTTCTAGTTCCAGCACGGTTGCCCAGTAGTGAAACTGGGGGATGTCTTCTCCTCTCTGGCAACACCAGTCTTCAAACTCCGGAAGGTCCTCTGCATCCCTGGTTTCTCCCAGACAGTAGTGGTTGTAGGCACGGTGTTGCAGGATGTACAGTGCTGCTGCAGTCACTTGATGTGTTCTTCTTGTGCGCAAGACATGGGATGCTCGCAGGAATGAGTCTGCTGTCCCTGCTGTCGCAATCTCGGCTTGCACAAGTGCTTGCACCCAACCACTCCCTTTCAGCCAGTCCCCCAGTGTCCTCAGTGCCGCCATCTCTATGTGGAGGCCACCAAACATCACCACTATCTGGTCTTCACCATAGCTCTCTGGCCACTTCCACTGTATCTGCTTGGCCAAAGCAAACAGTGGCTGATCAACGGTGACCACTGGTGTCTGTCCAGGATTCAGGTGTTCCACAGCATTCTTCACGACGTCCATTGAGTGCCGGATCATGGCCACTGTGTGGGCACTCTCCAGGAAGAGTGGAAGCAGGGACGTGGGGCAGATGACTCGAGCATCTGGTGGCTGTCGGCTGGCATGAAATGCAGCCCAAGATGTGTTGTCATTGTCCACTGTACCAGTGTTGTCTTCTAGGACTCGCTTTGCATTGCCTAGCCATTGGTATTCTTCATCAGTCTGCTGTTTGAAGTCTCCTCTGGTCAATGACGCCACTTTAGCAGCTGGGACAGGCGACTTCTTGATGCTGCTAGTGACAGGGGGTACATCAGTGTAGTAGTGCGACAAGGGGGCGACTGTCTTGGACATCCCCAGATCCTCCAACAATGACGATACTCCGATCCACTCCTTCACCAGTGTAAGAAGGATGTTGTATGAGGGAGATAGCGGTACCATGGAAGGAGTCCTTTGATGTTGTTGCACTGGGGTTGTGATCTATGTTGTCTACAGCGGCAGTTGTAAACACTTTGCCACGCATCTTCGGAGGGCAGACCACTCGTTCTCTGTGAAACTGTTGGCAGACACTGTTGCCCATCTGTGCTGAGAGCTGGAGCACTCTATCATAGGAGATGCTCAGGCCAAGGTGTGACAGTCTGTCGACCAATTCCTTCTTGCGTGTATGAGCATGCAGCATCATCCCTATGTATATTGGAAGTGGGGTCTCCTGTGCAACACTTTATTTTTTATTTATTTATATTTACAGAACTAAGACATTCTTTTCAAAGTATTGTGTTGAATCCAATATTTGCCTAGATAATTTCCAAATAAAATTATATAACAGACTGTGATAGATAATATTAAGTTGAAATTGGTACCATTGGATTCCTTGCCCCCAAAAACATACATTTAGATACCAGAATCAAGTCAATAGCTACATTACGTCCAGAGATAATAGCAAATGTAGATTTCAAGTGGCGGCCATTTTGAAATCCAATATGGCGGACATAAAAAGAGAATTTCAAGTGGCCCAATATCTGAAAATGTTCGCAACATATTAATGTACATTTGTGCCAAATTTGGTGCTTGTATCACAAAATGCACAATTCTTTTGAATATTTGGGCTAAGCCACCCCACTACCTTCCCTGGTGGGCTCCCCAGGAAGTGCCAGTGAGGCATCGAATTAGATTTCGGCCCTTGGCGCATTTGACTGCGACCTTCTTAACGTGGGAGCTCCACCATCACATGGTCACGGATTGTTGAACCCAATATGAGGCCGTTGAAAAATTACCTAACGCTATTTTTTAGTAATGTAAGCTCAATAGGCAAGTAGTTATAATATGTAAGGATAATAGTTAGTTACTTATTCGAATTCCCGGATATTCATGGAGGAACTTCCGGTGGTTGGTTTTTAGGAGCGAAGAGGAACCGGAAGTGTGGCCTTGAGGCGCTAATTTCAAGTTCAACTCGCTTTACGCCCCCCCTCCCCGACCCCTCGAGTCCGCCTATATATAGTACTGGTGTTACATTTGCTATTCTCCAATCCAATGGTACCTGTCCTGACTGTCCGTTTACATCCCGCTGATCTATGCGACCCTCAATATATTTTCGCTCTGTTTAAGTTGCTTCTTGCACTCAGGTGCCATGATTGTTAATGTAACAAACTTTTCAGGTGGAATTAGTTCCTTTTCAACGTCTTTTTGATTTGTTGATTCATTGTTGCATCCCCCACTCTGGTTTTCCTGTTTCTTGGTACTCGGTCTTTGATCCATTCCCTTTTTGCGGATTGTTTTAATGATAATCACACACAGAATGATGCAGACGACTACAAGACTGAGAGTGAGACCACTCAGCAGAAACAGCAACAACAATGGAGCTCTGGAAACCTTGTCCTGTCCATTATCTGAGGAAAGAATAAAAAGATGTTAATGCTCATCTAGCATGGTAGGTAATACAGGATTTGTGAATAAGGATTAAAATCAGCTTTGATGACCATCTGATTGGTAAATTATGATGCTCACGGCCAAATGCTAAAATTGTGAGTGTTTTTATTCTTTCTATGCAATAACATCTTTGCTGATATTGAGCAGATCTTTTTGGGGGGGGGGGGGGGGGGGCGAGGGACATTGAGTTTGCATCTCGCCACGTCTTGATGAGGGACATTGAGTTTGCATCTAACCACGTCTTGATGATGGACATTGGGTTTGCATCTAAGCACATCTTGATGAGGGACATTCATTTTGCATCTAACCACATCTTGATGAGGGACATTGAGTTTGCATGTAACCACGTCTTGAGGGACATTGACTTTGTATCTAACCATGTCTTGATGAGGGACATTGAGTTTGCATCTAACCATGTCTTGATGAGGGACATTTATTTTGCATCTAACCACGTCCTGATGATGGACATTGGGTTTGCATATAACCGCGTCTTGATGAGGGACATTGAGTTTGCATCTAACCACGTCTTGATGAGGCACATTGAGTTTGCATCTAATCATGTCTTGATGAGGGACATTGAGTTTGCATCTAACCACATCTTGATGAGGGACATTGAGTTTGCATCTAACCACGTCTTCATGAGGGACATTGGGTTTGCATCTAACCACGTCTTGATGATGGACATTGGGTTTGCATATAACCACGTCTTGATGAGGGACATTGAGTTTGCATCTAACCACGTCTTGATGAGGGACATTGAGTTTGCATCTAATCATGTCTTGATGAGGGACATTGAGTTTGCATCTAACCACATCTTGATGAGGGACATTGAGTTTGCATCTAACCACGTCTTCATGAGGGACATTGGGTTTGCATCTAACCACGTCTTGATGATGGACATTGGGTTTGCATATAACCACGTCTTGATGAGGGACATTGAGTTTGCATCTAACCACGTCTTGATGAGGGACATTGGGTTTGCATCTAACCACGTCTTGATGAGGGACATTGAGTTTGCATCTAACCACGTCTTGATGAGGGACATTGAGTTTGCATCTAACCACGTCTTGATGAGGGACATTGAGTTTGCATCTAACCACGTCTTGATGAGGGACATTGAGTTTGCATCTAACCATGTCTTGATGAGGGACATTGAGTTTGCATATAACCACGTCTTGATGAGGGACATTGAGTTTGCATCTAACCATGTCTTCTGGTCACTCAGTTTAACAGTAAAATATTTTATGTTTATTTCCACTTGTAAAATTTGGGAAATAGTTGGACCAATTTATTGACATCCCAAGTTGGAATTGAAATCGTAACATTTGATTAACATAGGGACCGGGTTTGTAGTATTGTGCGGTATGTTTTTTATAACTATGATTTTGTTGTTTGTCTTTCTAATGATTTTTTACTGTTATTCTCAAGTACATGCATTGACGTACTGGATGACTGTTTAACCGGGTAACAGAGGTAATGATGACATGTTTGCAAAATGAAACAGGAGTGCACAATATAATGTTATGCCGGTAGGGTAGAGCAATATCTAGAGTCAGGTAGATCTGAATAGGTAACATACTTCGTCTGTCGCGATAGGGAATCTACCTGTGATAAGTTCCATGTGTAGTCCGATTTGTCGGGTAAGAGTATACCTGTGAACATACCAGGATGTTCGGGTGTTAGATTGTGTAGGGATTAAGAATAAACCCCTGTGTGTCACACCTGGTAATCAAACCTTTGTCCCTTATAGCAATGCACACCTGTAGACACTTAGACAGGCCCTTTAGTCCACGCAGTAATTAAATTCCCTTCCCTGAAAATGACTTTGGAAGAAAACAGACAGGAAACCAGGCCAGGACACCGCCGATGATGGCTGCCACTGGTTGCATCACGAACTTGCATCACGAACTTGCATAGCAACTAAGAAGGAGGTTCGGTGGAAGGCGCTGATTGGGTGGAGCGCCAAGGCTGACGTCGTAACCCAGGTTATATAAGGGCGCGCCGAACGACATTTTCTCTCTTGCTCTTGCTCTAGGCTCTTGCGCAGCTCTAGCCCTTGTGCTCTTTGGGTCTGGACGTGCTTGAAGCTCTTGCGCTTATTCTTGGTCTTGAGAGGTCCTATTGGTCGTTGGTTCACCATCTGCGTGGTGCTTGGAGCGGTGCTCGGTGCTTTCGGTGCTGTGAACGGGCGGGACCGCGTGTGCGCACGGAGAGGGCGTTGGCTCGGGCCTGCGTGGTGCTTTGGAGCTTGGGGCGAGGGACCTCATGGTGTGCAGCGGAGCTTGGAGCCAAGTGGGGACGACAGACCACAGACAGATAAGGACGCACCACAGAACATTACACGACCATTCTTTTCCTTTAATTAATTTTCCTGTGTCTCGTTTCTGAAGTGAGGTGTCTGGGATCCCAATTTAGGCCCATTATTTGATTACCGTCGCATTCCTTGTTATCGGGTGCCGTGAATAAATCTCTATTTTTGTACCTTCTAATCTTGCTTGTTCGAGTTCATTAATTCCCTGCAGCTGCCGTCAGTCCGCTGAAGTTGAGCGCTTTTACCACAGCTTCCAATTCCCTTCTTCCTCCCGCGTTTGATAGCTGAATCCGTGTTTGGTCGTCGCCTCAAGTAAATCCGTTCTGGTCCATCCGTGGTCCCTGGTGTTAACCGGAAGGGTCCGCGCGACAATATTTTCCACAGCCCCGTTCCAGTGAGTAAAGGATTTACTCCCAGGGAAATGGGTTAATAAGTTAAAACAAATGGAGAGTCATTTTATTCTTCTTCTTCTTTTCGGGCACAATTATTCTCACGTTCTTGTGGGGTTGCCCATGGGAGGTTTTCGGCAAAAGTTTTGTCGTCCTTCTTGTCCAGGCGTGATGCTCGACTAAGCACTGTAGTTCTCTCTTTCTGCCTTTCTGATGTATCATACTCTTCACAGAGCCTCAGTGCTGCTGAAGCAGCTTCCTGAGCAAGAGTTATGCTGGATGGTTTGCCATTGCCTTCCCAGCAGTAGTTAGGGCAGGAATTTGTAATTTGTTCAGGATACTGGTGATAGCTCATCTACTCTTCGCGAAGGACACTGTGAGGTCTTTAACATCCACCAATGAATGCTGCCAGATGGGACACCCAGTTTAATGTCCATCAGAGGGACGACACACACACACACATCGATGATCATTGGGATGACAGTTTATAGCTGAGCAGTGGTTCGAACCCAGGGGAGACAGTTTAGAGTTGAGTGTGCGTACCTCCACAGTCTGGAGTCCAGAGTCGAGAACATTCTGCCAGCCCATCCATAAATGGAATTCACATAGTTCAAATGCACATTTCATTAAAAAAATTACTTTATCTAAATTTTAGAATAAAACTAGAACGCCACTCTGTAGAGCGCATACTCCCGCCGTGGGTGGCCGCTGCTGAGCCCTATCTTCCAATGGTAAAAAATCCTTCAAAAAATTCCTGGATCCGGAATAATATCCTGAGGTTCACCAAAAACTAATCAATTCTTCCTTATCCAAAGGGCAATCATCCCACCAACTTTCATCCAAATCCGTTCAGAACTTTTCCAGATATCTTGTTCACAAACACACGAACATACGAACACACATACACACACACGGACGGACACGATCGAATGCATTACTCCCTCGTGGGAGTAAGATCGAGATTTTGGGAAAGAATTTATTGTGATTGAATGAATATGTATGAATGAAGAAATGTTAATGGAAGATGACATGATGAAGAAGGCAATACAATGATTAGGGTTGATGGGCATGTGGGGAGACTTTAGGTTTGAAGTTCAGTATCTTGATTAAACACTGACCTGGAGATTGAGGAACACCACGCGTGCCCTTGGTAACGTTTAGAACCACGCTGTGAAACAAGATGACCTGGTATTTTTGAACTTGACAGAAAAATGTCCCCGAGTCTTGCTTGGTGATGTTAGAAATCTCAAGAGATGCATTCCCAGCAAGAAAGTTTCCAGGACAAGACAACCTGCCAGAGAACTGCCTGTCCAGGTTATCCACAGGTATCCCGAGATCCATGAATATCTGAAGGAAATTCAGGAGAAAGAGAGACTTATCAAACAATGTAAAGAATGACAGTTGACTTCGAAGAAAGGATAATCTCATAAACCCTTGAATAGTTTTATATATAATTTAATCTGGTACTCGTAATGTTACATTCTCCTCATCCCAACCTGTTGACAGGTGTGAAAACATAACCTCAATCCAACTTCGGTGACACAGGTAACAAGACGCATGCTTATATGGTTACCTTTGTTCAAGCTCTTCATAATGAGATGCTGATCCACATGGAATTTTGTGAGTGTAATGCATAGACCTGATGTGGAACCAACATGATTAGCTCATCGGGACTTTAGTCTGGTGAGCTTATGCGATCAAGCAGTGTCTACAGGTAAGTCAGTAAGTGAGTGAGCAGGTGAATGAGTGTGTAAACAGTTTAGTCATTATCGCTTGAACCAAACACACAATTTCGATTAAACTTGGCCACAAGCTTCATATCTGATGCCAAACGAAGATGTATTGACCACATAAAAATCTGCGCTCATTAAGAGGGTCTACAGGGGAGGGGGTTTGATCCCCTCCAAAATAGGTATTTGCTCTCTTCTCTCAAACTACACACATGAGTTTGATGAAACTGGACTACAACCTTCATCAAAAGTTTGTTCATGGCATTAAAAAAATCTGGGGTTTGGCCCCCAAAATATGTATTTACTTTCTTCTCCATTACATATGTTGTGCGTCATCCACACCGAGTAGTCGTTCCCTGGTTCTACTTGGTGAACCCATGGGCAGGGGCACCGCCAGGGATTTTGGGCCCCATGAAAAGATATCACAATGGGCCCCTATGAAGCACGCGCGCACATTTTTCCCCCGACTTTTTGCCAGGAGGTTGAAGCAATGCTTATATTTCTGCATACAGTATGGAATTCACTATTTGATGCAAGACTGATACCCACACAAGAAATGTGCTAAAGGCCATCTTTTACAGTCTAAATGTCATTTTAATGGTAAGAATTACAACATACATTAACCTCTTCAATTAAAATAAATTAACATTATCATCTTGAGAATGATATAAAAAACAAAATAATAAAATCAGCATCAGAGTATACATACAAGTATACATAGCAAGTGTAGTGATCCAATATCCATAGCCATGCCATTTAGTTATCACTGGTCCTTGCTCAGCCTCACACACCAAGACCCCAGCGCCGAGCCTTGTTGCTGGCAAAGTCACTGATCAAGACTTTGAAGTCCAGCTTTCTGGCCAACTGACTTTCAATGGACAGCATGGCAAGACTGCAAAGCCTGGTTAATAATTTAATATTGAGAATTTTTACCTCATGTTCGAATACTTTTTAGGGCCCTTGTCAGTGCAGGGCCCTTGGAATCAACCTAACTTCCCCCCCCCCCCCCCCCTTACAGCACTCCTGCCCATGGGTATTGGCCCTATTTTTATCTGACTTCAACCTCAGTGATTCGCCCTCGTTCCTTTTGATCTGGAGAGTCTTCCATCATAATTACCGATATTGGAGTGATGAGAATCCCAATTGAACTGATGCATCTCATCTTCAGTACGGTCCAATAATTATGGTGTGGTGTGCTGTCCATGGTGACGTTGTTCGGCCATTACTTTTAAGAAGAGAAAAATAAATTTCCGGTACTATCTGGCTTTGTTAGAAGGCGGTTTTGCTTCCTTAATTGGATGTTTTGGTTCCTTTTCTCAATCACAGCTTAAGCACAAATGAGAAAAGTGTGGTTTCAACAGGATGGGGGCACCACCACATTATCCCACGACTGTCCAAAACCAGCTGGATGAAACAATACCTCTGAGGTGATATGATACCGTAGCCGGTAGAATGGCCCCTACGTAGTCAATATCGAACAGCACTGGACTTTTACCTTTGGGAACACTGAAATATGTGGTTTATAGCATGAGATCAAGCAGTGTAGCAGATTTGAAGGAAAACATTCGGAAGGAATGTGCTGACATCCGTCTTTCCTTCTGAAGAATCGTTCAGAGAAACATACGTGCAATAATTATGTTTGTGCAATTTGGTGGGAATCAATTTTAATATTTAATAAATAAAATGTAAAAGGTGTATTTTTTTTGTGGGTCGAGTAATTCTGAGACACCCAACTGGTGAGAAATGTATTACTGTGCAAATTTATCATTGCTGATAACCAGCATGGATACCACAATCAAATAAATCATTTGTACTCATTCATGAAACATTTCAAATCTTCATTCATATACATAACACTGACCTCTCTGCGATCTCCCGTTTCTGGCTCCCATAGCCAGATTACACTTGGCTTTTCAGATTCCGGTTCGAAAAGGCACTCGATTGTGATACGTGTACCTTCAATTACATTCATTTTATCATTTCTGCTTCCCTTATTTGCCAGAGTCAAAGAAGCTGTGGAGCACACAAATGAAGTGCAATTTAATAAAGGCTCAATTAGTAATCCTACCAAGCAATTTTAATTACTCATGTCCTTCCTTACAGTTGTTTGTAGACAGTGTGGTGAGTGTGACTAGAGTGAGTGATAGGTTGATGATGGTGAGAATGATGATTGGAAAGCTCTTGGTGAACGTCATCTCGGGATATGCTCCGCAGGTTGGTCGGAGCGATGAAGAGAAGGACAAGTTCTGGTGTGCAATAGAGAAGCTGATGGAAAACGTGAAAGATAAGGAAGTTGTTGTGGTAGGAGGAGACCTAAATGGACATGTGGGAAGGAGTATGGATGGTTTTGAGGGAGTTCATGGGGGTTACGGATATGGTGTGAGAAATGGAGAAGGTGAAAGGATTTTGGAGTTTGCTGATGGAGCTGATTTGTTGATTTGTAATACTCAGTTCCAGAAAGAGGATAATAAGCTTGTTACATACACTTCAGGTGGGTTGACGACAACAGTTGACTACCTGATGGTGCGTAGGCAAGAAAGGGGGCACCTCCGGGACACAAAGGTGATCCCGGGGGAGGAGGCTGTTTCACCGCACCACTTGGTTGTCTTCGACATAAGGTTGAAAGGTGCGAGGAGAGCTCGGCAGGTGAAGTACCAACCGAGAATGAAGGTGTGGAGGTTGAAAGAGGTGACAGTGAGGGAGGCATTAAAAGAGAGGCTGAGTAGGGTAGAGGATGTTGTGGTTGAGCTTGAAAGTGGTTGGATGTCAATGAAACATAGTCTGTTGGGAGCCATTGGTGAGGTATGTGGATGGACAAAAGGACCACCGAGGGACTCGGAAACATGGTGGTGGGATGATGAAGTTGGAAAGAAGATTGACGAGAAGAGGAAGAAGTTCAAGGAGTGGCAGAAGGCGAAAGGTACGGGGGCAGAAAAGGAAGAGCATGAAAGTTACAAGGCAGCCAAGAAGGCTGCAAAGAAAGAGGTAGCAAAGGCGCAGGAGGCATGTAGAAAAATGTTCGGAGAAAGCTTGGATTTGGAAGGGAGTCAGAGAGCGGTATTCAGGATTGCAAAGCAGATAGCGAAAGAGAGGTGTGATGTGATGGGGGTGAGTTGCTTGAAGGATGAAGTGGGACAAATCGTTGTGGACCCAGATGGAATTAAAGGAAGATGGAAGAAATATATGGAAATACTGTTGAATGCAGAGAATGAATGGGATGGCAACATAGAGAGTAACCCAGTTTTAGGACCGGCAGAGAAGATAACCGAGAAGGAAGTTGAGGAAGCGATTAAAGCAATGAAGAGTAGAAAAGTGGGAGGGCCGACGGGAGTTGTGGGAGATATGTTGAAGGCAGCAGAAAATTGGGGTGTGAAGAGAATGACAGAGACCTGCAATCTGGTGGTGAAAGAAGGCCGCATTCCAGTGGATTGGGAACTGAGTACCCTTGTCCCTCTATACAAGGGGAAAGGTGACCCTCTGGACTGTGTCTCGTATCGAGCGATAAAGTTATTGGAGCATGGAATGAAGGTATTGGAAAGGTTGTTGGAGAGGAGGATAAGGAAGAAAGTAAAGATTGACGAAATGCAGTTTGGATTTATGCCAGGAAGAGGAACGACAGATGCACTTTTTATTGTGAGGCAGTTGCAGGAGAAGTACATGGAGAAGAGGAAGAAGTTGTTTCTTGGGTTTGTTGATCTGGAGAAAGCAGTCGACAGGGTTCCACGTGAAGTAGTGACATGGGCATTGAGGAAGTTAGGAGTGGAGGAATGGTTGATCAGAGTAGTGATGGCAATGTACAAAAGAGCGCGCACAGCTGTAAGGACGAAGGACGGGAACAGTGGTGAGTTTGAGGTGAAGGTGGGAGTGCATCAGGGGTCGGTACTAAGTCCACTACTATTTGTAGCTGTGATGGAGGTGCTGGCTCGGAACGTAAAGGAGGGTTTACCGTGGGAGTTGTTGTATGCAGATGATCTGGTGTTGATTGCAGAAAGTATGGATGGACTGAAGGAGAAGATGAACAAGTGGAAGGAATGTATGGAGACGAAAGGTCTGAAGGTGAATATCGGAAAAACAAAGGTGATGGCAAGTGGTAAAGCATGTGGTGAGGTGGAAAGAACTGGGAAGTGGCCATGTGCTGTGTGCAGGAAGGGTGTCGGAGTGAACCCCATTCAATGTACAATGTGCGCTGAGTTGGTTCATCAAAAATGTAGTGGTTTGAGAGGGTCATTAACCAGTGTGGCAGCTACATTCAAGTGTAAGGTGTGCACAGAGGGAGCTGCAGATGGAGGAAATGTTGAGTTGCATCTTGGAGATGGCGTGAAGCTGAAAGGTGTGAAAACATTTTGTTACCTAGGAGATATGCTGAATGGAGAAGGTGGATCAGACTCAGCAACGGTTACTAGAGTGAGATGTGCATGGAAGAAGTTTCGGGAACTGAGTGGCATGCTGACGAGGAGGGGAGTGTCGTTGAAGCTGAAGGGAAAGGTGTATGCTGCATGTGTGAGAAGTGTTATGATTTATGGGAGCGAGACATTTGTAATGAACGTAGAGCAGCAACGAAGGCTGGAAAGGGTGGAAATGCGAATGGTTTGGTGGATGTGTGGAGTATCGTTGAGAGAGAGGAAGTCGAAAGATGATGGGAATAGAGCCTGTGATGGATGCTGTGAAGAGAAACAGTTTGAGATGGTTTGGTCATGTGTTGAGGAAGGATGAAAGTGACTGGTTGAAAAGAGTGATGGAAATGAATGTGGAAGGAAGTAGAGGAAGGGGAAGACCGAGAAAGACTTGGCTGAAGATGGTGGAAGAAGAAATGCGGGCAAGGGGGTTAACAAGGAGAGATGCAGAAAATAGGGCAAAATGGAGAAGATTGTCATGGGGACCGCAAGGCTCACCCCCGCTCTTGCAGGGAAAATGGCCTTTAAAATGCCTGTTGTTGTGTTGTTGTGTACTTCTTTAAAGTCATTTCGGTATATAGAGTACAGGTACATCATCCTACCAGCTGTATGTTGGTAACAGTTTTTCTTTTCTTTTTGCTTTTCAATTCCTTCAAGCTTTCAAACAATGAATCAAAATGCCACATGCCTAACGCTGCTTTACAGAGTCGGAAATTGTACTCCAACTCAGTTATCTGACCAAGTTTGTCGAGAAACCCGAACTTCTCCGAGGTATTCAAGGACACACCTGCACTTTGAGAAGATGTGTCTTGAGTAAAGTTCATCAAACAATAATTATGAAATGTTTTCGAATAATGTGGGAATTTCTAATGTTTGGGTCTAAGTTTTAAAATCCAAACGCATTATTCGACTTTAACTGTGGGCTGGAAATTATCTTCAATGGTTTGAAACATTACCAAGTGAATTATTGCACATATAATTGCTTATACAAATATCAATCATATAAAACAAGATTGGAAGCAGTTTCGGCAATATAACATTTCACTCTGGAAAGCTACATATACATGTGGATGGATGAGTTGTCAATTTGTTATCAGAGAAAATGAATAACATTTCTCCGATTTGTTCAATAAATCACGATGCTCCAGGTATATGGTGTCATGTGGGGGTGTGGATCCTCGGTGGTGTATTAGGGTAATTTTGCAACAGGTTCTCCAAAGCCATTAGTGCCTTTGGAGACTCCTTAAGCATGTCTGGAAAAACACAACCCATGTATGCAAACCAAAGTCAAGGTTTGCACAGTTGTTGTCATCCCCAGCCCCTTTATGGTGCTGACTCATGAGTCACAATTATTATTGTACACCGCTCCTTTCCTATGCCACCTCCAGGCATTGCAAATCGTCATTGCCGGGCACCGAAGGGGGCTCGGCAGTGACGCACGCTGAAAGAGAGTACTCAGTTTTCACTCTGGTTTCTTGTTGTACACCGCTCCTTTCCTATGCCATCTCCAGGCATTGCAAATCGTCATTGCCGGGCACCGAAGGGGGCTCGGCAGTGACGCACGCTGAAAGAGAGTACTCAGTTTTCACTCTGGTTTCTTGTTGTACACCGCTCCTTTCCTATGCCATCTCCAGGCATTGCAAATCGTCATTGCCGGGCACCAAAGGGGGCTCGGCAGTGACGCACGCTGAAAGAGAGTACTCAGTTTTCACTCTGGTTTCTTGTTTTCTTGTTTGTTTGTTTTCTTTCTTGGTTGTCCGGACGATATCTCAGCCATCCTTTGAGCTAGGAAGCTGAAATTTCGGCACAGTAGTGAGCAAGTCCTTTGTCAAATACGGTATTTTTTGTTTTTTGAATAATCAATTAATTGAGGAGTTATTTAATTATTAGCGTTTAATTAAGTACTTATTTAATTAATTAAATTTCATTTCTCTTCTGACCATTATTAACTCAGGCACCTTTTGAGTTAGGAAGCTGATATTTGGACATGCCAATGACCAGGTGATTTGGCTGCAAAGGATATTTTTGATTTATTAATTAATCAATTAATCGATTAATTATTTAATTATTCGATTAATGACAAAAAAAATTTTTTTTTTAAAGTTACAGATTCTGATGAAATAGTGGTAGTTTATGTGTTCTCTGACCAAATTGATTAATAATTTAATTTTTTTATGATTATTATTTATTTATTTTCATTATTAATCATTTATTTATTTTCTTTCTCATTTGGCCAATATCTCAGGCACCTTTTGAGCTGGGAAGCTAATATTTGGACATGAGTGACCAAGTGATGTGGCTATCAAGGATATTTTTGATTTATTGATTAATCATTTCATCTATTAAGTATTTATTGATTAATCGATTAATTATTTATTGAGTAATCAATTAATTATTTAATTTTTTATAAATGACTTATTTAATTAAATTTCTAAAAGATACATCTTCGGATGAAGCACTAGTGGTTTAGTTATGCGATTAGCCAATTGATTATGAAAATATTTTGTGATAATCTTTTATTGATTTTAATTATACAATTAATCAATCAATTAGTGTACACCTCTCCCTCCCAATGCAGCCTCAATGAGCTGCACTGCGGTATTGCCGGGCGCCGGAGGCGCCCCGGCAATGCCGCGCTGCAGCATATTTAATTATTTGGCATGGGGCGGTGTACTTTGAATGTATGTGTACTTGTTGTACACCGCTCCTTTCCTATGCCATCTCCAGGCATTGCAAATCGTCATTGCCGGGCACCAAAGGGGGCTCGGCAGTGACGCACGCTGAAAGAGAGTACTCAGTTTTCACTCTGGTTTCTTGTTTGTTTTCTTTCTTGGTTGTCCGGACGATATCTCAGCCATCCTTTGAGCTAGGAAGCTGAAATTTCGGCACAGTAGTGAGCAAGTCCTTTGTCAAATACGGTATTTTTTGTTTTTTGAATAATCAATTAATTGAGGAGTTATTTAATTATTAGCGTTTAATTAAGTACTTATTTAATTAATTAAATTTCATTTCTCTTCTGACCATTATTAACTCAGGCACCTTTTGAGTTAGGAAGCTGATATTTGGACATGCCAATGACCAGGTGATTTGGCTGCAAAGGATATTTTTGATTTATTAATTAATCAATTAATCGATTAATTATTTAATTATTCGATTAATGACAAAAAATTTTTTTTTTTTAAAGTTACAGATTCTGATGAAATAGTGGTAGTTTATGTGTTCTCTGACCAAATTGATTAATAATTTAATTTTTTTATGATTATTATTTATTTATTTTCATTATTAATCATTTATTTATTTTCTTTCTCATTTGGCCAATATCTCAGGCACCTTTTGAGCTGGGAAGCTAATATTTGGACATGAGTGACCAAGTGATGTGGCTATCAAGGATATTTTTGATTTATTGATTAATCATTTCATCTATTAATTATTTATTGATTAATCGATTAATTATTTATTGAGTAATCAATTAATTATTTAATTTTTTATAAATGACTTATTTAATTAAATTTCTAAAAGATACATCTTCGGATGAAGCACTAGTGGTTTAGTTATGCGATTAGCCAATTGATTATGAAAATATTTTGTGATAATCTTTTATTGATTTTAATTATACAATTAATCAATCAATTAGTGTACACCTCTCCCTCCCAATGCAGCCTCAATGAGCTGCACTGCGGTATTGCCGGGCGCCAGAGGCGCCCCGGCAATGCCGCGCTGCAGCATATTTAATTATTTGGCATGGGGCGGTGTACTTTGAATGTATTTGTACTTGTTATTATTATTATTATTATTTTTTTGTATGCAAGATCGAGGCTCGTGAAAGAGCTAACATTAATCACACAAAAAGTCAAACCGACACAAACCGACACATAAAACACAAAATAAGGGGAGTGGTAGACAAGATGGGGAGAGAGGTGGAAGGACACAAACACAACATTTGAGAGCAGGGACATCGAGAGAACTGTGGGAGGGAGAGGGCTTGGTGGGAGGTGGGAGAGGTATAAAACATATGGACACTGCAAGGACTTCCAGGAAAGAAGTTGGAATTTCGAAAAAATGGATCTGGGGGTGAATTAGCGGGGGTAGAAAAGATCAAGGTTTTGGATGGGGGAAGATAAGAGATGGTGGTGAACAGCTGTTTTAAAGACCTGGAGGGAGGAGTGGGATTGAAGGGAATGGGGGAGTTTGTTCCAGAGGCGGGAAAAAAGGGGAATGAAAGAGTGAAGGTGAGCAGAGAGCCTAGATTTTGGCAGTTTATCCATAAGAGGGTTGCTGGCAGATCTTGTGTGACCTGTAGGAATATTTGGGGGACACAGCACAGAGAGAGCTGGGGGAGCAAGGCCGGAGAGGAGTCGGTAGAAGACAGAAAGACCACCAACCTGCCTGCGGTGAGTCAGTGAAAGGCCCTCGGAGTTAGCTTCTCCGCAGGAGATTCCCAATGATTCTGAAAGCTTTGGCTTCAACAGCGTGAAGACGAGCTAGGTGTGAGGCAGGAGCACCAGCCCAGAGGGGGGAGCAGTATTCCATTGAGCTGCGGATGAAAGCCTTGTATGTGGTGAGGAGCTCAGGTGTGCCAAGGAAGGACTTCACACGATGCACGATGCCCAGTCGGCGACTGGCTTTGGGGGCCAGCTTGGCAATGTGGTTTTCCCAAGAAAGATCATGGCAGATAGTGAGACCCAAAAGTTTGAGCGACAGAACTTCTTGGAGAGGATTGTTGAGAAAGTAGATGGGATAGTGGGGCGGCTTAGCCCAAATATTCAAAAGAATTGTGCATTTTGTGATACAAGCACCAAATTTGGCACAAATGTACATTAATATGTTGCGAACATTTTCAGATATTGGGCCACTTGAAATTCCGTAATTGTTTTTTTCAAATTTTTTCAAATTTCGTAATTTCAAATTTTTCGGGTGACACCGTCACAATTTCGGTCTTCGAGGCCGGCCGATAGGCAAAGTGTGACCGGAAGGGACGAGGTTCTCCTGACCACGTGGCCCTCGATCTGGGAAGCGAGAGGCGTTCCATTAGTGGACGCACCCCTCACGCCCGACTTTTGGGCGGCCCTGGCAGGCCGTTTGTTTTGATGTTCCGTGACAGGCCCCGCACCCCCACCTCCGGGCCGACCGGAAGCTTGTGCTGAGTACATCATACCTGAACAACTCAGTGAGGCAGTACACAGCAGTGCACACCAGGGTGACCCCTTCAGTGCATAAACCAATTAACCTGTCCACTGCAGGGCATATAGAAATGAAGTTATTTTCTGCATATAATAATAATATAAGTTCAGTTCTATATAACAATTTCTGTTATCACCACTACCACTACAACTACCACTACTACAAGCTTTGTCTGGAATTTTGTGGACTAACAGACAAACAGACATACAGACAAGCTGGGATCAAAACATTACCTCCTTCCACCATTGAGTGTAGAGGTAAACATCATGGAAATTATATCATGCCCTAGATTTAATTCATGCTTACCCGTGTATTTGCTTCATTGGTTCACAAGGTCTTTTGCATACATGTAATTCAGACTCTCGTCTTCATTGCTGACCACACAATGTTCGCAACATATTAATGTACATTTGTGCCAAATTTGGTGCTTGTATCACAAAATGCACAATTCTTTTGAATATTTGGGCTAAGCCGCCCCACTATATCGGCCGGCCTCGAAGACCGAAATTGTGACGGTGTCACCCGAAAAATTTGAAATTACGAAATTTGAAAAAATTTGAAAAAAAAATTACGGAATTTCAAGTGGCCCAATATCTGAAAATGTTCGCAACATATTAATGTACATTTGTGCCAAATTTGGTGCTTGTATCACAAAATGCACAACAGGTTTGCTATGCTGCTACAGGAGGAGGGTTTCCCAGTCGGTCTTTTCGGAGAGACATAGTAAGAGTGTGAGATTTGTCAGGATTGAAAGACAGCACATTGCTGGCATTGTGCCTCCTTGACTGCTTCCTTCAACGCTGTCTCCGCACCATTCTCAAAATCCGATGGCAATACTTTGACAATGTGGAGGTGCTAATAAAGATCCAACAACACCAGCATAGAGGCCATTCTCCTGCAGACTCAGCTGAGTTAGGCAGGCCATGTGGTCCAGATGGACGAAGATCTCCTGTCCAAGGTTGTGCTGCATTGGGAGTTGAGCACTGGAAAATGCAGTCGAGGGGCTCCATATAAATGTTAAAAAAATTCACTGAAGAAGTCTCTCTCGATCTGAAATATCAACCATCAACTATGGAAAACACAGGCTGTAGACCATGCTGCCTGGCAACTTCATATCAAGTGTGCAACAGTCCACTTTGAAAACGAGAGAGCTGTGATCTGAGATCGCTGATGGTTCCCACTTTAGCCAACTCGTAGTATTAGCCAATTGGTCCAACTTGAAATTATTCCTTGTAATGAAAACAAGCGTATCTTTTTTTTCAAAAAGCGGGCAACCACGGACATCAAGACTAAAAATGCTTAATGCCTCCCTCTGGGAACCATAATAATAGGAAATGAAATAATGGAAAAATGAAACAATTAAAAATGGAAAACTAATTAAATAATAAAAATGCTGTTATTGAAATTTTTTTATTTTAAATAATTGATTTTTTTTAAAATAAATAATAAAAAATTTAATATTTGAAACTTGAAATTTCTTAATTGGAAAATCAAATGATTGAATAAAAAATCATTAAAATGAAATTTAAAAAATTATTCTTCAAAAGGTGGGACACCAAGACAACACTTAATGACTCCCTCCGGGAACCAGAAATAACTAAATTATTGAAATTAACATGCTTGGAATTTGGGAAAAAATAAATACATAATTATAATTTTTTTACAAAGATATAAATACAAAGACCCTCGGTCTTTCAAGGGAAACTTAAATAAATGATAAATTACATAATTCCTTAAAAACAATTAAATTATGGATCTTCAAAAAGCAGGACACCACAAACACCAAGACTAAACACTTCAAGCAGACGTACAGGTTCAGCCTTTGCGGTCAGATTTGTCTCAAGTCTCAAGAATTTGTCATGTCAGTCACCTTCGGGGCCTGCCATTGCCAACCACTTTCCTCATATCTTTGTCTGCTAAGAACTACCAACAACAAGTGTAATGGGGATTACTATTGTTCATCTCCTTGGCTTCGTGGTAATGTGGTAATGACGTGGTAATGTGGTAATGACGTGGTAATGGTAATGCTTCGTGGTAATGACGGTATGGCAGGCAGGACTTCCATTGACACCTGTCAATCATTTTGAGCTGCAAGTCATCCCTCCTTTTAAACCAATCACTCAACTACCCCCTTCTTTTTATGATGCATTGATTCAACTTATTTATATTTAAAAAAACATACCAGTTATTCAAATTCTTACCACATTGAAGAAGAAAAGCAGTTGATATTGTGATGAGCATCCACAATTCCATATTGCGTTCCCTGCAATCAGAATAGCAGTTAGATTGCTGTTAATCTTTCATTGAGCCCCCACACTCTCCCATTTTCCACCACATTATTTATTGTCCCCCGTTGCACCACGAAGCGAAAGGGGGACTATGGTTTTCCCGTCCGTCCGTGCGTGCGGACGTGCGTGCGTGCATACGTGCGTGCGTAAGCGAAGGACCGAATTCTAATTTGGTGTGTGGGTGCAACCCACGTCAAAATCCAAGATGGCCGCCGCCACGTATGTCTGAACCTTGTGAGCGGAATATCTTGAAAAATAAGCGAAGTACCAACTTCTAATCTGGTGTGTGGGTGTATCGGCATAAGGGAGAACGCTATTGAAAATTGGCTCGCCACATCAAAATCCAAGATGGCCGCCTCCATGTATGTCTGAACCCTGTGAGCAGCCCATTGTGGGCGGAGCCACGCCCGAAAAAGATGTCTTTTTAGGGGGTAATCGAGTTCAAGCCACATCTTCTCCGAGGGGTTTGGTGGAATCTGACAGGGGTTTCGATATTTGGTTAGGCGAATGTCATGTGTCTAGTCCCACGGAGCTCAAATTTTTTTCTTTTTTAAAATTTATTTATTTCTTTTATGTTTTTCATTTCATTTTTCACCGAATTTTCGGTATTGTGTAGCTAACCAACCTCAGAACTGATTATACATTATTTTCTATCATTTCAAGGTCAGTAACCTTCGTTTTGACATTTCCAGGCCTGGCCTGTCCGGGCCTGTTTCGGTTATAGTCCGTCCTTTGTCATTGAATACCGCTCACTCGTGAACCATCGTCGTCTCCTGACTTATCTCTCATTTGCATCACTTTGTAAATACCAGCTTCAGAGATGAGGTTTGAGAAATGCTTTATCCTGTCTTACTGACGACTCATGGTGCCTCAATGATGCAATTCCCATTGTGTTTCTTGCTGGCCAACTGGTAAAAGAATGTCTGACTCTGTGTTGTCAGGAGCTCTTTGTCCCCCTATCTTCTCCCTCCCTTCACACTTCCACTTCAAAGACAGCCCGACCCTGCTTTGTCCTTTGTCCTCATTCACTATAAAGGGAGTAAAGTCAGCCGAATTGACAGAAGATTTTGTGGATACGTTTGTGTTGAGTCCTGTTTGGGTACGCCTTTATTCTACTGCTAAACTGTGTTTTAATCCTTATTATATTCGAGTGAATCTTCTCCAGAGAATTGAATCTTTGAAAGTGTTCTTGATGTGTGGACATTCAATCTGTTTACATCTCCGACAGACATCTGTTTTCAGACTGGGTCTGGATTTCGCTTCTGAGGAAATATCCCAATGGATTCACATTGACATTGAGAATTATATTCCTTCACGTACCTATCAGATAAAGGCTCATTTTCAACCCTAGTTCATTCCTGCGTGTGCGGCAGTAATTGCTCATCGTAACCATTTTTTCAAGCAGTACCATTTGCTGTGGACCTTTGATTCAAAGGTGCTGTTTTGTGAAGCTAGCAATTGCTGTAAGATACTTCTGCCGGATTGCCAACAATGTTGTTAACCACAACAACTCCTCTATGCTGCCTCTCTTTCATGGTCCTGAGGTTCTTTCCGCCCCTATGGATGAGGCCAATCTTTTTGCAGAGCAATTTTCCTTGAACTCCTCACTTAACGATGATGGACATTCCCTTCCTGGTTTTTTTTTATCCGACACAGATAAGGTTATTTCTGGCCCCCTTGTCACTCCTGAGAATGATGCCATAATTATTCATTCGTTGGATGTCACAAAAGCTACTGGTCCTGATGAGATTCCTGTAGTTGTATTGCAAAGGTGTGCCCTGAACCTGTACCAATTCTTGCCAAGCTGTATAATATGTGCTTGGCCGACTCGGTGTTTGCCTCATCATGGAAAATGGCTTCTGTTGTCCCTGCTTTTAAGGCAGTTGGTGAGCGTTCTCTGGCTACTATTTACCACTCCATTAGTCTTCTTCCTGTGATTTATATGATCTTTCAATGCTTTATCAATCACCAGTGGGCCCGTCGATCCGTTGGACCAAATTTTCCAATTGTCTTTCACCACCTTGTAGCATACCTGCCTGCCGTACTGTGGGGATATTTTGGCTCTTCGGGGTCTTTTGGGTCCTTCTTAACTTTTGGGTCCTCAGGGACTTTTGTGTCGTTGGGGACTTTTGGGTCTTTTGGATTCTCAGTCTTTTGGGTCATCAGGGACTTTTGGATCATCTGGGTCTTTTGAGTCCTCGTGGACTTTTGGGTCTTCAGGGACTTTTGGGTCATCAGGGACTTTTGGGTCATCTGGTTTTTTCGGTCCTCATGGACTTTGGGATCTTGTGAGTATTTTGGGTCATCTGGGTCTTTTGGGTCCTTGGGGACTTTTGGGGCATCTGGGTCTTTTGAGTCCTTGGGGACTTTTGGGCCATCTGGGTGTTTTGGTACTTGGTGTCTTTTGTGTTATCTGGGTCTTTTGGGTCCTCTGGACTTTTGGGTCTTTGGGGACCTTTGGGTCTTTTGGGGCCTCAGGGACTTTTTCGGTCTTCTGTGAGTTTTTTGGTCTTCTGGTCTTTGGGTTTTCAGTGTCTTTTGGGTCTTAAGGGTATTTTGTGGCCTAAAGGATCTTGGGATTCTTGGGTGGGGCGCTAAGGGGGTTTAAAGGGTGTTGAAAGGTCGCAGGGGTGTATAGTAGATAAGCTTCTTTCTCACCTTGAGGACAATGAACTTCTTGCTGACCGTTTGTATGACTTTCGCCATTCTAGGTCGACGGGCGACTTGTTCTCCCGATCATTTTGACAGAGCCTTAGATTTTATGGGTGAGACCTGTTGAGTGGCTTTGAATATTCCAAAGGCCTTGTTAAGGGTGTGGCATGAGAGACATACAGTATTGTACTGTGCAAGTTATATGGTGTGTCGGGTGGAATGTTCTTCATAATTTCTGCTTTCCTTTCTGACCGAAAGTTGAAGGTGGGCCTTGATGGCCAATCATCCCATATTTGCTCTGTAAATTCTGGTGTTCCTCAAGGTTCTGTTGTTGGTCCTACCCTCTTCATGGTATATATCAATGACTAGTCTGATAATGTTCCATCCCAGCTTACCATATATGCCGATGATTCCACAGTCTACCTTGTATCCCCTAAACAAGTAACACTTCTCGAAGTGAGGTTTGTACTTCAGTAAATAATGATTTAGAGAACGTGTTGAAGTGGTATCATGAGTGACTGGTAACCTTCAATGCCAAGAGAATAAATTGCTGTCCCTGTCTCGTTTTAGACTCGGGTTTTTTTTCCTCCTGTGCACATTGGTCCTTTGATCTTGCTGGAAGCATCAAACCTGTGTCTCCTTGGTCTTGATATCTTCCCCAATCTCAGCTGGGAGAAGTATATATCGGGCATTGCAGAGTGCTTTGATGCGAGTTGGTTGTCTCTATCTAGCACACAAATATGGACCTCTAGATGCTATCCTCTATTTGTATAAAAGAACTATACACCCCCTTATGGGTTCCTGTTGCGACATTTGGGCTGGAGCACCAGCCTGTCATCTGTCCTTATTTGACAGGCTCCAGAAGTGCGTAGTCAATTTGATTGGAGTAGAGCTCGACTCTTCTCTACAAGCCTTTCACATCGTAGGTCTGTTGCTATTCCAAGTTTGTTTTACAGATATTTTCATGGTAATTGCTCCTCTGCTCTTTCCAACCTGGTACCCTCTGTCAGGGTCTTTGGTCTGGAGACCCCTCTTCCCACCACTTCGCACCTATACACTCTGGCCACACCTAGGTGTAGAACAAAGAGTTCTGGACACATTCTCGGTTTCTGCTCAGGTTTGTCGCATTTTCCCACTTGCTGTATCAATTTGGAATTCTTTGCCGGTCACTTTCTTCCCACATCTTCCGATCCATTTTCTTTCAATAACTATAATAATATAAATTTCTACCTCCTTCATCTTTGATCGTTATTTTTTGTTTTCTTTTGTAGCCCGAAGCATATAGTAACTTTAGCCTTGTGTAGGACAAATTTCAATAACAACAAACAAAATCGTAATGCCATCGCCCAATGTAATTACAGGTTCAGGTAACTAAATCTACAACTACATATATAACCATAACAGGTATGGGTATTGGAAATTCCAAAATATCATTATTTACCAGAAATACCTTTAAAATAGAAAGAACGAGCTTTGTTTGTGCAGGATAGAGCACTTTGTTCCGAGGAAGGGTTAACACCCGAAACGTGAGATTATCCTTTCTCCCCATTCTGGTTACATTACCTCGATCTATGTTCTATTAATTCCATTCCATCCATTGTTCTACTTTTAAAATACCTCTCTGAATCACTTCGTACCACTTGATTGCATCAATGTTGGTCTTACCAACAATCTTTCTCCTGTGGGAACCTGAACATCAATCATGTGTGGACAAAACATGAGATTTTTTTTTTTTGTATACAAGGTCGAGGCTCGTGTAAGAGCTAACATCAATCACAAAAAAAACAAACGTACACACAAAACATACAATAGAGGGAGCGGGAGACAATATGGGGGGAGAGAAGGAAGCACACAAGTACAACAGCAAATAACAGGGACATCGGGAGATCTGTAGGAGGGAGAGGGCTTTGGGGGAGGAGGCATGGGAAGGGGAGGGGGGTGGGAGAGGCATAAAACACATGGACACTGCTAGAACTTCCAGGAAAGAAGTCGGAATTTCCAAAAAAGTGGATCTGGTGGTGAATTAACGGGGGCAGAAGAGATCTGGAAGGAGGCGTGGGATTGAAGATCGTGCACTTTTACCTTCTTTGTTTGAATCGCTATGCTTTGCTTGTTGCATCAACCTCGGTTGGATTCCCACGTCGGTTCAAATGCGTCGTCGTTGGTTCTAACACACCGATCAACACTCGTCCGATTTCACTCCTTGTTCCCAGGTCCGATGGAATATGTCGATCAACGTTGCTTCGATTCCATCCTTTGTTCTATGCAAAGAAGAAATGAACAAATGAAGCAGGATTTGGACCGACATTTGCAGCATTATGAACCGTGAGTTCAGGAAAGAAGATTAAATGATCCTGGGTCTATAGAGATGGAGGACTCGGTAAGTCGCGCATTTCATCACTTACCTGTGTGTGCTGAGCCCCAGGTCTCACCCAAACTCCTCGACACAGGTCGGGCTCTTTCAAGATGACACCAGAAGAAGCCGATGTTCGCAATCCTCGGCCTTAAATAATCCGGTAAACCTGTTTGGTGAATGTGATGACGGCCAATGAACATGCAGCACCATAACCACGCCACGTAATTTGAATATAAACCGGTTTGCACATTTCCCGAAACTGAAGCATGATACTCACCTGACCTGTTATCCAATATGTTTATTTTAGCCTGCAGTTGTTTTGTCGCAGAAGAAGCGTCATGTCTTTTCTGATGCGAAAATGTCACCACACCTATTTGCAAATGTCAATTTAAATTAGCACAAAGGGCAGTAAGGTGAGGTAAACATTGAAACCTTTCCTCATTCCTTTGATTATAAAGCGAAATCTTCATCTGCAGCACAAAAAAAGCACTTTTATAATAACCTGCCTCAGGTCCCAAGTTGTTACCCCCGATATCTGCATTGTGAAAATATTTACCCATAAATTATTGTAAAGTTCAAGGAGAGTAAATGTTGCAAACACAGCAGAGAATTTACAGGGTAAAGACGAAAAGGAGGTTTTGTTAAAGGTTTCCGAGTGATGGAGGATGTTCACAGATTATTACAAGGACATGATCCAAAGGTAGAGATAACTTATGGACAATATCATCAAGGAAGGCTTGATACAAGGTAACAAGACAGGCAATGTTAACAGGTTTCAGGTTAAGTTCAGATCTATTTAACAAAGGGGAAGTTTAACTTCATTGCTGAGAAATGCAATAAAATGCGCCAAAGCAGTTTTACCTTATTTAAGATGATTGGAGATTTTGGTCAAAACAATCGCAATCTCAAAGTGTTTCACAAAGACTTGTAATGTTTTAAAACTCACCTTGTTTACCAAACTCAGGTGTCCATATGAACATCTTAATCTGCCATGGCATGTGGAGAACAACAAACCATCACCAAACAGCTCGGCTCAGGTTGAGTGGACTTTGGACAGGTGGAGTGTTAAATACGCAATTCTGAACTTATCTGATTCTCCGTTCAGGTGTGTATCAACTCACTTAATGTTTCGAATTTCCATCTGAACCATCATCAAAAGCGGGGTTAAGCGATCGGGTGCTTACATATGTCTGCCGTACATGTGGCATACATACAGTATGTGCGTGTCTGCGTTTTTACAAATCATTTTTTCGGCAACCGTTGGTCCGATTGACACGAAATTTTCACCATAGGATCGCCTCTGCCTGTAGAATTTTATATTCATAATTATGACGTCATAGGTGAGGTGGTATGGACCCGTCACCAACTAGGCATCCTCCATTGTGCAAAGTCCTTACTTGGAACAACTGAGCTCTGAACCACTTACAAAACTTTAATCCATAGATTGATGGAGTACTGCTCTCCCCTCTGGGCTGGTGCTCCTGCCTCCCACCGAGCTCGGCTTCACGCTGTAGAAACTAAAGGTTTCATAATCATTGGAATCTCCCGCGATGAAACTGGTTCTGAGGGCCTTTTACTCACTCACCGCAGACAGGTTGGTTGTCTTGCTATGTCCTACCGACTCCTTTCTGGCCTTGCACCCCCTACCTGCTCTGTCTGTGCTCTGCCCTCCTCCCTCCCCTAATATTTCTGCAGGACACACAAGATCTGTCAACAACCTCCTTCTGGTGAAACTACCAAAATCAAGACTCTCTTCTCACCACTTTCATTCCTCTTTTCTCCCACCTGTGGAACAAACTCCCTCACTCTCTCCAATCGCACTCCTCCCTCCAGGTCTTTAAAACATTTGTTCACCACCATCTCATATCTTCCCCCATCCAAAACCTTGATCTTTTCTACCCCCTTTTACCAACCTCAAGCTCCTCCTATCAACCTCAAGCTCCTCCTATCAACCTCAATAGTCAGGCAGCTTAGCAGCATATTTATCGAAAATGGGGAACGGCTTGACAAAAGCGCCATTTTTATTTTGGTGGTCCATTAGACCATATACAATAGATTTAGGACCGGAGGCAAGAAATATACAGTGTTGTTCACCTTTTTATTGGACAAAAAACAATTATGTATATATTTTCACCAAGGAGGCTAACTTTTATTTCATGACGTGCAGTGTTATTTGTAAAACGTATGCATGCCTGCATAACAAATCTTACGCTTCCATGTAATAATAATTAGTAATATACTCAGAGGCAAAAGTTATTGTGACATGGAATTTTTTCATTGGTAATCTTGTGAATGAATTTTTGGATTTGAACCAGAGAAAGAGTGTGTTAAAATGGTCGAAGAAACGCAACCAAGCAGTTGTTGTTCGAATTGCACGAAATTTGCAAGAAGCATGACATATTCGAGAAAAATGGCCAGCAATGTTCACTTTAAAAGGCCAGACAACCAGACGCTTATCATTTCCACTCAATGCAGTCTGAAGAAGTGCAGAAGTCAGAAAAACACCTCTATTCATCATTCTGGAACAAGTTCGACATGCCACGCCTCGGGGGAAATGACAGATGGAGAGCTACAGGTATGCTCCGGTCTGGTACCTCGCAGCGTGATGTTGCTCGTCGATTCAACGTCCATAGAAACACCATTTGGCACTTATGGCGACGTTTTCAGCAAAACAATCAAGTTATAGACCGTCCCTGTAGTGGCCGCCCACCAGTAACGACGCCATGTCAAGACCGATGCATTCGAACCACGCACCTCCGATACAGGTTCCAGCCAGCAACCCTTACAGCCCGTACCATACCTGGCAACAGAGGTGCATCTGCGAGAACAGTTCGACGACGTCCACGCGTCTACGGCATCCTTGCAAGACGCCCAGCCCGACGGCCAATTCTGACGCCAGAACATCGACGTCGACGTCTCCAGTGGAGCAGACCACACGTTGCTCGAGTTGTACAGCTGTATCTTAATCAGAACAATGTTAATGTGTTACCCTGGCCCGCAAGATCCCCTGATTTGTCACCAATTGAACACGTCTGGGATGAAATGGAGCGACGTTTACGACGTCATCCGAATCCCCCCAACAACGCTGCAGGAACTCCGCCAAATCCTTCCTCGGATATGGAATGATCTTCCCCAGGACTTTCATCGACGTTTAGTGGCCTCAATGAGGCGGAGGTGCCAGGCCTGCATCAATGCACAAGGTGGACACACTCGCTACTGACCGTGTGAACTTGCTTGTGAACCCCCTCTTGTGTTGTGGCTCATTTGCATATGCCAGGTGCGCTGTTCTTATGGACTGTTGATCGTTACCATACCTTGAAACATTTGTCTTTCCATGTAATAACATTTCATTCGCGGCAGTAAAAGTTTAACACTGATT
The DNA here is from genome assembly GCF_964187855.1 of Myxine glutinosa. Classification (NCBI taxonomy): domain Eukaryota; kingdom Metazoa; phylum Chordata; class Myxini; order Myxiniformes; family Myxinidae; genus Myxine; species Myxine glutinosa. The sequence continues at coordinate 52,392,772 of NC_136273.1, read as the reverse complement.
CTGTTTGTTGTTTGTGTGTCACAATAACTTTTGCCTTTGAGTATATATCTATGACCTCACACATTCCTCACCTGAACGAGCTCAGGTGGGAGAGCCGGTTAAGTCGCTGACAACCTAACATGAACAGGAATGACTGATTGCATGTCTTGTCAGAAATCTAAAGGGTAATTCTAAAGGGTTCTGAAGGGTAATTCTAAATGGTTCTAAAGGGTAATTCTAAACTGTTCTGAAGGGTAATTCTAAAGGGTTCTGAAGGGTAATTCTAAAGGGTTCTAAAGGGTAATTCTAAAGGGTTCTGAAGAGTAATCTAAATGGTTCTAAAGGGTAATTCTAAAGGGTTCTGAAGGGTAATTCTAAAGGGTGCTGATGCGTAATTCTAAATGGTTCTAAAGGGTAATTCTAAAGGGTTCTGAAGGGTAATTCTAAAGGGTTCTGAAGAGTAATCTAAATGGTTCTAAAGGGTAATTCTAAAGGGTTCTAAAGGGTAATTCTAAAGGGTGCTGATGCGTAATTCTAAATGGTTCTAAAGGGTAATTCTAAAGGGTTCTGAAGGGTAATTCTAAAGGGTTCTGAAGAGTAATCTAAATGGTTCTAAAGGGTAATTCTAAAGGGTTCTGAAGGGTAATTCTAAATGGTTCTAAAGGGTAATTCTAAAGGGTAATTCTAAAGGGTTCTGAAGGGTAATTCTAAAGGGTAATTCTAAATGATTCTGAAGGGTAATTCTAAATGATTCTGAAGGGTAATTCTAAAGTGTTCTGAAGGGTAATTCTAAAGGGTAATTCTAAATGATTCTGAAGGGTAATTCTAAAGTGTTCTGAAGGGTAATTCTAAAGTGTTCTGAAGGGTAATTCTAAATGATTCTGAAGGGTAATTCTAAAGGGTTCTGAAGGGTAATTCTAAAGGGTAATTCTAAATGATTCTGAAGGATAATTCTAAAGTGTTCAGAAGGGTAATTCTAAAGGGTGCTGATGCGTAATTCTAAATGGTTCTAAAGGGTAATTCTAAAGGGTGCTGATGCGTAATTCTAAATGGTTCTAAAGGGTAATTGTAAAGGGTTCTGAAGGGTAATTCTAAAGGGTGCTGATGCGTAATTCTAAATGGTTCTAAAGGGTAATTCTAAAGGGTTCTGAAGGGTAATTCTAAAGGGTGCTGATGCGTAATTCTAAATGGTTCTAAAGGGTAATTGTAAAGGGTTCTGAAGGGTAATTCTAAAGGGTGCTGATGCGTAATTCTAAATGGTTCTAAAGGGTAATTCTAAAGGGTTCTGAAGGGTAATTCTAAAGGGTAATTCTAAAGGGTGCTGATGCGTAATTCTAAATGGTTCTAAAGGGTAATTCTAAAGGGTTCTGAAGGGTAATTCTAAAGGGTTCTGAAGGGTAATTCTAAAGGGTGCTGATGCGTAATTCTAAATGGTTCTAAAGGGTAATTCTAAAGGGTGCTGATGCGTAATTCTAAATGGTTCTAAAGGGTAATTCTAAAGGGTTCTGAAGGGTAATTCTAAAGGGTTCTGAAGGGTAATTCTAAATGATTCTGAAGGGTAATTCTAAAGGGTTCTGAAGGGTAATTCTAAATGGTTCTGAAGGGTAATTCTAAAGGGTTCTGAAGGGTAATTCTAAATGGTTCTAAAGGGTAATTCTAAAGGGTTCTGAAGGGTAATTCTAAAGGGTTCTGAAGGGTAATTCTAAAGGGTTCTGAAGGGTAATTCTAAAGGGTTCTGAAGGGTAATTCTAAATGGTTCTAAAGGGTAATTCTAAAGGGTTCTGAAGGGTAATTCTAAAGGGTTCTGAAGGGTAATTCTAAATGATTCTGAAGGGTAATTCTAAAGTGTTCTGAAGGGTAATTCTAAAGGGTTCTGAAGGGTAATTCTAAATGGTTCTGAAGGGTAATTCTAAAGGGTTCTGAAGGGTAATTCTAAATGGTTCTGAAGGGTAATTCTAAATGGTTCTAAAGGGTAATTCTAAAGGGTTCTGAAGGGTAATTCTAAATGGTTCTAAAGGGTAATTCTAAAGGGTTCTAAAGGGTAATTCTAAAGGGTTCTGAAAGCTATTTCTAAATGGTTCTAAAGGGTAATTCTAAAGGGTTCTGAAGGGTAATTCTAAAGGGTTCTGAAGGGTAATTCTAAATGATTCTGAAGGGTAATTCTAAATGGTTCTAAAGGGTAATTCTAAAGGGTTCTGAAGGGTAATTCTAAAGGGTTCTGAAGGGTAATTCTAAAGTGTTCTGAAGGGTAATTCGAAATGATTCTGAAGGGTAATTCTAAAGGGTTCTGAAGGGTAATTCTAAAGTGTTCTGAAGGGTAATTCTAAAGGGTGCTGATGCGTAATTCTAAATGGTTCTAAAGGGTAATTCTAAAGGGTTCTGAAGGGTAATTCTAAAGGGTGCTGATGCGTAATTCTAAAGGGTTCTGAAGGGTAATTCTAAAGGGTTCTGAAGGGTAATTCTAAATGGTTCTAAAGGGTAATTCTAAATGGTTCTGAAGGGTAATTCTAAAGGGTTCTGAAGGGTAATTCTAAATGGTCCTAAAGGGTAATTCTAAAGGGTTATGAAGGGTAATTATAAAGGGTTCTGAAGGATAATTCTAAATTGTCCTAAAGGGTAATTCTAAAGGGTTCTGAAGGGTAATTCTAAAGGGTGCTGATGGGTAATTCTAAATGGTCCTAAAGGGTAATTCTAAAGGGTTCTGAAGGGTAATTCTAAAGGGTGCTGATGGGTAATTCTAAATGGTTCTAAAGGGTAATTCTAAAGGGTGCTGAAGGGTAATTCTAAAGGGTTCTGAAGGGTAATTCTAAAGGGTTCTGATGGGTAATTCTAAAGGGTTCTAAAGGGTAATTCTAAAGGGTTCTGAAGGGTAATTCTAAATGATTCTGAAAGCTAATTTTAAAGTGTTCTGAAGGGTAATTCTAAAGGGTTCTGAAGGGTAATTCTAAAGGGTTCTGAAGAGTAATTCTAAAGGGTTCTGAAGGGTAATTCTAAAGGGTGCTGATGCGTAATTCTAAATGGTTCTAAAGGGTAATTCTAAAGGGTTCTGAAGGGTAATTCTAAAGGGTTCTGAAGGGTAATTCTAAAGGGTTTTGAAGGGTAATTCTAAAGGGTTCTGAAGGGTAATTCTAAATGGTTCTAAAGGGTAATTCTAAATGGTTCTAAAGGGTAATTCTAAAGGGTTCTGAAGGGTAATTCTAAAGGGTTCTGAAGGGTAATTCTAAATGGTCCTAAAGGGTAATTCTAAAGGGTTCTGAATGGTAATTATAAAGGGTTCTGAAGGGTAATTCTAAAGGGTGCTGATGGGTAATTCTAAAGGGTTCTGAAGGGTAATTCTAAAGGGTGCTGAAGGGTAATTCTAAAGGGTGCTGAAGGGTAATTCTAAATGGTCCTAAAGGGTAATTCTAAAGGGTTCTGAATGGTAATTATAAAGGGTTCTGAAGGGTAATTCTAAAGGGTGCTGATGGGTAATTCTAAAGGGTTCTGAAGGGTAATTCTAAAGGGTGCTGAAGGGTAATTCTAAAGGGTGCTGAAGGGTAATTCTAAACGGTTCTGAAGGGTAATTCTAAAGTTCTTAACTCAACCTTTTAAAAAAGGGTTCTTAACCTTTTTACCTGTCAAGACCCCCAACGGATTGCCCATGATGTCCCCATACCCCCTTCGCCAGACTGTTGACTGACCAAGGCGCACCGAAGGTGCACATAGCTCGGGGGGGCTGGGGGCATGTCCCCTTAGAATTTTTTTGATTTCTCGGTGCTCTGTGGTGATTTCTGAGGGGTGTTTTTACTTTAATTGCCTCTTTTTTTGTATGAAAATTGGTAACTTATTACCCAGAAAATGGGCGAAGTTCGGGGATCCGCTCCTGATTTCCAGTCCCATTAGGTTCCAGTGTGACTTCAAAATATCTCAATAGCTTCGTTTTATATCGCGAGTTTAGTTTCAATATATTTAAAGTTGATATTTCATTGAATTTATTATAATTTATTACGAGTCCCATAACACCATATTTTGGTCCCCATACCCCTAAGGGGTATGGATACCCCAGGATAAGAACCCCAGTTCTAAAGCGTGATTACAATGGGTGATTATAATGGATGATTATAATGGGTGATTATAAAGTGATTATAATGGGTGATTATAAAGTGATTATCATGGGTGATTATCATGGGTGATAATAAAGGGTGATTATAAATGCTGATTATAATGGGTGATTATAAAGTGATTATAATGGGTGATTATAAAGGGTGATTATAAAGTTATTATAATGGGTGATTATTATAGTTGCAGGATGAGCCTGCAACTATTACATCCATCTGGACAGAGTGGGGTACTTGTCGTACGGTACCCCCCCCCCCCCCCCGAAACACCACCAGCAAATATAAAAACACCCCGATGCACTAATTGCGGTCATGCTGATCCCATGTAGTAAGTCTGGAATTAATAGGCCCAAAACTGTAGGAGTGGTGAGACACACTCATGAAAAAGCAGGGGCCATTGTATTACCAGCAGACAAACTGACTGACATAATCACGCTGGATGGATGGTTGTGCTGTGGTGGTGTCGTTTACTCAGCTCACCCACACAAATGCTTGCACTCAATTTCTCGTCATCATTGCTTGACTTTACAGCTTTGACTTTTTCAATGCATGTCAGAAAGTATTCTTGTCAGAAATGTAGAAAGTATTCACACCTTTGACTTTTTCACATTTTGTTGTGCAAGTGCCTGAATTTAATATAGATTAAATTTAGATTTTTCGGTCACTGATCAACACAAGATACCCCATGATGTCAAAGTGGATTAAAAAAACAAATTAATACAAAGTATTTAAAAACGAAATACACAAATATCGAATTTACAAAAGTATTCAACCCCCTGAGTCAATACATCGTAGAAGCGCCTTTGGCAGTGATTACAGCTTTGAGTTTTCTTGGGTATATCTGTATCAACTTTGCCATCTGGATTTGGGGAGATTCTCCCATTCTTCTTTGCAGATTTGCTCAAGCTCTGTCAAGTTGGATGAGTTGCGTCGGTGAACAGCAATCTTCAGGTCTTTCCACAGATTCTCAATGGGATTCAAGTCTGGGCTTTGGCTGGGCCACTCAGGACTTTCATGTTCTTGTTCTGAAGCCATTCCAGTGTTGCTTTGGCTGTATGCTTGGGGTCATTGTCCTGTTGGAATGTAAATCTTCGCCACAGTGTTTTGTACTCTGAAGCAGGTTCTCCTCAAGGATTTGCCTGTGCTTGGCTCCATTGATTGTTCCCTTTATCCTCACAAGTCTCCCAGTCCATGCCGCTGAAAAGCATCCCCATGGCATGATGCTGCCACCACCATGGTTCACAGTCAGGATGGGTAGATGGGCGATGAGCTGTGTTCGATTTCCACCAGACGTAGCGCTTTGCATTCAGGTGAAAGAGTTCAATTTTCATCTCGTCAGACCACAGAAAGTTTGGCCTCATGCTCCGAGTCTTTCACTTGCCTTTTTGCAAACTCCAAGTGTAGTCATGTGGCTTTTTCTGAGGAGCGTCTTCCATCTGGTCACTCTCCCATTAAGCCGAGATTTGTGAAGTGCTACAGAGACTATTGTCCTTCTTGCAGGTTCTGTCATCTTAGCCAAGGCACTCTGTAGTTCTGTCAAAGTGGTCATTGGGTTCTTGGTCACCTCGCTGATCAAGGTCCTTCTTGCCCGGTTGCTCAGTTAGGTCAGACGGCCAGCTCTAGGAAGAGTCTGGGTAGTTCCATATTCTTTCCATTTCCTAATGATGGAGCTCACTGTGTTCTTGGGAACTTTCAACACTCCAGAAATTGTTTTACACCCTTCCCCAGATCGATGCCTCCTCACAATTATATCTCTGAGTTCTACGGACAGTTCCTTGGACTTCATGGTAGAGTTTCTGCTCTGACCTGCACTGTCACCTGTAGGACCTTGTATAGAAAGGTGATTCTTTCTAAATCATGTACAATCAATTGAATTCGCCACAGGTGGACTCCAATTAAGTTGTAGATACATCTCAAGGATGATCAGAGAAAATTGGATGCACCTGAGCTCAATTTGGAGTGTCACAGCAAAAAGGTTGAATACTAATTGACTCAAGACATTTCAGCTTTTCTTTTTAAATTAATTTGGAAGAAATCAAAAAAAAATAAAAAATTCACTTTCAAATTATGTGGTATTATATATATATATATATCAGTGACAAAAAATTCTCAAATTAATCAATTTTCCATTCAGGTTGGAACAATAAAATGTGGAAAAAGTCAAGGGGTGTGAATACTTTATGAAGGCACTGTATATTACCTCCTACAAAGTAGCAATCTGTTGCTTCAACCTATCTCTCACAGTCCTCAAGTGCCATTTCTACACAGTTTCTATAGCTAAGACCATTTATACACACGACATGCCATATGTATATACACACTCCCCCTGTCTCCATTATCCTGGACAGGGCCCATATCTACCACAATCACCCATTATAATCACCCTTTAGAATCACCCATTATAATCACTATTGTTACAGAATGTTAGAATGTTACAGAAATGTTAGAATGTTACAGAAATGTTAGAATGTTACAGAAATGTTAGAATGTTACAGAAATGTTAGAATGTTACAGAAATGTAGTGCCCATATCTACCATATATCACTGTTTATCATCTTCCACTGGACTGGCAGGATAGCCTACAGGTATGCACACTCACCTCTAAGCAGTCTAGCCTGGGTTCGAATCCCGACCCAGCTATAAACTGTCATCCCGGTGTTTCACAGGCAGGGTGATCCATTAATGTGTGTGCTGTCCGTCGGATGGACGTTAAACGGGTGTCTAGTCTGCTGGTATTAGTTGGTAGGCCCTAAAGACCCCCCTGTCACTGTGCCCTTCAAGAAGAGCAGGTGAGCTATCACTGGCTCCAGGAACAAATTCCAAATTCCTGCCCTAACTACTACTGTGAAGGCAATGGCAAACCACCTAGTGTAACTCTTGCTCAGGAGGATGCTTTGGCAGCACAGAGGCTCTGTGAAGTGTATGAACACCCATTATAATCACCCTTTATAATCACCCTTTATAATCACCCTTTAGAATCACCCTTTATAATCACCCATTATGATCACCCTTTGTAACCCTTTATAATCACCCATTATAATCACCCTTTAGAATGACCGTTTAGAATCACACTTTGTAACCCTTTAGAATCACCCATTATAATCACCCTTTAGAATCACACTTTAGAATCACCCTTTGTAACCCTTTATAATCACCGTTTAGAATCACACTTTGTAACCCTTTATAATCACCCATTATAATCACCCTATAGAATCACCCTTTAGAATCACACTTTAGAATCACCCTTTGTAACCCATTATAATCACCCTTTAGAATCACCCTTTAGAATCACACTCTAGAATCACCCTTTGTAACCCTTTATAATCACCCTTTAGAATCACACCTTGTAACCCTTTAGAATCACCCATTATAATCACCCTTTATAATCACCGTTTAGAATCACACTTTGTAACCCTTTATAATCACCCATTATAATCACCCTTTAGAATCACACTTTGTAACCCTTTATAATCACCCTTTATAATCACCCTTTAGAATCACACTTTGTAACCCTTTATATTCACCCATTATAATCACCTATCTTTTTAACCCGTCTTCTACCGACTCCTCTCCGGCCTTGCTCCCCCAGCTCTCTCTGGGCTCTGTCCCCCAAATATTCCTGCAGGTCGCACAAGATCTGCCTGCAACCCTCTTATGGTTAAACTGCCAAAATCAAGACTCTCTGCTCACCTTCACTCCTTCATTCCTCTTTTCTCCCACCTCTGGAACAAACTCCCTCACTCTCTTCAATCCCACTCCTCCCTCCAGGTCTTTAAAACGGCTGTTCACCTCCATCTCTTATCCTCCCCCATCCAAAACCTTGATCTTTTCTACCCCCGCTAATTTCACCCCAAATCCACTTTTTTGAGGTGACTTTTGACTTCTTTCCTGGAAGTCCTTGGTGTCCTTGCGTTTTATACCTATCCTGCCTCCCCCAGGCCCTCTGCCTCCCACACATCTCCCGATGTCCCTGCCCTCAAATGTTGTGTTTGTGTGCTTCCTCCCCTCTCTCCCCATCTTGTCGACCGCTCCCCTTTTTATATACTTTGTTTACTTGTTTGTTTGATTTGTTTGTTTGATAAATTTCAGAATTATTTTAGAATTTTAGAATTTTAGAATTTTAGAATTTTAGAATTTTCAGAATTATTGGAATCTCCCGCGATGAAGCTATCTCTGAGGGCCTTTCACTCACTCACCGCAGGCAGGTAGGTGGTCTTTCTGTCTTCTACCGACTCCTCTCCGGCCTTGCACCCCCAGCTCTCTCTGTGCTCTGTCCCCCAAATATTCCTACAGGTCGCACAAGATCTGCCAGCAACCCTCTGATGGTTAAACTGCCGAAATCTCGGCTCTCTGCTCACCTTCACTCTTTCATTCCTCTTTTCTCCCGCCTCTGGAACAAACTCCCTCACTCCCTTCAATCCCACTCCTCCCTCCAGGTCTTTAAAACAGCTGTTCACCACCATCTCTTATCTTCCCCCATCCAAAACCTTGATCTTTTCTACCCCCGCTAATTCACCCCAGATCCACGTTGTTTGAAATTCCAACTTCTTTCCTGGAAGTCCTGGCAGTGTCCATATGTTTTATACCTCTCCCACCGCCCCCTTCCCACGCCCCCCCCCCCCCCAAAGCCCTCGCCCTCTCTCAGATCTCTCGATGTCTCCATGTCTCTCGGTCCCTGCTCTCAAATGTTGTGTTTGTGTCCTTCCCCCTCTCTCCCCATCTTGTCTACCGCTCCCTATGTTATATGTTTTATGTGTCGGTTTGTCTTTCTGTGTAATTAATGTTCGCTCTTTCACGAGCCTCGATCTTGTATACAAAAAAAAAAAAAAAAAAAAAAAAAAAAAAATGTTAGCTCTTTCACGAGCCTCGACTCTGTATGCAAAAAACCCCCCAAAAAAACAACCTTTAGAATCACCCTTTGTAACACTTTATAATCACCCATTATAATCACCCATTATAATCACCCTTTAGAATCACCCTTTGTAACCCTTTATAATCACCCATTATAATCACCCTTTAGATTCACCCTTTAGAATCACCCTTTGTAACACTTTATAATCACCCTTTAGAATCACACTTTGTAACCCTTTATAATCACCCATTATAATCACCCTTTAGAATCACCCTTTGTAACCCTTTATAATCACACATTATAATCACCCATTATAATCACCCTTTAGAATCACCCTTTGTAACCCTTTATAATCACCCATTATAATCACCCTTTAGAATCACCCTTTGTAACCCTTTATAATCACCCATTATAATCACCCATTATAATCACCCTTTAGAATCACCCTTTAGAATCACCCTTTGTAACACTTTATAATCACCCTTTAGAATCACACTTTGTAACCCTTTATAATCACCCATTATAATCACCCTTTATAATCACCCATTATAATCACCCTTTAGAATCACCCATTATAATCACTCTTGATAATTACTTTATAATCACCCATTATAATCACCCTTTAGAATCACCCTTTAGAATCACACTTTGTAACCCTTTATAATCACCCATTATAATCACCCTTTAGAATCACACTTTGTAACCCTTTATAATCACCCATTATAATCACCCTTTAGAATCACCCTTTAGAATCACACTTTGTAACCCTTTATAATCACCCATTATAATCACCCTTTAGAATCACCCTTTAGAATCACCCTTTGTAACCCTTTATAATCACCCATTATAATCACCCATTATAATCACCCTTTAGAATCACCCTTTGTAACCCTTTATAATCACCCATTATAATCACCCTTTAGAATCACCCTTTGTAACCCTTTATAATCACCCATTATAATCACCCATTATAATCACCCTTTAGAATCACCCTTTAGAATCACCCTTTGTAACACTTTATAATCACCCTTTAGAATCACACTTTGTAACCCTTTATAATCACCCATTATAATCACCCTTTAGAATCACCCATTATAATCACCCTTTATAATCACACATTATAATCACTCTTGATAATTACTTTATAATCACCCATTATAATCACCCTTTAGAATCACCCTTTAGAATCACACTTTGTAACCCTTTATAATCACCCATTATAATCACCCTTTAGAATCACACTTTGTAACCCTTTATAATCACCCATTATAATCACCCTTTAGAATCACCCTTTAGAATCACACTTTGTAACCCTTTATAATCACCCATTATAATCACCCTTTAGAATGTAACAAGAGTTACATACTGTAACAATAGTGATTATAATGGGTGATTCTAAAGGGTGATTATAAACGTTGATATATGGTAGATATGGGCCCTGTCCAGGATAATGGAGACAGGGGGAGTGTGTATATACATATGGCATGTCGTGTGTATAAATGGTCTTGGCTATAGAAACTGTGTAGAAATGGCACTTGAGGACTGTGAGAGATAGGTTGAAGCAACAGATTGCTACTTTGTAGGAGGTAATATACAGTGCCTTCAGAAAGTATTCACACCCCTTGACTTTTTCCACATTTTGATGTTACAACTTGAATGGAAAATTGATTAATTTGAGAATTTTTTGTCACTGATATATATATATATATAATACCACATCATTTGAAAGTGAATTTTTTATTTTTTTTTGATTTCTTCCAAATTAATTTAAAAAGAAAAGCTGAAATGTCTTGACTCATAAAGTATTCAACCCCTTTGCTGTGACACTCCAAATTGAGCTCAGGTGCATCCAATTTTCTTTGATCATCCTTGAGATGTATCTACAACTTAATTGGAGTCCACCTGTGGCGAATTCAATTGATTGTACATGATTTAGAAAGAATCACTTTTCTATACAAGGTCCTACAGGTGACAGTGCAGGTCAGAGCAGAAACTCTACCATGAAGTCCAAGGAACTGTCCGTAGAACTCAGAGATATAATTGTGAGGAGGCATCGATCTGGGGAAGGGTGTAAAACAATTTCTGGAGTGTTGAAAGTTCCCAAGAACACAGTGAGCTCCATCATTAGGAAATGGAAAGAATATGGAACTACCCAGACTCTTACTAGAGCTGGCCGTCTGACCTAACTGAGCAACCGGGCAAGAAGGACCTTGGTCAGCGAGGTGACCAAGAGCCCAATGACCACTTTGACAGAACTACAGAGTGCCTTGGCTAAGATGACAGAACCTGCAAGAAGGACAATAGTCTCTGTAGCACTTCACAAATCTCGGCTTAATGGGAGAGTGACCAGATGGAAGACGCTCCTCAGAAAAAGCCACATGACTACACTTGGAGTTTGCAAAAAGGCAAGTGAAAGACTCGGAGCATGAGGCCAAACTTTCTGTGGTCTGATGAGATGAAAATTGAACTCTTTCACCTGAATGCAAAGCGCTACGTCTGGTGGAAATCGAACACAGCTCATCGCCCATCTAACCATCCTGACTGTGAACCATGGTGGTGGCAGCATCATGCTATGGGGATGCTTTTCAGCGGCATGGACTGGGAGACTTGTAAGGATAGAGGGAACAATGAATGGAGCCAAACACAGGCAAATCCTGGACGAGAACCTGCTTCAGAGTACAAAACATTTGAGAATGCTTTCAGAATTATTGGAATCTCCCGCGATGAAGCCATCTCTGAGGGCCTTTCACTCACTCACCGCAGGCAGGTAGGTGGTCTTTTTGTCTTCTACCGACTCCTCTCCGGCCTTGCACCCCCAGCTCTCTCTGTGCTCTGTCCCCCAAATATTCCTACAGGTCGCACAAGATCTGCCAGCAACCCTCTGATGGTTAAACTGCCGAAATCTCGGCTCTCCGCTCACCTTCACTCTTTCATTCCTCTTTTCTCCCGCCTCTGGAACAAACTCCCTCACTCCATTCAATCCCACTCCTCCCTCCAGGTCTTTAAAACAGCTGTTCACCACCATCTCTTATCTTCCCCCATCCAAAACCTTGATCTTTTCTACCCCCACTAATTCACCCCAGATCCACCTTGTTTGAAATTCCAACTTCTTTCCTGGAAGTCCTGGCAGTGTCCATATGTTTTATACCTCTCCCACCGCCCCCTTCCCACGCCCCCCCCCCAAAGCCCTCGCCCTCTCTCAGATCTCTCGATGTCTCCATGTCTCTCGGTCCCTGCTCTCAAATGTTGTGTTTGTGTCCTTCCCCCTCTCTCCCCATCTTGTCTACCGCTCCCTATGTTATATGTTTTATGTGTCGGTTTGTCTTTCTGTGTGATTAATGTTCGCTCTTTCACGAGCCTCGATCTTGTATACAAAAAAAAACAAAAAAAACAAAAAAAAAACCACTGTGGCGAAGATTTACATTCCAACAGGACAATGGCCCCAAGCACACAGCCAATGCAACACTGGAATGGCTTCAGAACAAGAACGTAAAAGTCCTTGAGTGGCCCAGCCAAAGCCCAGACTTGAATCACATTGAGAATCTGTGGAAAGACTTGAAGATTTTTGTTCACCGACGCTCCCCATCCAACTTGACAGAGCTTGAACAAATCTGGAAGGAAGAATGGGAGAATCTCCCCAAATCCAGATGGCAAAGTTGATACAGACATACCCAAGAAAACTCAAAGCTGTAATCACTGCCAAAGGCGCCTCTACGATGTATTGACTCAGGGGGTTGAATACTTTTGTAAATTAGATATTTGTGTATTTCGTTTTTAAATACTTTGTATTAATTTTTTTTTAAATCCACTTTGACATTATGGGGTATCTTGTGTAGATCAGTGACCAAAAAATCTAAATTTAATCTATATTAAATTCAGGTTCTTGCACAACAAAATGTGAAAACGTCAAGAGCTGTGAATACTTTCTGAAGGTACTCCAAGTGGGTTATGCTTATGGATGGAGTCTGCAGAGTAAATTGGCATTGGTGATGGTGGGGTACGTGTCGTTGGTGTTCACGGTGTGGTAAAGTCAAGCAATGATGACGAGAAACTGAGTGCAAGCATTTGTGTGAGTGCGGCGAGTAATCGACACCACCACAGCCCAACCATCCAGCGTGATTATATCAGTCAGTTTGTCTGCTGGTAATCCACTGGACCCCTGCTTTTTCATGAGTGTGTCTCACCACTCCTACAGTTTTAGGGCCTATTAATTCCAGACTTACTACATGGGATCAGAATGACCCCAATTAGTGCATAGGGGTGTTTTTATATTTGCTGGTGGTCTTTCAGGGGGGGGGGGGGTACCGTACGACAAGTGCCCCACCCTCTCCAGGTGGATGTAATAGTTGCAGGCTCATCCTACAACTATTATGTCTACCTGGCCAGAGAGCAGGGATTTGGTGGAAATTATTTTCATGATTAACGATTCGTTGAGGCCTTAATTCAGCTGAGTAAAGTGAGGAGTTTGTTTATTCGGCTCTGTACAGTTTGGTAAAAGCTTTGTCGAAGTGACGTTGAGGTTCAATGAAGAACAAACAAATGAGATTCAGTTGAAAGTAAACATTGAGAATGGAGTATTAGGGTCAGGTCGATGAGAGACGTACACAAAAACAAGGTCTGAGGGCAGCAGAGAAGATTATGGTGTTCTTCTTCTTCTTCTCATGTGGGGACCTGGCTGTGGGTAGCACCATTTACTGGAGGTGCAGCCGTGCTGTGATGCAGTGCCCCCTGTAGGTTCGAGCAGGAAGTTTTAATTTGTTCAGGGTGCTGGCAATAACTCGCGTACTCTTCGTGAAGGACACCGTGGGATCTTTAGCGTCCACCCACCAATGTTGTCAGATGGGAGGCCCAACTTGAGGTCCATCCGAGGGGCGGCACACATTGATCAATAACCTGGAGATGACAGATTGGAACCAGACAAAGTGTGATTTGCCTGAGGGGGGAGGCAAAGGATTAGCCTGGGGGGGGGGGGGGGGACAAAGGATTTCCGGGAGGGGGGAAAACAAAGGATTTGCTTGAGGGGGTGGGGGGGGAAACAGGATTTTCCGTGAGGAGTAAAAATAAAGGATTTGCCTGAGGGGGAAACGGAAAGTTGGAGGGGATTGGAGTGATGTCATCGCATTATGGCATATTTATTTAGTATTTCCACAAACAAGTCAAGTGCAAATATCTCACTTCAAAAAAAACAATACATCATGTAACGTGGACAAAACGCACACCTGTGTGCCACCTTTGCCATGTTTCGCTCTTCCCACCTCTCCGATAAATTCTGGATGTCCAAATGTGTATATAAAATGATAAAGTGCAGCAATTCATCTTCCTTGCTGATCGTTGAAGCAAATAGCTGTCACGTGAGTAATATTTGTGACTTATTTAAGCCAAAGTGCAAGTGTTGTTTGATTATAATAACAAAGTGCAGTATACACCTGGCTATACGTCAAATCACCGTAAAACAACCATCCTTTGATTCTCCTCTCAAATTTCCTTTTCTAAACCGTTTTTCTCTCTTTCTGATTGCACAAAAAACACACACAAATCATTCGGAGCCTTTGGTTCATCAGTAATCTTGTTTCCTTCTTCAGGTGTTTCCACATCACTTGACAAGCAGTTCGGAGTACTTTTCTTGAAGTTCCTGCTGAAAAGATAAATAATGGAAATTTTAAAAATGTAGATTTCCACTTATTATAATCGTACAGTGCCTTCAGAAAGTATTCACACCCCTTGACCTTTTCACATTTTGTTGTGTTACAGCCTGAGTTTAAAATGGATTAAAATGGGATTTTTTGTTACTGATCGACACATAATACCTCATAATGTCAAAGTGGGATTTTCTTTTTAGAATTCTTATCACAAAATAATGAAAATTGAAAAGCTGAAATGCCTTGAGTCAATACGTAGTCGACCACTTCCCTATGACACTCCAAATTGAGCTCAGGTGCATTCAGTTTTCTTTGATCATTCTTGAGATGTCTCGACAACTTCATTGGAGTCCACCTATGGTCATTTCAATTGAATGGACATGATTTAGAAGGAAATACACCTTTCTATATAAGGTCCCACAGTTGATGGTGCACGGCAGAGCAGAAACTCTACGATGAAGTCCAAGGAACTGTCCGTAGAACTCCAAGATAGAATTGTGAGGAAGCATAGATCTGGGAAGGGTAGAAAACAATTTCTAGAGTGTTCAAAGTTCCCAAGAGCACAGTGAGCTCCATCATTAGGAAATGGAAAGAATATGGAACTACCCAGACTCTTCCTTGGGCGGCCGACCAAATTGAGCAACCGGATGAGAAGGACCATAGTCAGGGAGGTGAACAAGAACCCAATGACCACTCTGACAGAACTACAGAGTTCCTTTGGTGATATGTGAGAACCTACCGGAAGGACAACATTTCTGCATTTGTCTCTGCATTTCATTTCTGTATTTCATTTTTCGACGTTATGCAAAAAATTCAAAACAAAAATTCCACTTTCACATTTTGGGGTATTATGTGTATATCAGGGACAAAAAAAATGTCAATGTAAACCATTTTAAATTCAGGCTGTAACACAACAAAATGTGAAAAAGTCAAGGGGTGTGAATACTTTCAGAAGGCATTGTATCTGTATGTCAATCCAATTCTTATGTTCATGAAACAGTTTGATCACTGGATGATATGTTCAATCAACACTTCCACAACTTCACCCACCACTTGAAAGGGGATGGGTAAAGTTTTTATTTCCGTTAAAACGTTAATTTTTTTCATCCCAGATCTTTCAAAGAGATACTAGGTCTAAGAAAATCCAACTTTTGGTGTTGTTAAAAAATAAAAGTAGAGATAATCAATTAATAATAATCAATTCTGATGTAGATCTGCATCAACTACATACAGACTTGGCATTTAATATGGAATATTTTTTTTCTCTTGACTTGGGTTTACTTTCTGAACTCAGTATATCAATCTGGTGAGTTTCTTTTCCGCTTCGGTGATTTCTTTGTTAAAAGAACCATGTCACTGATTGTCTGTCGCAGCAAGAAGTCAATAACAGGATAATATCACAGGTGGCGTGACAAAATGTAAGGGCAGGTACATTTGACGATTGGCTTCACAATCGGGTATATAAGGGTTGTTGCGTTCTGTATTAGTGGAAAGCAACTGCTGCATGTCTACAAAAGTTATTGCCGCTTCCTCTGGAGATGGTCCGTCAACTCGACAATGCTGTTTGTCATGGAGTGGTGGCTTTACGAAATTCCGGTATGAAACAGCGTGCTATTGCTTGGCAGTATGGCATCACTGAAGGTCAGGTGTCAAAGATCCTGAAACGAAATGCTCAGAGGGGTGTCCCTTCTCCAATAACGAGGCCAGGACGTCCCCACAGAATCACAAGGAGAGATGATCGCCAGCTGCACCGGATAGTCTGCAATGGCCGTACCAGGTCAGCTAATCGGCTTAGGGCTGAGTGGCAGCAACTGACAAATGTGCCTGTATCCAGAAGGCTAGTTAACCAACGACTGGTTCAAGCAGGCTCTCGTGCCAGGCGTCCCCTGAGAAAGCCACGCCTGCCCAGACAACACAGCCAGCGCCGATTGCAGTGGGCCAGAGAGCACCGTCAATGGCAGCCAGGATACTGGAATCACGTGACCTTCAGTGACGAGTCTAGATTTCTGGTCTATCGTCAAGATGGCCACGTCTGAGTGCGCAGACAAGTGCATGAAGCCTACAACGAAGATTGTATAGTGCCAAGAGTCCAAGCTGGAGGTGGTGGGGTGACCGTTTGGGCTGCTTTTCATGCAGGGGGCAAAACTGACCTGGTTGTTCTGAATGGAAACCTGAACCAGTTCAAGTACAGGGCCATTCTGGAAGAAACATTGCTTCCATTTGCTCGTGCAGCCTTTCGAGGAAACTTTGTCTTCCAAGATGACAATGCACGGCCTCATCGTGCTCGCATGATCCAACACTTTCTTGCTGACCGTGGTGTAGAGCATATGGAGTGGCCTGCCATGTCCCCGGATATGAATCCGATAGAGAACTTGTGGGCAGAATTAACGTGTCAAATCGACAACTTGGATCAGCAGCCGACCTCTGTGCGTGAATTGCAGCAGGCTATTGTCACTGCATGGCAAGCGATTCCTGTCCAAACCTTGGCAAATCTCGTGAACAGCATGCCTCGACGTGTAGGTGCTCTCCTGAATGCTCGTGGGGGTTACACGAAGTACTGAACTGTAATTTTACTGTCCGTAATCCCAGTCATAATTTAACTTGTTTTTGTTGAAATTTTTTTTGGCTCATGTGTAAAATAGAGAGATACTTCTGGAAAACGTACAGAAGTTTAACACAGTACTGTCCGTGAATTGAGTTCGATATCAGTTTACATCACTTTCAAGGATCAATTTATTTGCTTCGAAATGTCAAATGTGGTTTTTGTTTCTTTTAAAGATCACATTAACAAAATCTAGAATAATTTCAACATAATTCCAATGAACTTTTGGTTCTAAGTCATCTTGAAAAGTAAGTTCACCCCCACAAAAAAACATTCCATATTAAATGCCAAGTCTGTATAATCAATGCTGGTGAAGGCTAGTGTAGATCTGCATCAACGGACAGGTAGACCAATGGATGGAATCAACAGGTAGGATGTTGATTGAGGTGCCCAGATATAAACTGCCAAATTGAGTGTGAGGCATCATTGTTTGTGCCGGCTCCCGGATGTATATTAAACTTGGCGTTCTGTCTAATGTCTTTAGTTGGTGGATGTTGAAGATCCCACGGTGTCCTTCGCGAAAACCCAAACTAGCTGGGTTTATAGCCATTTATTTTCAATTTATACATAAAGCAATTTATTTGTGGCAAATTCCAAGTTTATATCTGGGTCGGGATTCAATTCAAACCCAGGCCCTACAGCTTGGAGGAGAGTGCGCATCTCTTTATGCTATCCTACCAGCCCTTGTGAGTTGTGAGAAAAACAATTCCTTACTCATTATCTTACTAATTATACAGTACAATGATAAATTAAAGTGAATACTTTTTGGACGATTGCAAGTATTTTGTTCCGAGAACATTTTGAACACCTCTCGTATGTCCGAAAGCCAAGACGTACCTGGAAGCCCAGGTCTTCATTCTGAGCATTGCCCATCCAATGGTGACAACAATGACCATAGCAGAACATAAAACGATGATCGGCATCAACATTTCAAGGAGATACAAAGCATTTTCTACATCTGTGGGAGAGGATTAAAAAAAACAAGATATGAATGGAGCTGAAGAATCATGCAGCAAATTAATTATCAGGTGTTATTTTAATTTTTTCATATGCAGCACATTGTACAAATAAGGTAATTCTCTATATGTGTGTATGTGTGTATAATTGTCCCCCGTCGCACCGCGGAGCGAAAGGGGGACTATGGTTTTCCCCTCCATGCGTGCGTCCGTGCGTGCGTCAGCGAAGGACCGAATTCTCATTTGGTGTGTGGGTGCAACCCACGTCAAAATCCAAGATGGCCGCCGCCATGTATGTCTGACGCCATGTATGTCTGAAACTTGTGAGCGGAATATCTTGAAAAATAAGCGAAGTACCAACGTCTAATCTGGTGTGTGGGTGTATCCAGGCATAAGGAAGAACGCTATTGAAAATTGGGTCGCCACGTCAAAATCCAAGATGGCCGCCACCATATATATGTCTGAACCTTGTGAGCGAAATATCTTGAAAAATAAACGAACTACTAACTTCTAATCTGGTGTGTGGGTGTATCTACGCATAAGGGAGAACGCTATTGAAAACTGGGTCGCAACGTCAAAATCCAAGATGGCCACCCTGCGTCTTCCACTTTGTCAACTCACATCACTTCACCGACGGGGGACCTAGGCGTAACGCTTGTTGTATGTATCGTATAATTTGCTGCAGATGCAGCTGTGCCACTGATACAGTGCCCCCTATGGGTTACACAATGATACATAAGGAAATTAGATGCAGAAGGAGGCTATTTGGCCCATCATGCCTCCTCCACATCAAGACCAGACCAATCTAAATAAAACTAGAACAGGGTGCATATCTCCGCCATGCTAATTAGCCCAGTCAATGGCGAATCTGCATATAGCGATCCGTGAATTCACGTTTAGAAAGTAGAAACCATCATGGCATTCCGTCATTCACTTGAACTCGATATCTCTTTTTTCATTCCAAACAGCATAACTTCAATCACAAATGAAATAACATTAATATATAAATAAATAAAAACTTTCAACAACATTCGAGACATAAACAAATATTTAAATCCTGATGTGAAGTTCCGTACGGTTGGATGAATACAATTACGAATTCAAAATCGTAATTGTATTCACTCAATTCCAATCATCAATTGATACTTTAACAAAACGATTAACACGATTAACATTTAACGATTTAACATTACGATTGAATAACGGTTGTATTTGGATATTATCAAACCCGCGCATTGCCGTCATCTGTCCACTTCCGCATTCGCGGCAGGTTCATAATTGTGAACAAAATCTAAACAGTATTTGTACAATTTCAATAAAAGCCACATCACTGTTCATATCGGTAATATATTGTGCTATATATCACTTTGGCCCTATCTCTAAATGGTGATTTCTGCTCATGAAATGGTCTGGAATATGAAATTCTGGAATTCTGGTCTGGAATGAAAAATTATCGTATCTGGATGCGAATCTTCACCGAAATCGAATCAATTTGTCCTTGTAACGCACCCAGCCATTTATTTTGTCCATACATACTTGGCCAGGGTCCTCGCTCACATCAGGTGCTTGAATGTTTCTGGTGTTGATTGGTCAGTCTGATTACTCCAACCAACCAGAACGCACATAAGATGCCGTTGAATAATTCAGTGATAATTACTCATTTTTTGAACAAAACATACAGGTGGCTGTGTGCCTTGTGCAGGAGATGATTGAACCGACTTTATAGGCCATTTTTCCCCGCAGAGCGGGGGTTGGCCTTTTGTGGGCACCGTGGTCCCCTTTTTAAAGCAATGTTTTATGGACGGATGCCCTTCCTGCCGCCAACCCTATTGGTCGCCTCTTGCGACACACAGGGAATTACCAGTGAACTGGTACTCAATTTGCCGACCTCGGAAGGATGACAGGCTGAGTCAACCCTCCTGACGTTAATTCAGCGATCGACCAGGATTCGAACCCAGGATCCTAGGATCCCAAGCCGGCACCCGAACCGCTAAGTCAACACCTGGCTTGTGCAGGGGATGATTAAACACGATTAAACAGCAAATTAGACTTCCGTGAATCGAAATTTCCCATTCCACCAGGGTTTGTTTGTGCTCTATTTTCAAAACTAGTGAGGTACCCGTGCTATGCAAGGGTGGGAGGCCAGAAGCAAACAGACAATGCAGAAACGGCGAATGCTAAAGCATGAAACCAACAAATTCCACATTCCTGTAGCACCTTCAGTCGCACGTCAGACATGGACAGCAAGTTCGTGAAGGACTTCCATGAAAAACGTACCCGTTGGCAAACAAACGGGTATGTTTGTTCCATGCCCAGTCAATGGCGAATCTGCATATAGCGATCCGTGAATTCACGTTAAGAAAGTAGAAACCATCACGGCATTCCGTCATTCACTTGAACCCGATATCTCTTTTTTCATTCCAAACAGCATAACTTCAATCACAAATGAAATAACATTAATATATATATTTTAAAAAACTTTCAACAACATTCGTGACATAAACAAATATTTAAATCCTGATGTGAAGTTCTGTACGGTTGGGTGAATACAATTACGAATTTAAAATTGTAATTGTATTCACTCAATTCCAATCGTCAATTGATACTTTAACAACACGATTAACGTTTAACGATTTAACATTACGATTGAATGACGGTTGTATTTGGATATTATCAAACCCGCGCATTGCCGTCATCTGTCCACTTCCGCATTCGCGGCAAGTTCATAATTCTCTTCAAAATCTAAACAGTATTTGTAGAATTTCAATAAAAGCCACATCACTGTTCATATCGGTAAATATTATTCCATCGTGTTTGGAAAAACTGGAAAATTGGAAAACTTGGAAAAACAATATAGCCTATTCTACTCCCAGGGGTCCCTGGAATACCCACCCAAAATGTCGTTGCGATCGGTCAGCTGTTTTTGCGGTACCTTCGAACGGACGGACGGACATTTGGTGAGTTATAGTAAGATGCTGAGGGTCGAGTGAAGAAGAAACATTCTTTTTGAAGTAAAAAAGAAAAGAAAAAGTTTTTGCTATAACTCTTCCGGGATCAGAATCAAACTCACCAATCCGACTTTTTCACTTTAACTAACTGTAATTATAGCATCATCTGTCCAGCTAGCCCCTACTATCCTCCCCAAAACTCACTATTAGCGAGTCAAACTTTTACCATAATTTGATGTTGACAACAAAGCCACAGATATCTCGCTCTAAGCATTTTAACATTCCCTGTGGTTTAGAGTAAAGGAAATGTCGTGAAAAGACAAAAGAATAACTGGTTGTACATATATCATACATAGAGAAAGAGGCTCAAACTCTCCAATGCGGGTGAAGTACGTACGTGTATTCACTCCTTTGATGTACACTTGTACATCATGGCGAAAGGTCAATCCGGAGTTTTGTACGCAACAGTAAAACACCCCCGAGTCTTGCTTGGTCACCGAGGAGATGACGAGAGAAGCATTTCCGGTAAAAGCATCACAAGGACAAGACACTCTTCCGGAAAAGTGATTGTCAATGACTTCAGTATGTGCTTCACGACATACAAATATTATCTACAAAGCAAACATATGAGGAAACGAAGCAAAAATGCGGCAACATGTTTTTAAGAGGGTAAAGATGTTACATGAAAGAAAGAAAAAAATCAAAATATTTGAGTAAAGGGACACAGAAGTGGGGACAAACCTCTCTACGCTTCTCTCGTTGAGGTTTCCAGCTCCAAACTATGAAAGGAATTCCTGGTTTCGGTGAGAACGTGCAATTGATTGTGACACTTTTACCTTCGGCCACAGACAAGTTATCGATGCCGAGTGTCACAGCAGGGCCGTATGAAACCATCACTGTGAATGCAAACAAAATGGTGTCGGTAGGGTACGGTCGGATTCCAAGATGCAAACCGATTTTACACGTCAGGTGTTTCTTGGAAACGTTACATGTTTATTTTCCCCCTCACCCCCGAAGTGATGCAGGCAATTAATCTATATATAAAAGTTGGCCAAGTTTCTACATCTGTAACGCTTTACTCCAGAGTTTCTGCTGTTGTAGAATAATACACATGGTACCGTTGGAAAGGTAATAATCTATCAACTTCCTTGGATAGCTAATAATTTACTTGGAACAAAAATCTGTTTGTTTCAAACTTTCAACTTTTTTAAGCCAGTGTTTCTGGTATTGAGGAAGAAGAAGCGGGACCTCAAGCTTTAATGGGTTCCAACGGTAACATTTATTATTCTACCAGAAAAAGTATCCGGTGTTGCTGAGTAACAATGAGTCACTTCCTGACAGGAATATAAATGAGGTGGGAAGAGAGGGAGAGGAGAGGGAGAGGGGAAGAGAGGGAGAGGAGAGGGAGAGGGGAAGCGAAGGGATGTGGAAGGAGAGAGAGGGGAGGAAGGGGTGAGGAGAGGGGGAAGGTATAGGGGAAGGGAGGGAGGGAAACGGTGGGGTGGGGGGAGGGGAAGAGAGGGAGGGCAACGGTGAGGAGAAGGGAAGGGAGGGGAGAAGGGAAGGGAGGGGAGAAGGGAAGGGAGGGGAGAAGGGAAGGGAGGGGAGAAGGGAGGGGAGAAGGGAGGGGAGAAGGGAAGGGAGGGGAGAAGGGAAGGGAGGGGGGAAGGGAGGGGGGAGGGGGGAAGGGAGGGGGGAGGGGGGAAGGGAGGGGGGAGGGGAGGGGGGAAGGGAGGGGGGAGGGGAGGGGGGAAGGGAGGGGGGAGGGGAGGGGGGAGGGGGGAGGGGGAGGGGAGGGGGGAGGGGGGAGGGGGGAGGGGGAGGGGGGAGGGGGAGGGGAGGGGGGAGGGGAGGGGGGAGGGGGGAGGGGAGGGGGGAGGGGAGAAGGGAAGGGAGGGGAGAAGGGAGGGGGGAGGGGAGAAGGGAAGGGAGGGGGGAGGGGAGAAGGGAAGGGAGGGGGGAGGGGAGAAGGGAAGGGAGGGGGGAGGGGAGAAGGGAAGGGAGGGGGGAGGGGAGAAGGGAAGGGAGGGGGGAGGGGAGAAGGGAAGGGAGGGGGGAGGGGAGAAGGGAAGGGAGGGGGGAGGGGAGAAGGGAAGGGAGGGGGGGAGGGGAGAAGGGAAGGGAGGGGAGAAGGGAAGGGAGGGGGAGGGGAGAAGGGAAGGGAGGGAGGGGGGAGGGGAGAAGGGAAGGGAGGGGGGAGGGGAGAAGGGAAGGGAGGGAGGGGGGAGGGGAGAAGGGAAGGGAGGGAGGGGGGAGGGGAGAAGGGAAGGGAGGGGGGAGGGGAGAAGGGAAGGGAGGGGGGAGGGGAGAAGGGAAGGGAGGGGGGAGGGGAGAAGGGAAGGGAGGGGGGAGGGGAGAAGGGAAGGGAGGGGGGAGGGGAGAAGGGAAGGGAGGGGGGAGGGGAGAAGGGAAGGGAGGGGGGAGGGGAGAAGGGAAGGGAGGGGGGAGGGGAGAAGGGAAGGGAGGGGGGAGGGGAGAAGGGAAGGGAGGGGAGAAGGGAAGGGAGGGGGAGGGGAGAAGGGAAGGGAGGGAGGGGGGAGGGGAGAAGGGAAGGCAGGGGGGAGGGGAGAAGGGAAGGGAGGGAGGGGGGAGGGGAGAAGGGAAGGGAGGGAGGGGGGAGGGGAGAAGGGAAGGGAGGGGGGAGGGGAGAAGGGAAGGGAGGGGGGAGGGGAGAAGGGAAGGGAGGGGGGAGGGGAGAAGGGAAGGGAGGGGGGAGGGGAGAAGGGAAGGGAGGGGGGAGGGGAGAAGGGAAGGGAGGGGGGAGGGGAGAAGGGAAGGGAGGGGGGAGGGGAGAAGGGAAGGGAGGGGGGAGGGGAGAAGGGAAGGGAGGGGGGAGGGGAGAAGGGAAGGGAGGGGGGAGGGGAGAAGGGAAGGGAGGGGGGAGGGGAGAAGGGAAGGGAGGGGGGAGGGGAGAAGGGAAGGGAGGGGGGAGGGGAGAAGGGAAGGGAGGGGGGAGGGGAGAAGGGAAGGGAGGGGAGAAGGGAAGGGAGGGGAGAAGGGAAGGGAGGGGGAGGGGAGAAGGGAAGGGAGGGAGGGGGGAGGGGAGAAGGGAAGGGAGGGGGGAGGGGAGAAGGGAAGGGAGGGAGGGGGGAGGGGAGAAGGGAAGGGAGGGAGGGGGGAGGGGAGAAGGGAAGGGGGGAGGGGAGAAGGGAAGGGGGGAGGGGAGAAGGGAAGGGAGGGGGAGGGGAGAAGGGAAGGGAGGGGGAGGGGAGAAGGGAAGGGAGGGGGAGGGGAGAAGGGAAGGGAGGGGGAGGGGAGAAGGGAAGGGAGGGGGAGGGGAGGGGAGAAGGGAAGGGAGGGGGAGGGGAGGGGAGAAAGGGAAGGGAGGGGGAGGGGAGAAGGGAAGGGAGGGGGTGGGGAGAAGGGAAGGGAGGGGGAGGGGAGAGGGAAGGGAGGGGGAGGGGAGAAGGGAGGGGGAGGGGAGAAGGGAAGGGAGGGGGAGGGGAGAGGGAAGGGAGGGGGAGGGGAGAAGGGAAGGGAGGGGGAGGGGAGAAGGGAAGGGAGGGGGGAGGGGAGAAGGGAGGGGAGAAGGGAGGGGAGGGGAGAAGGGAAGGGAGGGGGGAGGGGAGAAGGGAAGGGAGGGGGGGAGGGGAGAAGGGAAGGGAGGGGGGAGGGGAGAAGGGAAGGGAGGGGGGTGGGGAGAAGGGAAGGGAGGGGGGAGGGGAGAAGGGAAGGGAGGGGGGAGGGGAGAAGGGAAGGGAGGGGGAGGGGAGAAGGGAAGGGAGGGGGGGAGGGGAGAAGGGAGGGTGGGGGGAAGGGTGGGGGGAGGGGAGAAGGGAAGGGAGGGGGGAGGGGAGAAGGGCAGGGAGGGGGGAAGGGTGGGGGGAGGGGAGAGGGAAGGGAGGGGGGAGGGGAGAAGGGAAGGGAGGGGGGGAGGGGAGAAGGGAAGGGAGGGGGGAGGGGAGAAGGGAAGGGAGGGGGGAGGGGAGAAGGGAAGGGAGGGGGGAGGGGAGAAGGGAAGGGAGGGGGGAGGGGAGAAGGGTGGGGGGAGGGGAGGGGGGGTGGGAGGGGTGGGGAGAAGGGAAGGGAGGGGGGAGGGGAGAAGGGAAGGGAGGGGGGAGGGGAGAAGGGAAGGGAGGGGGGAGGGGAGAAGGGAAGGGAGGGGGGAGGGGAGAAGGGAAGGGAGGGGGGAGGGGAGAAGGGAAGGGAGGGGGGAGGGGAGAAGGGAAGGGAGGGAGGGGGGAGGGGAGAAGGGAAGGGAGGGGGAGGGGAGAAGGGAGGGGAGGGGAGAAGGGAAGGGAGGGGGAGGGGGAGGGGAGAAGGAAGGGAGGGGGAGGGAGGGGGAGGGGGAGGGGAGAAGGGAAGGGAGGGGGAGGGGAGAAGGGAAGGGAGGGGGAGGGGAGGGGAGAAGGGAAGGGAGGGGAGAAGGGAAGGGAGGGGGAGGGGAGAAGGGAAGGGAGGGGGAGGGGAGAAGGGAAGGGAGGGGGAGGGGAGAAAGGAAGGGAGGGGGGAGGGGAGAAGGGAAGGGAGGGGGGAGGGGAGAAGGGAAGGGAGGGGGGAGGGGAGAAGGGAAGGGAGGGGAGAAGGGAGGGGAGGGGAGAAGGGAAGGGAGGGGGGAGGGGAGAAGGGAAGGGAGGGGGGAGGGGAGAAGGGAAGGGAGGGGGGAGGGGAGAAGGGAAGGGAGGGGGGAGGGGAGAAGGGAAGGGAGGGGGGAGGGGAGAAGGGAAGGGAGGGGGGAGGGGAGAAGGGAAGGGAGGGGGGAGGGGAGAAGGGAAGGGAGGGGGGAAGGGAGGGGGGAGGGGAGAAGGGAAGGGAGGGGGGAGGGGAGAAGGGAAGGGAGGGGGGAGGGGAGAAGGGAAGGGAGGGGGGGGGGTAGAAGGGAAGGGAGGGGGGGAGGGGAGAAGGGAAGGGAGGGGGGAAGGGAGGGGGGGAGGGGAGAAGGGAAGGGAGGGGGGAGGGGAGAAGGGAAGGGAGGGGGGAGGGGAGAAGGGAAGGGAGGGGGGAGGGGAGAAGGGAAGGGAGGGGGGAGGGGAGAAGGGAAGGGAGGGGGTAGGGGAGAAGGGAAGGGAGGGGGGAGGGGAGAAGGGAAGGGAGGGGGGAGGGGAGAAGGGAGGGGAGGGGGGAGGGGAGAAGGGAGGGGAGGGGGGAGGGGAGAAGGGAGGGGAGAAGGGAAGGGAGGGGGGAGGGGAGAAGGGAAGGGAGGGGGGAGGGGAGAAGGGAAGGGAGGGGGGAGGGGAGAAGGGAAGGGAGGGGGGAGGGGAGAAGGGAAGGGAGGGGGGAGGGGAGAAGGGAAGGGAGGGGGGAGGGGAGAAGGGAAGGGAGAGGGAGGGGAGAAGGGAGGGGGAGGGGAGAAGGGAGGGGGAGGGGAGAAGGGAAGGGAGGGGGAGGGGAGAAGGGAAGGGAGGAGGAAAGAAAGGGAGGGGAGGGGAAGAGAGAGGAGGGGGAGGAGCATAGAGAAGAGAAAGGAAGGAGGGTGGAGCAGGGGAGGGGACGGGGAGAGTGACTATATCACACATAAATGTTAATCAATGAAAAAATGGGTACGTAAAAACAAAAAGCAGCTCTGTCTACTGTAATGCCATGGCTTGCAAAAGCAGCCTGAATAGTGTTCACCAAGCGGTGGTTAATCGTATTCAAAAATATATGCAATCTGGGTCCATCATTGAGAGGAGATTTAAAAAACAGATCTCAGGTACAGTGGAGTGACACCCTATCCCTATCCCATGGAAGTATTAATTAAGTTGAAAATGATTATGAAGTTAAATTAAAAAAAACTAACCCCAGAAGCAGAATCACAGCCTCTCTTAAATAAATGAATATATACACCGAGTTATAAAAATCGCTGGATATGGTAAATTTTGTCAGATTTCACTCCAGATTTGAACATTTATTTCGTCTACAGCATCCAATCCTTATATCCGAAACCAGATTTTGATGATATGCTTCAATTATGTAATGATAATCGATCGTGTTTCCAAGGCAAGGCACGTTTGAATAGGCCGAAACAAAATGGCAGGTTAATAGCCCAGCGAGTGGCAGTGGGCTGACCAAGATGGCGGGCCACCATATTTGTAAGTCTTTTTAGGGTTTTTAGTTCACCTGGAATGAGGTTCCGGGGAGCTTATGCGATGGCGCGTTATCACTTATCAGTCAGTCCGTAAACACTTGCAATTTCTTATCCGAAACCGCTGAAGGGATTGTGACTAAACTTGGCACAAATGATATTTGTTATGTTGTGATGAAAGTTTGTTCACGGCATTAAAAGAAAATCGTGGTTATTATTTCATTTTTTGATTGATCACTTCATTAATTAATCTTTTGTAAATTTTAACCCAGCCTCAATTGAAAGTTGAAAGTGACCAACACAGCCTCAATCATGTATCAAATATCAAAATATTCAAAAATCAATCAAAATACAATCAATATGTATGAAAAAGAAGAAACGTAAGTGGACAGAAGTGGTTGCTTCATGTGAATCATATGGCAGTGCATCTCTCTGCTGTAGTGTGGTTCATCCACTGAGCTGTATATATAACTGGAGTGCACCCCACTGTGGTGACAAGTAGGCAGCAGGTGGCGCCAGCGACGGCCATCTTGGAATACCCCAAGGAGGCTGTTTAGCTCACTGGTTTCAGTTAAAAAGATGGTGTTCTGTTGTGCTTTCCGCTGCAATCAGAGGTATTCCTGCCAGTTGAAAGTGACCAAAAGCATCACTTTTCACAAGTAAGGGAACTTTACTTCATATCAAATAGGATTTTGAAATGCTTAATGATGCCATTATTATTTACGAGCAAAGGTACCCGGCATTGCCGAGCAACACATATTCTCTTCGTGACGGGAATATAAAGAGTGGATATCTTTGCAGGGAGGGGAGGGGGAGCACAGGGAGAGGGGAGAGGGAAAGAGAGAAGGGTGAGGGGAGAGGAGGGTGAGGGCAGAGGGGATGGGAGGTGAGAGAGGAGGTGGAGGGGTGGGGAAATTGAGTAGGGGGTATAAGTGAGGGGGAAAAGGGGAGGGGTGTGGGACAAGGGGGCCAAATGGGAGGGGAGGCGAGAAGGGGAGGGGAAATGGTGATGTGAGAGAGGGTGGGTGGGAGAGGGAGAGAGATGGTATGAGGGAGAGGGAGAGAGAGGTGGTGGGGGAGGGTCAGAGAGGTGGGAGGAGAGAGAGAGAGAGCGGTGGGGCAGAGACAGACAGGGGTTTAATTTGTGGTTTAACCTACCCCCCCCCCCACCCCGCCCCCCACACTTTCATTCCATTTTCTTGAGAAAAATGAAACTCAATTATTTTCACAGACCAACTCAACTTGACACTTCTGACTTACTAAAATCAGATTCTCAGTTTTGTCAGTCACCTTGGTAGCTCTATTAATAGGTTCTGAAGGAAAATAAACAAAAGAGGAAAACAAATGTGAATCAATCTGTCAACGGAACCCGATAAAGTCCATCGCTTATCACACTCCCAGCTATGCCTGTACCTCTTGCATTCTAGCGAGAGAAGGGTATTCCAACATGGCGGCTGCTGGCCCTGCAAGCGCGTGCTGCGGGTGTGCTCCAGTTTATACAGCTCAGTGGGTTCATCTCACTGATAGTGCAGGCCCACCTGACATTGCCATATTATTTCAACCCCTGCCTGGTTGTGCGAGTGAAAGTGTGTCGTACCTAGGGGGAGATGGTGCATTCCTTGTGGTTTTATATCATGTCTTTGTGTAATAAATTATTTATTTTGTAAGGAATGGTGTACCTCGTGCTTTTGCCATTTTGTTACACAAACGATTGGGTTAATTTAGGGTGCCTGGATAATTTAATTGTCGTAGCTTTGTTTGCTAAATGTAACGGGAATAGCACCACCAATGATCTGCAGCAACCTCTCGGCACACACCTCAGAAGAATAGTACTTTGGGGCCTAAGCCCAGCGTGCAGTTGTGTCTTTGCCGGAAGCTGTCGTTCATCCCTATATATTTGATGTAAACCACTTGTAGAGCATTTTATAGTGCAAGACTACATTCCTCCTTCTAATCATTTTCCTTGGGTCTCATAGGCACAACACATCCCATATTCCTTAAATATCTCACCCAAAGCCACCACGCAGAACGACCATCCCACATGAAGTTTCATGTTTCTTCTTGCAATGTCACCTGAAAACAGCAAAAATTAAATAATTGCAAATTGGAAAATAAATAAATGAAATAAAACCAAATAATAAATAATTAAATGACACCAAATTAAAAACAATGGGAAATTATTCTTCCAAAAAACAGTGAACTCTTCACGCCTCCTTGCGGGAACCATAATGACAGATCAGAAAATATTCAAAGCATTATTGTTTTGCCACAACTGTAGATAATATATGCCAACTTGTTAAAGTTTACAAAAGAGGCTGTTATGCAATCTGTTGTGGACTGGGTTGAACATCTTTCCGCTGCATAAGGGAAGTTTGATGGCGATAACTCGCATCTCCCAGATGACGGGAGGGAAAACAGGAAAATGCAAACAAGCAAAGTAGCATCTTCCCAATATTTCTCAGAATTAACAGAACAAAAGGGTCATTGTAGTCTGGGATCTGAGACCTCAAAATTTGATTTTGAAGTGACACCCCTGCTATAAAATGTTTGACCCCTAGATCATGTCTGTGGGGGTGTTAGCCACCAGAAAAGTGACTTTAGCAAGGAAGTTTGGATTGCGCGAATTCTGTAGGGACATTTTTTAACTTGGGGCGTCAACTGTAAAAAAGCAAGAAATTTAGGGGTAGGGGAAATTCAATTGACCATATATCCCATTATACAGGGGTGAGTGCAACAAATTACCACTCATTCTTTTTGTTATAAAGTTGGCTTTTATATGAAACATGATTCAACGTGATTGGACCATCCATGAGGTCAGCAGAGGTCAAAAGGTCACGGAAAGTGGGTTAAGCTAAAAGTTTAGCTCCTTTAGTAAATAAAATCACATTTTTCCTACTTCAAGCTCAATATAGCCAAACTTTTACACCCAAAATATGTTGTTTGTACCCCTCTGATGTTTTTGGGAAAGAAATGCCCCGATTGAACTTAACTTACTGGCATGTATGTCACTTTAGATTTGCATAACTTTAAAGAAAATCACCAAAATCGGGCATTCACACTATCTATTTGCACGGTACTCTTCAACATGTTTTAAAACGACAAGTCATACCACATACTGTCTGGAAAAGTGTCATTACCTCTATTTACTCACCATCATCACCGTCATCAGTCAGAAGCCGTCCACATTTTTCTCTGTCGCCATTGCAGGCACATGCAATGATGCATGGTACTCCAGCTTTCGCACAAGGGCAATTCCTCAGGCAGTTCGGTTTCTTCTTACATTTGCAGTACTTCAACTTCGCAGCAGAAGGCTTTGATGGCTTGCTCTTCATGACAGGAATTAACCTGTCACCATCCACACTCCTGCCATACTCTTCAGGTGGAAGAAGCACTGGATTGCTGAGTGAAGCTTGCTTGTATAAGCTGATCTGACAAAGGCTCCTGAGAACGTGGAAGTGAAAAGCATCTTCTGTTGGAGGAAGGGAGCGCAGATCTAGTTTGCTAGATGCAAACAAGTGGGCGCGGAGCTTATCCAGGGATGAATACCCTGGCTTGCCGTAGAGATCACAAAAGAAGCTTCATGCTTCAGTTATCACCTGATCATGTGCAGAAGGTCCGGATTCATGTCGGATGAAATTGGACAACGCTGGCTGTTTGTCAACATGCTGGAGTGCGACTTTCACTGCTCTCTTCTTACCCCGTTTGAAAGGATAGCTCACCGAATCACAACCTGACAATGTAGGAGATGAGCAGTGTGTCTGTGAGTGCCAATACGTCCTTTCCAACTGCTTTGGCCAACTCATTCACCAAGTCATGGATGGGGAGAACAGATCATCCTTTTCCACCCATAACTCAACAACGTTTGTCAACTGAGGGAAATGATACATTGACAAGACGATGATATCTGTATCTGTAGCCTGAATGACAACTACGCTGTTGTCACAGCTAGCAATGTGAGCAAAGATTCTGGTGTCCGCCTCCTCGTGGTTAGGGCAGTACAGCTCATCAACATTGGTATGTTCCGTCTGCGTCACACGAGTTGCCTGGGACCAGGCAGAAGCCATCAGGCCAGGATGCCTCCTGGGACCAACGTGAAGCAAGATACGACAGCAGATTGGTCTTGTGACAAGGGTTTGACAGGAATGTGTTCCAATCAGGGATTTTCATGATGTCCGTTGGAACAAACTCTGGCAAGTTGGTATTTGACTCCCGTCTCTGGCGTTCATCCCCTTTTAGACTCTTTAACCCAAAATCATATTGATCGCCCACGAAATGCACTTCAGTGCAATGTCTGGGTTTCATGTTCAAGCGTTTGTTCCTGTACCTTTCCTGAAGTTGGTCAAATGTACTCGAACCAAGTGTGTTGAACCGCTGGATGAATGCCATTGCATCGACTACATAAACTGCATCAGATGCAGAAGGAGGCAACTCTTTTCACGGTTCCCATGACTCGGCAACCTCTGCCTGTAGAGTGGATAGATAGTTGGATTTGCATCCTTTCCGCATGGAAAATCCATTCTTCTCTGGCTCAAACAACGAGGGAGGGTACTCAAGCCATTCGTAACTAAATGCCTCAGTCCGTGCCTCATCACTCAGGTCCCGTGCGAAACAAAGTTGCCCTTGTCACTGCACTCTCCTCTCTGATGACTTCTTTCACAGTGTCCATCTTTTTCTTACTTTTCTTCAGATGCGTGGCGAATGTTTCTATCTTCGGTTGGACAATCCTGTCTGCATTCGTCGTCGTGGCAGCATCCATTGCCTCCAAGCCTAGACGTTTGGCATCTACCAGGGTAGTTGCTGCAAGAATCTGACCTGTGGATATGTTCATTAGTTTATCTGTCGCAAGTGAAGGATCGAATGGGTTTTTCATCTTCTCTTCCACGGTCCGTTTGATCTGCAACACGGCTTCCATGTCGTCTTTCCTCAGCTTCTCGTGGTGGTCAGATTGCGGCGAGGCCATGTGTGCCATCTGTTTTACACTTTCAGAGACAGAGGTCATGAACGGTAGAGCCTTGGTGTACTTTTCTCGTGCTGATTCAGACTGTGTTATGCCCTTAAAGAGGCTTGTTTTGCCTTCCCTATTGTAGGTCTGTTCAAGGGCAAAGTCTGTCCACACACCATTAAAGTCTCCTGCAGTCTGGTGAACTGTGAATTTGCCAGCTGCAAACTCCTCGTGCACTTCTGGTGCTGTTTCTGGAAGCTTTTGCATCTCACTGAGATAGATCGGAAGGCAGGACATGTACTTACTATGGCCGGAAGCAATGGTATAGGGTAGCATATTCTGTACCTCTTGTAAGTGCTGTTGCCACAGCCCAGCTCTCAGCATGGATGTAACGCCTTAGGATAAGCACCATGTCTATGTACATGCTCCAAAGATGGGCTGTCACTCCTAATCCCTTCTCAAAATCTCCCCAGAGCGACTCCAGTGACTCTAGGCATTTCATGACTTCCTTCATGAGTGCAGCAAATTCGTCCTTCTCTTTCCTGTCAAAGGCATTTCTAAGACTTTCAAGCAGAGACGAAAGCAAAGAAAGTGTCTCCTCATTCTTCTCGAACAACCGCCATTTCTCAAATGCCTCCGACTTCAGCATGAACAATGCCTCACTCAACCATGAATGATAACGGACCATCTTATAATCATCTTTTCCTGCCATGACTTTATTGGCTGTACCTCGACCACAGATATCACTAGAAACCAGAATGTCCTCTATGCCACTCTCCATTATGAAAAATCCAATAGATCCCAAGAAGTTCTGGGCAATATGGAATCCTCCAAGTCGAACAATAACATCTTTGTACTTTTCCAATTCCTTCCTAAACAACCCCTTTTCTATGTCATATATCGCCTGGTCACAAGTCACCACCGTCTTAGCCTGACCCATCTTAAGACTCAAGGAGACAAAGTAGTCCAATGAGGTCTGGACTACATCTGCGTTGGTTGGGTTTTGTGGAAGCAATGGTCCATAACCAATCTTTGTTTTCTCTGTATGTTGCCCAGAACTGTATTCAAAGAAGCTGCTCCATGTCAGGCTACCAGTGTCCTTGTCGTTTTCACCCGTCATCAACTGTGTTGGATACATCCTCAGTAGGAACCAAACGATGTTCTTGTCAGCTAGAAAGCAGGCTTCCCCCTTGTCATCATGAGGAAGTTCAATATCACGTAATGACCTAGCCTGTCTTCTGTCCTTCAGCGTCAGTTTACTACTTACTGGAACGAATTTGTCTGGTTCACTGATAGTCAGTTTCCTGGTTTTCTTAAGGGGCACTGCCCCCACTACCTCCCCACTTCCTTCTCCCTCAAATGTGTACTGATAAATTATATTTGTTGTAGCATCAAAACTACCACCATCTTGTGTCTCTGAATGGAAGTTTAAGGCTGAAGATCGATGGTAATCATAAAGATCAGCAAGAGTGAAGCAAGTTGCTGAAACAAATGTATCATAATAATCCCTAGCACCACACAAAAGATGAAAAGCATCAACCACCACAGTAAACCATCACTATTACGATCAATATAGGCCAGAAACAGTAGAGGGATGCAAGGAACATATTGTGACATATACATATGTGAATTATTTGATAAAGGAGCTAAATTTCCAGCTTAACCCACTTTCCGTGACCTTTTGACCTCTGCTGACCTCATGGATGGTCCAATCACGTTGAATCATGTTTCATATAAAAGCCACATTTATAACAAAAAGAATGAGTGGTAATTTGATGCACTCACCCCTGTATTATGGAATATATGGTCAATTGAATTTCCCCTACCCCTAAATTTCTTGCTTTTTTACAGTTGACGCCCCAAGTTAAAAAACGTCCTTACAGAATTCGCGCAATCCAAACTACCTTGCTAAAGTCACTTTTCTGGTGGATAACACCCCCACAGACATGATCTAGGGGTCAAACATTTTATAGCAGGGGTGTCACTTCAAAATCACTTTTTTACACATTTCCAGGCCTCGGATCCCAGACTATTGTGAGGAATGTTGCCTTGAAGACCTCAAAAAAGAAACTATGGATTCTCATGAAGAGCGGGGTTTTTTTTTTGTATACTGAATCGAGGCTCGTGAAAGAGCTAACATTTATTTCACAAACAAATCAACCAGACAAACAAAATATACAAAAAGAGGGAGCGGAAGACAAGATGGGGAGAGAAGGGGAAGCACACAACCACAACATTTGAGAGCAGGGAGAAGTGTGGGAGGGAGAGGGCTTGGGGGCAGGAGGCGTGGGGAGGGGAGGGGGGCGGGGGGGGGGAGTTTTTTTTTGTATACTGAATGAATTATTTGTCTGGAATGAAACCAAACTAATGGGAACATAATGCTCCCCGGCAGAGCCTGCAACCTCCTTTGATGAAGCTCACCTGTGGAGCAACCTCATCACCCTCGGAAGCCTGTTGGCAGCCATTGAATGGAGTAATGGACTCTGCTCAGGAGAAAAGTAAAGCTGAATATGTTGACACTATCTGTACTGAAAGGTCCAAGATACACAATCCCTCCGTGACCATACTCATCATTTCCATCCATAACAGACTGATCTCTACTACATGTGGAGTTTCATCTTCCAAGTCAATGTTAACACCCTTCCGATGGCAATGGTGCTAACCCTCGATAATTGCAATTCTGCTCGATCCGCTCCACTTTCCTCCCTATTTTCCAGACCTTTGCAGATTGTCTCCTGCTTTCATCCTAGAAAGTTACAAACATGGAACCCAGAAAGGACTATCTCCCCCATTCACAACAAGGGTTTAAAATCTGATCCACTCTACAGACGGATCAGCCTTTCTGACAAACAGATGGAATCTATCATTCTCGGAGACCAGCTCAGGCATTACCTGTTCTCAACTCCTCAATCTCGGATGATCAGTTTGGTTTCTGCTCCAGTTACTCTACCCTGAACATGTTGCTTCTTCAAACTTCAGAATGGACCGATGATTTTTGTTGATACAGCAGACAAACATACCTTTTCGGTTTTATATACATGGATTCAGGTTTAAATCGTATGTATTTTATAGACCGACTCACATTCCAATACTACGTACTTTATAGATGTACTCACATTTTAATTGTACATCTACTATATAAGACAGATGTCTGTCTGTGTGTGTGTGTGTCTGTGTGTCGCCATTTTTCTCAGAGATGGCTGAACGGATCTTCGTCAAACTTTCAGAGGTTCATCAGTGAGTGCCTGGGAGTGTTTGAGGCCCCACAAAAAAAAAAAAAAAATTGAAAAAAGAAGTTTCATTTTTGGGATATCGCTCGATAGTGCTGCCTCCCTCTCCCCCCTCCACCTCCCCTCCCATCCTCCCTCCCTCCCTCCCTCCCCTCTCCCCCACCTCCTCTCCTCACCCCCTTCCCCACCCCCCCTTGCCACACTCCCCCTCTCACCCCCCTCCCATCCCCTTTCCCCCTCCCCCTCTCTCCCCCTTCCCTCCCTCCCCCCCTCCCATTCCCCCCCTCCTCTCCCCCTACCTCCTCCCCCGCCCTGCAACGCCGGGTACTTCTGCTAGTCTACTATATAAGACAGATGTCTGTCTGTGTGTGTGTGTGTGTCTGTGTGTGTCGCCATTTTTCTCAGAGATGGCTGAACGGATCTTCGTCAAAGTTTCAGAGGTTGATCAGTGAGTGCATGGGAGTGTTTTAGGCGGAAAAAAAATAAACAATTTATGGAAAAAAAAGGTTTTTTTTTTTGTTTTTTTTTTTTTAACTAAATCGCTCGATAGTGCCTAAGTCTTTTAAAATGAATGACAGTTATATACAAGTACACATTCGCATAAATAAATACAAAACAATTGCCGGACATTTGAATACAAATAAATCAAACAATTCCGGAAGCGGTCGAAGTTGGTAGTATGGCTTCTTCTTCTTCCTGACCTGCATCACAGTTAACTCAGAAACGTGATGAACGCCACATTCACCCACCAGCATATATATGAACCTCCTTCCTCTCCTGCCTCCTCTCCCCTCCCCTCTCCCCTCCCCCCTCCCCTCCCCTTTCCTCCCCCTACCTCCTTCCCGCCCCCCTTCCCCCCTCACCCCCCTCTCCTCACCTTCCCCCCCTTCCCCACCCAGCAACGCTGGGTACTTCTGCTAGTACTCTATACAGGTATGTGGTTGAAAAAACATAACGTGTAATAATGGCTACCACCAGGTGGCATTTGTGGCCTACATTAGCACGTTTTTTGAAGACAGACAAACAAACTAACAAACAAAAGCACCCCAAAATGTAATTCCCTCAAGGGTAACAAGAAAAGGGAATGAACAAACAACAAGAGAGAGAGGGGGGAATTGGAAGGGGTTACGGGACAGCAGCCTGCTCAAGGTTAATAGTGGTGGTGGAGGGGCATGAGGTAGAAAAAGCAATACATTTTCTCCAATACCTCCTCAGAGTACTTGTTGTGGAGCTCGTTTTCGCACCTCGTACTCAGACTCTCGGCGGGCTCTGACTCTCAATGTTCCGCACCGCCTGATGTTCGGTGGTCCCAAAAGCAAGGACTTTGTATCTCGTGCAAAAGCTCTTAATGGCACAGAATCCTCAGCGGTGACACCTTTTAATGACCTTTCTGTTGAGTATAAGATAGAAAAATAAGAACAAGTTAAAATAGGCCAGAGCATGATAATTATTGATAACTAATAAAGGTACTTTGACAATGTAGCTAGTGTATCACTACTTAGTAGTTTACAGATGTAGTTAGAAACTAGAACGGTACTCTGTAGAGCACGTACCTCCGCCATGCTGAACAGTTTATGTGTTTTATCCCAACGATAAGCCGAATCTGGGTCCAGACTGGAACCAAAATCGAATTGGCTTGTTCTTGTCACTTACCCATCTCATCCACCAAGTTTAGTCATAATTCGTCCACAACCTTTTGAGATATCATGTTATATATTGTTTTTGGCCCTATCTCTGAATTATGAAGGATCATTAAAAAAAAATTTTTAATTATTAAAAAAAAAATAATATCAAATTATTAAAATAATTTGATACGTCATTAAATTTAATCATTAAAAAAAATACGTCCATCCGGATTTCATAATTTTTATTAATTACGAGAAGAAGTACCCGGCCGAGCTGGGAGAGGGAGGGGTGAGGAAGGGAGTGGGGGGAGTGGAAGGGGGAGGGGGAGTTGAGGGGAGAGGGAGTGTAAAGATATATTACATATACTTGTACATTATTTGGGGAGTGGGGGATTGGTTGGAGGGGGGTGGGGCGGTTGGTGGCTTTGACCGGCCCCTCCGTTTTGGGGGATGGGGGAAAGGGAAGGAGGAAAACTTTTCCCGTGCAAAGAGTTCTTTAACCTCAGTGTTTCCCAG
This sequence comes from Myxine glutinosa, assembly GCF_964187855.1. Lineage (NCBI taxonomy): Eukaryota > Metazoa > Chordata > Myxini > Myxiniformes > Myxinidae > Myxine > Myxine glutinosa. The sequence continues at coordinate 52,355,382 of NC_136273.1, read as the reverse complement.
GTAAAAATAGGACATTCTAATACCCTCTGCCACCATCACCAAGTGGTGCTACATTGTACACATTTACATAGAGAATTTTGCCCCTCCCCCAGCCCCCCAGAACCCCGCATGAGGCCGCGGCCACATAGCCGATGTTACCCCCCAGACAAAGTTGTATTTGGACCCCGAGTAACCCGGCGTTGCTCAAGCGAAAAAGAAACATTAACATATTTGAAATGAGGGCAAATATGATGGAAAAACAATTACATCCAAATCAGAATCACAAATGTCAAATCATCATTTTACCTTTTCGTTGGATATATGCTGCTGAATGTGCCGTTCATCACGTTTCTGATTTAAGTATGATGACGTTCAGGAAGAAGAAGAAGCCTTACCACCAACATCGACCGCTTCCGGTATTGTTTCTTTATTTCTGTTCAAATGTTTGGTAATTGTTTTGTATTTATTTATGCGAATGTGTACTTGTATATAACTGTCGTTAATCAAAAAGGCTTTGGCACTCCCAGTGATTTTTTTAAAAATCCCCCCAAAACGATTTTTTTTTTTTTTTTCTTGTTGTTGCCTCAAACACTCCCAAGCACTCACTGATGAACCTCTGAAAGTTTGACGAAGATCCGTTCAGCCATCTCTGAGAAAAATGGCGACACACACAGACAGACCAACGGCTCTCTTATATAGTCGATCCGTTCTAGTATAAATTATAGTATCCGGATTTTATAAACCGAGGGGAAGCTGCTCACAGGTGGTTGTGCGTACCTTTAAGATATCCTGCCAACCCTGTTCGAAAAGAAACTTATTTTTATAGAGAATTATGAAGATTGTAATGAACAAATGACCCAAAGTTAAACTTATCACTACAAGGTTCAGGCAATGATAGTTCCATCGTTCCTCCTACTCCACATGGTCAAACAACTGTACCTGTACCTGTACCTGATGTTGCGTTTAGACTTGGAGAGCTTCTCGTAGAGATTGCTTCTCTCTTCTTTTCCAAACAATTTCATTGGGCCTTCCGTCTTGTAAACTCAACAATCACACGAGTCGTTCTTTTGCTCCTCCAGTTCCCTCTCCAATTGTTTAGTGAAAACTATAGATGTGGAGAATGGGCTGATGGTCCAAAACTAACTACCTGCAGGAGACAAACGGAATCAGATGTGGGAGATTACCACGAGGAACATTGATGCAGGAGGAGGACATTGGGCCCACCACACCGACACCACATCAACACGACATTAATGAAACAGTTTATGAAGTTAAATTCATTTGGGGAGGGTAGTGGAGTGGGGATAGGAACAGTGGGACAGGCACAGACATCACCAGGTGACTAGCTTGTATATGACAGTATGTGCTTGTATATGACAGTATGTGCTTGTATATGACAGTATGTGCTTGTGTATGAAGGTATGTGCTTGTATATGACAGTATGTGCTTGGATATGACAGTATGTGCTTGTATATGACAGTATGTGCTTGTATATGACAGTATGTGATTGTATATGACAGTATGTGCTTGTTTATGACAGTATGTGCTTGTGTATGAAGGTATGTGCTTGTATATGACAGTATGTGCTTGGATATGACAGTATGTGCTTGTGTATGAAGGTATGTGCTTGTATATGACAGTATGTGCTTGGATATGACAGTATGTGCTTGTATATGATAGTATGTGATTGTATATGACAGTATGTGATTGTATATGACAGTATGTGCTTGGATATGACAGTATGTGCTTGTATATGATAGTATGTGATTGCATATGACAGTATGTGCTTGTATATGATAGTATGTGATTGTATATGACAGTATGTGCTTTTATATGACAGTATGTGCTTGTATATGACAGTATGTGCTTGTATATGACAGTATGTGCTTGTATATGACAGTATGTGCTTGTATATGACAGTATGTGATTGTATATGACAGTATGTGCTTGTTTATGACAGTATGTGCTTGTATATGACAGTATGTGATTGTATATGACAGTATGTGCTTGTACATGACAGTATGTGCTTGTACATGACAGTAGGTGCTTGTACATGACAGTATGTGCTTGTACATGACAGTATGTGCTTGTACATGACAGTATGTGATTGTATATGCCAGCATGTGATTGTATAGGACAGCATGTGCTTGTATATGACAGCATGTGATTGTATATGACAGTATGTGCTTGTATATGACAGTATGTGCTTTTATATGACAGTATGTGCTTGTATATGACAGTATGTGCTTGTATATAACAGTATGTGCTTGTATATGACAGTATGTGATTGTATATGACAGTATGTGCTTTTATATGACAGTATGTGCTTTTATATGACAGTATGTGCTTGTATATGACAGTATGTGCTTGTATATGACAGTATGTGCTTGTATATGACAGTATGTGCTTGTATATGACAGTATGTGATTGTATATGACAGTATGTGCTTGTTTATGACAGTATGTGCTTGTATATGACAGTATGTGATTGTATATGACAGTATGTGCTTGTACATGACAGTATGTGCTTGTACATGACAGTAGGTGCTTGTACATGACAGTATGTGCTTGTACATGACAGTATGTGCTTGTACATGACAGTATGTGATTGTATATGCCAGCATGTGATTGTATAGGACAGCATGTGCTTGTATATGACAGCATGTGATTGTATATGACAGTATGTGCTTGTATATGACAGTATGTGCTTTTATATGACAGTATGTGCTTGTATATGACAGTATGTGCTTGTATATGACAGTATGTGCTTGTATATGACAGTATGTGATTGTATATGACAGTATGTGCTTGTATATGACAGTATGTGCTTGTATATGACAGTATGTGCTTGTATATGACAGTATGTGCTTGTTTATGACAGTATGTGCTTGTTTATGACTAAAATACGTTATTCGAAAAAATTAATTCTAAATTGTTGGAAGTTGGGTTCAAGCAGATTCACCTTCTGATGAGACCCTATCACAAACATCACAATCATGACATTAAAAGTGGAGTAACAATAAAAGTATGAAATGCACGTTTCAATAATATTATGATTAAATGGGTAATTTGAGATGTTTTGAGTATATTGTTATGGATGCGGGTTTCGGGGTTCACCACGAGGGGGACTTTTCCCACTCCTCTCGAACTCCCTCCCTGAGGCCACCAGCCGCAGATAACTCCGCGGCATGACGGGTTGCTAATAAACCACGGACACCGATTGATACTGCCAAACCTGGCAGGGTCCTCGCTCTTTTACGAAGCGTGTTACCTTTCCGGTGGGTTGGTGATGTCAATTGGGGCACGTACCCTCGATGCGTACTTGTCTACTTGTTCAGGTACGGCCGAGCGAAACCATTAAATCCGCACCAGCTAAATTATGGAGCCAATTTGTGGGGATTCCCGGCTATCTAAACTATTACACACTTAATCAAGCCAATAGAAAACCAGATGAAATGGGCACGATGGAAACAAACTGTTTACCAAAGAAGCACATCTTATTATGATGGAGCAAACATATATGGTTATGTATGTGTGTATGTATGTGTATGTATGTATGTACGTACGTATATTTGTGACCAAAACGTCTTTTTTTCTTCTTCAAAGACGAGTACATATGAAACCGAAAAACACGGTCCGTGAAGCCGAGGGGGTGAGGCGGTGAAGCCGTGTGACTATATATCTATTAATTACATATTGTTTAAATGTCAGTTGCATCCAGTCTAGTAATTTCATATGTCTGTTAATTACATACTATTGGCATATAGCTTTCGACCCTTTAGACTGCTTAGACCTTTGAAGACCCTTTAAATCCCCCAAGACCCTCAAGACCACCAATACCCCTAAAGTTCCAAAAGACCATCTTAAAGACCCTGAGGACCCCAAATACCCTGAAGACCCCTAAGCCCCCTCAACATCCCGAAGATCCGTTGAAATTCCTTGGAAGGAAACTGATATTGTATGTTATTTTTACCTTCCAAGATGCTCCATCGATTAAATAACTGAAAGAATAATTCTCTAAAGATTTAAGAGGTCATTTAAATACTTTCCACAAAAACATTTAATGGAGAGGTGAATGTGACGTCACGACAACAAACCCATAAACGGAAGAATTAAAATATATTAATTAGGTATACAGTAATTAATTAAAATGGTGGGAGTCTCACAGGGGAGGGTGTAAGTCTCTTTGTTGCGACCTGACAATTATGAAAAGGAGAAGCCCACGGTTTATCATGTACCAGTACTTGAACCCCACAGTGGGGACTGAACCCCACACGGATAGTCAAGCGGATAAGTGATTTTTTTTTATCAGGAATCGTTCAAATAGTGATACAGGCATGAAACTTTACACAAACATTCAAAATGGCTATCTCTTGGAAATTAAATATTTAGCCACTTAAAAATCCAAGATGTCTGCCACTCTCCAAGATGGTGGCCACCATTTCCTCACATATGGATCATTGTGCGCCACATATATCGATAGAGTTGTTTACTATGTTTGATATTACCAATCAATAACATTCTTATCAACATCATGAAGTGTCCTCGTATTAAAACAACTCAAATGGTATCTTTATTTTGTCTTTAAAGGTGTTGTGATGGGGGAAGATGTGAAAACTGTAAGTCGCAAGCACAGAAAAGTGGACGATGTTGAGAGAATCTGACATGATACCAGGTGAACAATCAGAAAATGCATATGTTTTGAATTGAAACCCTTTAGCATGCCATACACCAATACAGGTACAATAAACAATTATATGTGGAGTGGCATATTGCTCTACAATAATCAGAAAATGGCGACACCTGATAAATCATCCTGGCAAACGGACCGGACTAAATGCTGCCTGTGCCAACAAGCCAAAAACGAGGAGCTCAAAAACCCCCCAAAAACTATTTGTACAACAGAGAGTAAAATGGCTACAGCAACACATAGAACTGGCTTTGTGAAGGATTTGAGCAGTTTGGGCACCTTCTTAACTTTGTTATTTCCTAAATGAAGAGGTGCTCGGATCTCACCAGTATTCTCGGTTTTGGGTGTTGGAAGATGGAAATGCTGGTTCCATGAAATGATGTGCTTGCAGTAGTTGCTGTCGGATTGTGGTCGATGTTGTCAAGTGAAGTAGCAAATACTACTGTAAATAACAAATATTCCTACAGGTCACACGAGATCTGCTAGCAACCCTCCTCTGGTGAAACTGCCAAAATCAAGACTCTCTATTCACCTTCACTCTTTCATTCCTCTTTTCTCCCGCCTCTGGAACAAACTCCCACACTCCCTTCAATCCTTCTCCTCCCTCCAGGTCTTTAGAACATCTGTTCACCACCATCTCTTATCTTCTCCCATCCAAAACCTTGATCTTTTCTACCCCCGTTAATACACCCCAAATCCACCTTTTTCAAATTTCCGTTTTTTGTCCTGAAAGTCCTAGTAGTGTTTCTGTTTCTGTTTATGTTTGTTTCTGTTCTATGTGTTAGCTCTTACACCAGCCTCAACTTTGTATACAAAATAAATAAATAAATAAATAAATAAACAAATAAATAAACATTTTAAAAATTCCTTTTGATGTGTTATGTGATGATGATCATGATGATTGAACATACGGTGTCACCAAAGAGGAATTTCCCTGGATACGGGACAATAAAGGTTATTTGTGTTATGTTGATGTGGTAGTGATATGTAGAGCAGATAGATCTGAGTAGGTAACATGCTTCGTGTGTCGCGGTAAGGAAAACTAACTGTAATAAGTTCTTCATGTGTAGGCGTTTTGTCCGGTAAGATGTATACTTGTGTACCTACCAGGAGGTTCGACTGATAAGTAGGGTAGGGATTAAAGAGTAGCGCCCTTGTATGTCTCACCTGGTCAGCCAAATCTTTGTCGCTTTTGACACCGCAAGCACTTAGAGTCTTAGACACTTAGTTAGGATCTCCTTAGTGCAACACTAAATAACGCCCTCCCCTGACATGAATTGGGAAGGAAACCAGGCTAGGACACCGCCGCATGGCCGCCGCCATTTACACCTCCGACAGGCCGATCCACCTCGAGTGCCACGTGCTATGACCACACCACAGGCCTGTGATTCGGTGGAGGCCACTGATTGGGTGGCGCGCCAATGCTGACGTCACCGCCGCGGAGTGATACGAGGGGTGGCAGGATTTTCGTGGAGTGAGTGGGTTGCGCGCCAGCTGGTTCAGAGCATAGTCAGGTTCACTATGTTAACAAATATAATTTCGTTCAAAATTTTGGTAGATTAGCAAAACTACACATTTTTGGATTATTCAGAGCATGTGGAATCCAAAAATTAATGTTTACATTTGCGTAGACACCTTTGCGAAAATGACACTCAGGACAGTGATGAAGATAGTCAGGTTCACTATGTTAACAAATATAATTTCTTTCAAAATTTTGGTATTAGCAAACCTGTACATTTTTTGGAATCTCCAGAGCATGGAGAATCTGAAAATAAATGTTGGCATTTGCACAGACACCTGCATGGCCGCCATTTTGGATTTTGAAAATGGCCGCCATAAAATACATATTTTGCGCGATCTCGGCTTCTAGTCAACCTAGAGACTTAATTAAATATGCTAATCCTATGTTTTCTGGGTCAAGGAATCCAATAAAGGCCTCAAAATAGTGCTCAGGATTATAGAAAAGCAACAAACAAAGGTAATTGAAAACCATTGTCTTTATATTTGTGATATAACTGTATTACATAATACATGATATTGCAAGTCCTTTGAAGTTATAGGTTGTTATAGGAAGTTATAGGTAGTATCAGATTGAACTATAAGTCCTATACGCAGGATCTACGAGGTCTATACCGTTCAGGAATATGCTTTTACAGATCTTCATCACTGTCCTGAGTGTCATTTTCGCAAAGGTGTCTACGCAAATGTAAACATTAATTTTTGGATTCCTCGTGCTCTGAATATTCCAAAAATGTATAGTTTTGCTAATCTACCAAAATTTTGAACGAAAAAACATAGTGAACCTGACTAGCAGTTGCTTATGGCAGTGAGTCTTGAGACGCAGTGGAGTGAGTGAGTTGGCAAGCAGAGGAGTTGGCCAGCAGTGGAGTTCGGACAGGGAGAGAATTGTGAGAGTTGCTTCGTTGGCTTGAACTTGGCTCGAAGCGGCACTTGGCGTGCAGTGGACTCACGCTCTCTTCCCCCCTTTGCCATTCTTCGTCGTTCTGTGTTCGTGCTCGAGTCGAGGGTCGACCTTGTGTGGAGCTCGCGGGCCTGCGTTGGACGCGTGGTGCTTGGTGCATGGACCTCGTTGGCGGCGAGAGGATCGGAGCTTGGAGCGAGGCCTGGTGGCGGCCAAGCGGGTCGTGTTACACGCAAGACTACAGACAGATAAGATTGCACACTACATTACCTTTCCCAATTACACGACGAACGTGTTCTTTTTATTAATTCATATTCCCTCGTCTCGTTTCTGAAATCTGTCGAGTGGGGACGTTCTAATTAGGATATTTGTTACCGGCGCGTGCTTTTTCCTGTCCTTGCCTTTTTCCTTCAATAAACCCTTATATTATTTTGCATCCCCTGTTAAACCTGTGCCTACTTGAGTTAATCCCTTTACAGGACCGGAGCTACGTCGGTGCACTGAAGGTAAGCTTTTGCCACAGCCTCCATTTTCCTTCATCCTCCCACGTGACATATAGCCAAATCCGTGTTTGGTTGTTGCCTCCGAATAAGACCATTTAGGCCATCCGCGACGCTGGTGTTAACCGGAGTTGCGCGACAACTGGTGTCAGGAGTGGGATACGAACTTTTTGACAACACGACAACTGTTGTCAGTTAGTGGGATTGAACCCCGAATCAAATTGGTGTCAAGGAGTGGAGAATTTGAACGAAAATTTTTCGTAGTCGGAGCCAAAAATTTGCATAGTCGATTGGTGTGCGGGATGCGAACAGCGCGTCAGTTAAAATTTAATTTATTCCGGTTGGAAAAGCCACGTGGGAAAGCGACCTCCTTTACGGAGGAGGAGGTGGGCGGTATGGAAGAAGGGATGGAAGATGCGGGAAGTAGTGGGAGTGAATCAGAAGTAGCTAGGGTTGAGCATAGTGTTGGAACTTCCCCCGCCAGGGAGACGGCCCCAGTGGATTTACAGGCCTTAATGCAATTTATGCAGGGAATGAGGATGTCTTGGAAAATCAAATTGGGGGATTGCAAAATAACATGAAAGAAATGAAAAGTGAAATGAAAAACAAAATGGAGTCCCAGGGGAATGAACGTAGGGAAGGAATGAAGGGAATGAGTGATCGATTGGAGGGGCAAATTAAAGGAAAAATTGAGGGACTAATTAACAAAATGGATGCCTGGACGAATGAATTGAGGGAAGGATGAACGAATGGTGCCGTTGGGGCACAGGAGGAGCCAAGGGTGGCAAAATTTGAATCGGAACGGGGGAAGGCAAATTGGCAATTGCAGCGGGAACGGCATGTGTACAGGTGAGTGTGGAGTGCCCACAGGTGAATGGGGAAGGAAATTGGGAATGTGGAAAAGGTAATGGGGAATGTTTCCCACCTGCTGGCCTGGTTGTTTATCGGGACCGTGTGGATGTCACAACACCTAAACCGGGGGATGGATTTGAATCCTTGCTGTGCCAGGGTGGTGGGTCAGAGCGAGAGGGGGTAGAGTTATTGGGGGTCCGTGTAATGGAGCCAGACCGGGTATTTATTGGGGATATTGGGGAAGACCTGTTGGAGCCGGAATTGATGGGGGATGATGATGAGGATGATGTGACCCAGCGGCTGGGGACCTGGGACAGTCCCATGGAGGACAAGGTTGACCAGGCCCAAAGGAGTTTGGGTGATGAGGTGAGCTGGTCCGAGGAGGAGGTTGGAAAGACCGAGGGGACTCTCACCGTACACTACGATTTGGCAATGGAGGCTCCGAAATCGGACAACCAGTTCGGGGAGTGTTTTGACTCCGGGCTGGATTTGGACCTTGGGGGATCGGGAGATCGTGCCTCTGAAGATTTGGTCCCTGTAGGGAATATGGAACAGCTGCAGGGAGGGGCAGAACAACTGGTGGTAGAGGTTGTTACCTGCAGCTGCGGTTTGGGACAGGAGATAAAAATTGTTAAAAGAAAATTTAAATTTAAATTAAAATGGGAAATTGATTTGGAGCAGCCTTGGTTGGAGTTGGTCCCCAGGCTGCAGGTTTTGGACCAGGGGAGGTCATTGGTGATGGCCTCGCGGAAAAGTTGCCCCTTTCGAAATGTGGGGGTGCCAGCCAGCTGGGGGGCTGTGCTGGCGAGATTTGGACGTGGGGTCCAGCCTTGGGTGTCGAGGTACGACCTGGGCCCCACGGGGGGTCTGGTGGAGTGTGGTGTCCCTTGTCGGTTGGGGCGCCGTCCAGGCGTGTGGCTCGGGCCGGCAGGGTCGCCGGACCTTGGGGGGGGGGGGGCGGGGGGGTTAAGACCTCCAGGGGATCCGAGGTGGTTTCTCAAGCCTGGGATGGCATTTATTGAGGACCACTAGGGGGAGGTGTTGTGGGTCGCGCTTTGGTGGTGGCACTGCAGACGGCCAACTTGGGCCTGATGTGGTGACCACCCGGGCATGCGGCCTGGCACCCTCTCCCTGAGACTTTGGGACAGCCAGCATGTGGAGGCCTGACATGCTGTGTTGGTCTATGGACGCAGGTCAAACCGAATGGACAGGAATGAGACAGCCTGCCGGACAACCATTGGGGCATCTGTGGAACGTGATGGAGTGAGGGTGACTTTCCACAGATGGTCCGTTATGATTTATGGACTCTCGGTTTGGGAAGAGAGCCATGGGGATGTGAATTGGGAATTGGTAACGTGCCGAGCATATGGGCCATGCTCGGCTGGCATGTGTATGGCAAAGCATCTTTCTTTGGTGAGGTTAGTGAATTGTGACAAATGTTTGGCATGGGTAATCTGTGGGTTATATGTAAATTTATAGGTGAATTTTGTGAAGAGAAATGGTGGACACTGTTTTGTGACACCATTATTGATCCAGGTGTGTAGACCAAAGTGTTGGAGGCTGTGATAAAAATTGATAGGGTAGCAAGACAGCCTTCAACTGGTTGCGGGGGCAACTGTGCTGATATTTGGGACGCGGGATCATGGGGATGGAGTTGTGTAATCTGGGGGTCAACTTGGTGCTCTGCGTGTCCACGGTGTGTGGACCATGTCTTCTGGGTGGGTCTCCTGGTGGAGCATGGCTGTTGACTGGACCTTGGTGTGGTCAAGTGTGGGTGAGCACTGGGGGGCTGCAGCTCTGTGGTCGGACTGGGGGATGATGTGGAGGTGCAGGGGACATGGCTGTAGGGATGCCACGCACTGCGACCGTGCCCCCCAGGGCCGAGGTTGTGCGAGTGGTGGTGTGTTTTTGGCAGCAGGTGCTCACCACATTGGCCAGCTGGGGCTGGTGCAGCTGTGTTCCTCGCAGGGGGGCCGAAGGATGGATGGTGGGTCGCACCCTTATGGACACTCATGGGCCATGTTGGCCTTTTGACTGCTCACCTTGTCCCGATGACCCCTGCACGGTAGAGGTGCGGAGCTGTCGTGGCCACTGGTAGTTGTGTCGTGATGATCACCGTTGGATGCGGATCCACATACCTGCCAGTGTAGTGGGGACTAAAGAGAAATTTGGATGACAGTTTGATTGGCCCAATGATAAATTTTGGGATTTTGTTGGTGGATGGCACTTTGGACCTGACCAACCTGCAACTACCTGCCCTTGAGGTGAGTGTTTTGAGGTGTACTGTGTACTGTCCCAGGCTTCAGGACTTGCTTGTTAAATTGGGGACATGTAATTTGGAGTTGGGGGCGGGCGAGAGTGATGACATGGCCGGTGAGGGGGATGGATTGTGTGCCACAGAGTCTTGTGGGTGGCGTTTGTGTTAGTGTTGTGGTTATGTGTTTTGATGTGGTCGTGAGAGTGGAAACTGAGAATGAGAGATGATTAGGGTGATTATTGTGTGTTGGAAATGGAATTGTATTGGTTAAATGTGAACTGGGATTTCACATGCAGCAGGCCATGGCAAGCTTTGTAACATCTTTTACACCATCTTTGGAATTGTGCTGAATTGTGTTGGAAAATGGAATGGCAGTGGGGGAGGAAGTCTGTTTTGGGATCTTGTGGGTGGGGAAGGTGTGTGTGTCTGCAGGTACAGATCAGGCTCTGAGGAGTGATGCCTGTGGCCCCCCTCTGTGGCAATTACCCCTGGCAGCCGGTGGTAACTGTAAATTCGAGCTCGTCGGTGGAGGGTCTGGTTGGGCGCCCTGGGGTAAAGGAGACCCCCGGTGACCCGTGGAGTTGCGCGGTAGCAGGAGGCAATGGAGCCTGGTGTGTGGAGACCCTCACCGGCGAGGTAACGGCGGAAAGGAGCTGTTGGGCTGTCATGGGGCCAAGAGGTAATGGGGGGGGGGGGGGGCAATGAACTTGCGAGCCGGTTGACTTGTTTTTGGGACTGCGGGCACCACAGTCTGAGGCGGTCGCACCATCTTACTTGTGCGGTACCTCCCCGCTGAGCAGTTGAGGAATGCACACATGTGAATGACATCAATGCCATGGTCCTGCAGGGGGGGGGGGGGGGGGAGGTGAAATAAGTGCTTGAAATGATTTTTGTGTAGTGGTGAGTTTCGGAATGAGTATGAGTGGATAAGGGGTTTGTGTTGAATGAATGTGGGCGAAATCCACCGAACCATGTCACTCACCTGTAACATCTGGACAGGGCCCGTGGAAATTTAGGGGCGCATTGGGGATGGCCCTGCAGCTAAGGTTGTGTCTTGTGGCATCCACCGGGGGATGTGGTCTGTAGACCGGGGTATGTACAAATGTTATAGAGTTTTGGAAGTTTTGAATTTTTGAAAAAGGCTCATGTTTGTGGTTAAGGGAGATTTTTGAGTGTTGTTTGTTTCCTCCCTCCGCAGGAACAAAGACGAAAATGTAAATACATGAATGCATGATTGTTAAGGGGTTTAGAATGTTAAGCAAGTGTAGGTAAGTAGTCCGACTCACTTCCCACAGCCTTCCTGATTTATTTTATAGGTTAATTAAGTGTGTGACAGTAAGCGTTAAGACTGGGATGGTAGTGCCTGCAGTGAACCTTGCAGGAGCTACGGTTCTGGGGGGGGGGGGGGGGGGGCTGTGTTACGTCTGGCGGGGTAGAGCAATATGTAGAGCAGCTAGATCTGAATAGGTAACATGCTTCGAGATGTCGCGATAGCTAGAACCCACTATGTACCTTTAAGTTAGTATGTGTAGGCATTTGTCGGGTTAAGATGTATACTTGTGAACTAACCAGGAGGTTCGTGTGTTAAGTAGAGTTAGGGATTAAAGAGTAGTGCCCCTGTGTGTCCTCACCTGGTTAGCCAAACCTTTGTCCCTTTTGGCACTGCAGACCAACATAGACATTCTGACAGGTCCTTAGCGCAACACTAAATAACGCCCTTCCCTAACATGACTTAGGAAGGAAACCAGGCCAGGACACCGCCGCATGGCCACCGCCATTTACACCTCCGACAGGCCTACCCACCTCAAGTCCCACGTGCTATGACCACATCACAGGCCTGTGATTCGGTGGAGGCCACTGATTGGGTGGCGCGCCAAGGCTGACGTCACCGCCGCGGAGTGATACGAGGGGCGGCAGAACTTTCGCGGAGTGAGTGGGTTGCGCGGCAGTTGGTTCAGAGCAGTTGCTTCTGGCAGTGAGTCTTGAGACGCAGTGGAGTGAGTGAGTTGGCAAGCAGAGGAGTTCCCCAGCAGTGGAGTTCGGACAGGGAGAGAATTGTGAGAGTTGCTTCGTTGGCTTGAACTTGCCTCGAAGCGGCACTTGGCGTGCAGTGGACTCGCGCTCTCTTCCCCCCTTTGCCGTTCTTCGTCGTTCTGTGTTCGTGCTTGAGTCGAGGGTCGACCTTGTGTGGAGCTCGCGGGCCTGCGTTGGACGCCTGGTGCTTGGTGCACGGACCTCGTGGGCGGCGAGAGGATCGGAGCTTGGAGTGAGGCCTGGTGGCGGCCGAGCGGGGCCGTGTTACATGCAAGACTACAGACAGATAAGACTGCACACTACATTACCTTTCCCAATTACACGACGAACGTGTTCTTTTTATTAATTCATATTCCCTCGTCTCGTTTCTGAAATCTGTCGAGTGGGGACGTCCCAATTAGGATATTTGTTACCGGCGCATACTTTTTCCTGTCCTTGCCTTTTTCCTTTAATAAACATTTGTATTATTTTGCATCCCCTGTTAAACCTGTGCCCGCTTGAGTTAATCCCCTTACAGGACCGGAACTACGTCGGTGCGCTGAATGTAAGCTTTTGCCGCAGCCTCCATTTTCCTTCTTCCTCCCACGCGACATATAGCCGAATCTGTGTTTGGTTGTTGCCTCCGAATAAGACCGTTTAGGCCATCCGCGACTGGTGTAACCGGAGTTGCGCGACATTATTATTATTATTATCCCGTCCCCTGCGCAGCAGATAGGGTTTTGTAATCACTTTTGTGTGTGAGTGTGTGTGTGTGTGTGTGTGTGTGTGTGTGTGTGTGTGTGTGTGTGTGTTACCAAAGCTTTATTATGATTATATGCAGAAGGAAAATTAATAATTTTGTCGAAAGGTCAAAGGTCAGCATCACATAAAATCATCAATTTTCATCCAATTGACCTGAAATTTAAATTTACCATTTGAGTTTTGTCATCAAATTTTCACCAAAGCTTTATTATGATAATATGGAGAAGGTAAATTATTAATACAGTCAAAAGGTCAAAAGGTTAAAGGTCAGCATCACCTAAAATTTATCAATTTTCATACAATGAACCTGAAATTTCAATTTACCATTTGAGTTTTGTCATCAAATTTGCACCAAAGCTTTATTATGATAATATGGACAAGGTAAATTAATAATTTGGTCAAAAGGTTAAAGGTCAGCATCACATAAAATCGTCAATTTTTATCCGATTGACCTGAAATTAAAAAAATTTGCATATTGAGTCACTGAATTAGTTTACCAATCAAAAACTATAAGCTGTTTTTTTTAGATCAAAAGGTCAAAGGTCAAGGTTGCGTAAAATCGCTGATTTTCACCCGATTGACCTAAAATTTAAAGATTTTGCATCCCAGGTCACTTAATTGGTTCACTAATCAAAAGGTAAGAGTCGATTATTTTATGCCTCCGCCCACGAAGGTGGCCTGAGGCATTATGTTTTTGGATGTCCGTCCATCCTTACGTCCATACGTCTGTACAGGCTAAACCTCGTTTTTCTCAGCAACCACATGTCCGATTGAGATAAAACTTTCAGGGTAGGAGTGACACCGACGCAGAATGTTTTATTGCTAATTCTGATGCCATAGGTCACGTGGTATGGCAGCCATCTTGGATTAAATGCAAATGATTAAAAAATTATTTCTTGGAAACTGCTGAATGGAAAAACTTGAAATTTGGCACATTGTCAAGTACTCCCAATGGGGAACAAAAGCATGATAATGATGACATCATCGGTGAAGTGGTATACCAGCCAAAAATGTTTCAATTGAATGCCTTATTCTAAAAATCTGAAATTGCATGCACATGATCTGTGACCCATTTTTATTGAAATATGAAATTTATGACATTGTAGGTCACATGGTTTGGCAGCCATATTGGATTTAACCTAAATCCTTACAAAAACATATTCTCCTAAACCACCAAAGCGACCAACTCAAAGCTTTACGTGTGTCATTGACTAGGCATAGCGATTAAAGATGACCACGAAAACGTCATTGGTCACATGTGGCAGTCACATTGGATTGAAGGAAAATATTAAATAATTGTATCTCTGAAACCGCTTACCCTATCGATGTGAAATTTTACAAATATCATCTAACATCATTGTTGCATATAGTTTGAAAATGATGTCGTAGGTCACGTGGTTTGGCAACCATCTTCGATAGAAAAATGAACCTTATCCAATCAACATGAAACTTCACAAACGTGATCCCCTACCCATACATATGCAGAGTCTACATTTTTAAGGTCATCTGTCACGTGGTGTGGCAGCCATATTAGCTTGAAAGCAGATAACTAAAAAAGTCCCTTCTCTGAAACCACTTCACCGATCGATGTGAAACCTGTCATGGCTGGTGAAAATGTGATACTTGAAAACAAATAGCTGAAGAGATTTAAATCAAAATTGTTCATTTTTAGTACAGTGAACGAGGACATCTACCCGTTGTGTGACTATGCAGAGGCATATTGGCTCAGAGTCGCATTGCTCTAGTTTTCAGATCAAAAGGTCAAAGATCAAGGTTGCATAAAATCCTCAAAATAAAGTTTAAGAATTTGCATTGGGTCACAGAATTGGTTCACCTTGAGAACGGCTGAAGGGATCTTAGTCGAACTTGGTACAAGTATGTATTATGATGCTAAGATGACCTGACTAGATTTTGGCGTCAAGAGGTCAAAGGTCAAAGTCTGTAATAGGCCTATTACTTGAAAACAGCTGAATGGATCTAATTCAAACTTGGGACAAGTATGTATAATGATGTAAAGATTAACTGATTCGATTGTGGGGTCAAGAGGTCGAAGGTCAAATTTCAGACATCCCTCCAGGTAAATATTCTGTTACCGAGCTAACTTGTGAACCAGTCATGGGATTTTCACTAAATTTAGTATAATTATATATTATGATGCAAAGATAAACTGATTCAATTTCGGGGTCATGAGGTCAAAAAGCAGAGGTCGTGTTAAGTTACAATTACTTTGTTACCATGATAACTTAAGAACGGCTGATGGGATCTTAGTCAAACTTGGAATAGGTATATTTAATGAGGTAAAGATGAACTGATTATATTTTGGGGGCATGAGGTTAAAGGTCAGATGTCATGTTAAGTAAAAATTATGTTGCCACGCCAAGTCCTGAACCAGTGATGGGATTTTGAACAAACTTTGTATAAGTATATATGACGCAAAGATTAGCTGATTGGATTATGGCATCAACAGATCAAAGGTCAGAGGTCATGTCAGGTAAAAATTGAATAACTTGAGAAAAGCTGAATTGATTCAAATCAAATTAGTACAGCTATTATAATGATGTAATAATGTGGGCGGAGGCATATCGGTCGACGTCATGACGTCAAAGAGTGTCGTTCTACTTTTCAAACTGTTTCTGTTATTTAAGCATACGGAAGAAGACATCTGAGTACAAACGGACGCGGACGTGCTTTGCATTTTCAGATGCTTTCAAGTTAGTATTGTACAACTTCTCCCATGGTTTAGCTTCCTCTGATCTCTCAGCCCTTGGACTTTACCCAGCTCCTCCAGTAATCTCTTCCTAAAGTCCTTAGTGCACACTTCCGCTCTTTTGTTCCTCTTTTCTCCTGCTTGTGGAACCAGTTTCCTGAGGCTGTTCTCGTCTGCAAGACGAGACTAGCTTTCCAGCTGCCAGTTCATAGCCTCAGTCAGCTTGCGCTTCCATGAGCCTCCAGGGGAGACCCACAAGGGCACAGAAACAAAGCTAAACAAGCGAAAGCATTTTATCGTAAGGGAATCATCCTGTTACTGGGGAGGTTCAGGCGCACAAAAACGTGTTCGGTAACTTCAGTTGTAGAAAACATGAATTCACTGTGCAACATGACCTTCATTTAACTAATTTAACTTGTGTGTGTGTATATATATATATATATCATATAATTATTGAAAGTCTTAATATCTACATTTTTTCCAAACGTGTAGGGGATATACAATGACTTACCAGAACTCTATCCGAAGTTCCTTTCTTGGGAGATTCTATAGATTTCGACTCCGCTTCGCACCTGACTCGATAATCTCGATCTTTGTACTTTCAGCAATCTTGACAATCGCAGCCGCAAGGGAGATGCGTGGGTTGATACAGAACCACAATGGGGTTCGAACCAGTCCTGGGGCCTCCGAACCTTTCCACTGCGAGCAATATGCAATATCTGCCGAGGATTCAAAGAACGCAAACTACTGATTCACCCGTTGACGATGGACCAGTGTTTATCATGTGATGTGGGAGAGTGTTGTGGACGTGAGACATTGGCGCACGGCCACGCCCACCGCTCGTCACCAATGTTATGATGTGAAATAAGTCATGAAGTCCTTTCCCCGAAATTATGCTGGCCTAACATTTCAAGGACATTGCAATGTTTTTGTAGGTACAGCATCATACTATCATAATATATCAGAGGCTAGTATATCATTAAAGTAATTCTAGGCCCTTAATGCAATGTGATGGACGCCGCTCAGTTGCATATTCCAGCCTTAGTGTCAAATAGTGAACTTTGAAGTCCAAAAGGGCATTCTGAAAGTTCAATGTAGAATCCTGAACCTGACATCTGGTTCCTTAAGTTTTTGGCAAACCTTCAGAAACAATAAAAAGGTCCATTCTGGGTACATTGTGTTTATAATGTGTCCATTCTGGGTATTTACTGTTGTACTTGTGTGCTTTCCTCTGTCTCCCGCTCCCTTTATTGTATGTTTTGTGTGTCCGTTTGTTGTTGGTGTTTTTTGTGATTGATGTTAGCTCTTACACGAACCTCGATCTCGTACAAAAAAAAAAAAAGGTAAAAACTTTAAATCCCAAAGTCAACCGAGTTCCACTGGTAAGTATATGACAGCTTCGATGTGCATACCTGTACGTTCTCCTGCCAGTCCTCCAGCATAAATACCCGTGAATGAACAACATCGCACAAAATATTTCGAATAAAATGAAAAGAGGAAATGAAACTTGTGACGTCATCATCCCAGCTTCCTAAGCATTGTCATTGAAGACTGGAAAAACGATCGGGCTGGGATTTACTAACCCAGAAAACACTTACAATAGTTACTTCCTGGTGTTGCTGGAAATTCTAACCTCAGACACATTTAAAACCAGAGCTCTTTCACGAGCCTCGATTCAGTATATATATAAAAAAAAAGGACATTAAAAAAAAAACGACGTCATGCTGGTTTGTGTTTATGTTTCTGTACCAAGCATGGCGTAAGCAATACCCTGATCCTTCCTGTTCCACTTACATGTAAATGTCAACCAGAAACCTATTTCCTGCTTCGTTTTGTGTCGGCTTGTTCGTTTGGTCAACAAATCAATGTCAAGGGTGAACTGGGAAGAAAAATCATGTCTTTGTGAGCTGTGGTGGAAAGAATGAAATGAGTAGAACAGAAACAAGTACAGATACATTCAAAGTACACCGCCCCCATGCCAAATAATTAAATATCCAACAGCGCGGCATTGCCGGGCGCCTCCGGAGCCCGGCAATACCGCAGTGCAGCTCATTGAGGCTGCATTGGGAGGGAGAGGTGGACACTAATTTATTGATTAATTGTATAATTAAAATCAATAAAAGATTATCACAAAATATTTTCTTAATCAATTGGCTAATAGCATAACTAAACCACTAGTGCTTCATCCGAAGATGTATCTTATAGAAATGTAATCAAATAAGTCATTAATAAAAAATTAAAAAATTAATTGATTAATCAATAAGTAATTCATCGATTAATCAATAAATAATGAATCGATTAAATGATTAATCAATAAATCAAAAATATCCTTGAGAGCTACATCACTTGGTCACTGTCATGTCCAAATATTAGCTTCCCAGCTCAAAAGGTGCCTGAGATATTGGCCAAATGAGAAAGAAAATAAATAAATGATTAATAATGAAAATAAATAAATAATAATCATTAAAAAATTAAATTATCAATCAATTCGGTCACAGAACACATAAACCACCACCTTTCATCAGAATCTGTAACTGGAATATTTTTATTTTTTTTAGTAATTAATCTAATAATTAAATAATTAATCGATTAATTGATTAATTGATTAATCAATAAATCAAAAATATCCTTGATAGCCACATCACTTGGTCACTCATGTCCAAATATTAGCTTCTGAGCTCAAAAGGTGCCTCAGATATTGGCCAAATGAGAAAGAAAATAAATAAATGATTAATAATGAAAATAAATAAATAATAATCATAAAATCATTAAATTATTAATCAATTCGGTCAGAGAACACATAAACCACCACCATTTCATCAGAATCTGTATCTTAAAAAAATTTTTTTTTGTCATTAATCAAATAATAAAATAATTAATCGATTAATGGATTAATTAATAAATTTAAAAAAGCCTTTGCAGCCAAATCACCTGGTCATTGGCATGTCCAAATATCAGCTTCCTAACTCAAAAGGTGCCTGAGTCAATGGTCAGAAGAGAAAGGAAATTTGATTAATTAAATAAGTACTTCATTAATCGCTAATAAATAATTAAATAACTCCTCAATTAATTGATTAATCAAAAAACAAAAAATACCGTATTTGACAAAGGACTTCCTCACTATTGTGCCGAAATTTCAGCTTCCTAGCTCAAAGGATGGCTGAGATATCGCCCGGACAAACAAACAAACAAACAAGAAAGAAAGAAAACAAGTACAAATACATTCAAAGTACACCGCCCCATGCCAAATAATTAAATGTGCTGCAGCGCAGCATTGCCGGGGCGCCTCCGGCGCCCGGCAATACCGCAGTGCAGCTCATTGAGGCTGCATTGGGAGGGAGAGGTGTACACTAATTCATTGATTAATTGTATAATTAAAATCAATAAAAGATTATCACAAAATATTTTCATAATCAATTGGCTAATCGCATAACTAAACCACTAGTGCTTCATCCGAAGATGTATCTTTTAGAAATTTAATTAAATAAGTCATTTATAAAAAATTAAATAATTAATTGATTACTCAATAAATAATTAATCGATTAATCAATAAATAATTAATAGATGAAATGATTAATCAATAAATCAAAAATATCCTTGATAGCCACATCACTTGGTCACTCATGTCCAAATATTAGCTTCCCAGCTCAAAAGGTGCCTGAGATATTGGCCAAATGAGAAAGAAAATAAATAAATGATTAATAATGAAAATAAATAAATAATAATCATAAAAAAATTAAATTATTAATCAATTTGGTCAGAGAACACATAAACTACCACTATTTCATCAGAATCTGTAACTTAAAAAAAAAAAGATTTTTGTCATTAATCGAATAATTAAATAATTAATCGATTAATTGATTAATTAATAAATCAAAAATATCCTTTGCAGCCAAATCACCTGGTCATTGGCATGTCCAAATATCAGCTTCCTAACTCAAAAGGTGCCTGAGTTAATAATGGTCAGAAGAGAAATGAAATTTAATTAATTAAATAAGTACTTAATTAAACGCTAATAATTAAATAACTCCTCAATTAATTGATTATTCAAAAAACAAAAAATACCGTATTTGACAAAGGACTTGCTCACTACTGTGCCGAAATTTCAGCTTCCTAGCTCAAAGGATGGCTGAGATATCGCCCGGACAACCAAGAAAGAAAACAAGAAAACAAGCAAGAAACCAGAGTGAAAACTGAGTACTCTCTTTCAGCGTGCGTCACTGCCGAGCCCCCTTTGGTGCCCGGCAATGACGATTTGCAATGCCTGGAGATGGCATAGGAAAGGAGCGGTGTACAACAAGTACACATACATTCAAAGTACACCGCCCCATGCCAAATAATTAAATATGCTGCAGCGCGGCATTGCCGGGGCGCCTCCGGCGCCCGGCAATACCGCAGTGCAGCTCATTGAGGCTGCATTGGGAGGGAGAGGTGTACACTAATTGATTGATTAATTGTATAATTAAAATCAATAAAAGATTATCACAAAATATTTTCATAATCAATTGGCTAATCGCATAACTAAACCAGTAGTGCTTCATCCGAACATGTATCTTTTAGAAATTTAATTAAATAAGTCATTTATAAAAAATTAAATAATTAATTGATTACTCAATAAATAATTAATCGATTAATCAACAAATACTTAACAGATGAAATGATTAATCAATAAATCAAAAATATCCTTGATAGCCACATCACTTGGTCACTCATGTCCAAATATTAGCTTCCCAGCTCAAAAGGTGCCTGAGATATTGGCCAAATGAGAAAGAAAATAAATAAATGATTAATAATGAAAATAAATAAATAATAATCATAAAAAAATTAAATTATTAATCAATTTGGTCAGAGAACACATAAACTACCACTATGTCATCAGAATCTGTAACTTAAAAAAAAAAATTTTTTTTGTCATTAATCGAATAATTAAATAATTAATCGATTAATTGATTAATTAATAAATCTAAAATATCCTTTGCAGCCAAATCACCTGGTCATTGGCATGTCCAAATATCAGCTTCCTAACTCAAAAGGTGCCTGAGTTAATAATGGTCAGAAGAGAAATGAAATTTAATTAATTAAATAAGTACTTAATTAAACGCTAATAATTAAATAACTCCTCAATTAATTGATTATTCAAAAAACAAAAAATACCGTATTTGACAAAGGACTTGCTCACTACTGTGCCGAAATTTCAGCTTCCTAGCTCAAAGGATGGCTGAGATATCGTCCGGACAACCAAGAAAACAAACAAACAAACAAACAAACAAACAACCAGAGTGAAAACTGAGTACTCTCTTTCAGCGTGCGTCACTGCCGAGCCCCCTTTGGTGCCCGGCAATGACGATTTGCAATGCCTGGAGATGGCATAGGAAAGGAGCGGTGTACAACAAGTACAAATACATTCAAAGTACACCGCCCCATGCCAAATAATTAAATATGCTGCAGCGCGGCATTGCCGGGGCGCCTCTGGCGCCCGGCAATACCGCAGTGCAGCTCATTAAGGCTGCATTGGGAGGGAGGGGTGTACACTAATTGATTGATTAATTGTATAATTAAAATCAATAAAAGATTATCACAAAATATTTTCATAATCAATTGGCTAATCGCATAACTAAACCACTAGTGCTTCATCCGAAGATGTATCTTTTAGAAATTTAATTAAATAAGTCATTTATAAAAAATTAAATAATTAATTGATTACTCAATAAATAATTAATCGATTAATCAATAAATAATTAATAGATGAAATGATTAATCAATAAATCAAAAATATCCTTGATAGCCACATCACTTGGTCACTCATGTCCAAATATTAGCTTCCCAGCTCAAAAGGTGCCTGAGATATTGGCCAAATGAGAAAGAAAATAAATAAATGATTAATAATGAAAATAAATAAATAATAATCATAAAAAAATTAAATTATTAATCAATTTGGTCAGAGAACACATAAACTACCACTATTTCATCAGAATCTGTAACTTAAAAAAAAAATTTTTTTTGTCATTAATCGAATAATTAAATAATTAATCGATTAATTGATTAATTAATAAATCAAAAATATCCTTTGCAGCCAAATCACCTGGTCATTGGCATGTCCAAATATCAGCTTCCTAACTCAAAAGGTGCCTGAGTTAATAATGGTCAGAAGAGAAATGAAATTTAATTAATTAAATAAGTACTTAATTAAACGCTAATAATTAAATAACTCCTCAATTAATTGATTATTCAAAAAACAAAAAATACCGTATTTGACAAAGGACTTGCTCACTACTGTGCCGAAATTTCAGCTTCCTAGCTCAAAGGATGGCTGAGATATCGTCCGGACAACCAAGAAAACAAACAAACAAACAACCAGAGTGAAAACTGAGTACTCTCTTTCAGCGTGCGTCACTGCCGAGCCCCCTTTGGTGCCCGGCAATGACGATTTGCAATGCCTGGAGATGGCATGGGAAAGGAGCGGTGTACAACAACCAGAGTGAAAACTGAGTACTCTCTTTCAGCGTGCGTCACTGCCGAGCCCCCTCCGGCGCCCGGCAATACCGCAGTGCAGCTCATTGAGGCTGCATTGGGAGGGAGAGGTGTACACTAATTGATTGATTAATTGTATAATTAAAATCAATAAAAGATTATCACAAAATATTTTCATAATCAATTGGCTAATCGCATAACTAAACCACTAGTGCTTCATCCGAAGATGTATCTTTTAGAAATTTAATTAAATAAGTCATTTATAAAAAATTAAATAATTAATTGATTACTCAATAAATAATTAATCGATTAATCAATAAATAATTAATAGATGAAATGATTAATCAATAAATCAAAAATATCCTTGATAGCCACATCACTTGGTCACTCATGTCCAAATATTAGCTTCCCAGCTCAAAAGGTGCCTGAGATATTGGCCAAATGAGAAAGAAAATAAATAAATGATTAATAATGAAAATAAATAAATAATAATCATAAATAAATTAAATTAGTAATCAATTTGGTCAGAGAACACATAAACTACCACTATTTCATCAGAATCTGTAACTTAAAAAAAAAAATTTTTTTGGTCATTAATCGAATAATTAAATAATTAATCGATTAATTGATTAATTAATAAATCAAAAATATCCTTTGCAGCCAAATCACCTGGTCATTGGCATTTCCAAATATCAGCTTCCTAACTCAAAAGGTGCCTGAGTTAATAATGGTCAGAAGAGAAATGAAATTTAATTAATTAAATAAGTACTTAATTAAACGCTAATAATTAAATAACTCCTCAATTAATTGATTATTCAAAAAACAAAAAATACCGTATTTGACAAAGGACTTGCTCACTACTGTGCTGAAATTTCAGCTTCCTAGCTCAAAGGATGGCTGAGATATCGTCCGGACAACCAAGAAAACAAACAAACAAACAACCAGAGTGAAAACTGAGTACTCTCTTTCAGCGTGCGTCACTGCCGAGCCCCCTTTGGTGCCCGGCAATGACGATTTGCAATGCCTGGAGATGGCATAGGAAAGGAGCGGTGTACAACAAGTACAGATACATTCAAAGTACACCGCCCCCATGCCAAATAATTAAATATCCTACAGCGCGGCATTGCCGGGGCGCCTCCGGCGCCCGGCAATACCGCAGTGCAGCTCATTGAGGCTGCATTGGGAGGGAGAGGTGTACACTAATTGATTGATTAATTGTATAATGAAAATCAATAAAAGATTATCACAAAATATTTTCATAATCAATTGGCTAATAGCATAACTAAACCACTAGTGCTTCATCCGAAGATGTATCTTTTAGAAATTTAATTAAATGTCATTTATAAATAATTAAATAATTAATTGATTACTCAATAAATAATAATTAATCGATTAATCAATAAATAATTAATAGATTAAATGATTAATCAATAAATCAAAAAATATCCTTGATAGCCACATCACTTGGTCACTGTCATGTCCAAATATTAGGTTCCCAGCTCAAAAGGTGCCTGAGATATTGGTCAAATGAGAAAGAAAATAAATAAATGATTAATAATGAAAATAAATAAATAATAATCATGAAATAATTAAATTATTAATCCATTTGGTCAGAGAACACATAAACTACCACTATTTCATCAGAATCTGTAACTAAAAAAAAAAAAAAAATTTTTTAGTCATTAATCGAATAATTAAATAATTAATCGATTAATTGATAAATTAATAAATCATGAATAGCCTTTGCAGCCAAATCACCTGGTCATTGGCATGTCCAAATATCAGCTTCCTAACTCAAAAGGTGCCTGAGTTAATGGTCAGAAGAGAAAGGAAATTTGATTAATTAAATAAGTACTTAATTAATCGCTAATAATTAAATAACTCCTCAATTCATTGATTAATCAAAAAACAAAAAATAAAGTTTTTGACAAAGGACTTGCTCACTATTGTGCCGAAATTTCAGCTTCCTAGCTCAAAGGATGTCTGAGATATCGTCCGGACAAACAAACAAGCAAACAAACAAGAAAGCAAGAAAACAAACAACGAGAGTGAAAACTGAGTACTCTTTCAGCGTGCGTCACTGCCGAGCCCCCTTCGGTGCCTGGCAGTGACGATTTTCAATGCTTGGAGACGGCATAGGAAAGGTGCGGTGTACAACAAGTACAGATACATTCAAAGTACACCGCCCCCATGCCAAATAATTAAATATCCGACAGCGCGGCATTGCCGGGGCGCCTCCGGCACCCAGCAATACCGCAGTGCAGCTCATTGAGGCTGCATTGGCAGGGAGAGGTGTACACTAATTGATTGATTAATTGTATAATGAAAATCAATAAAAGATTATCACAAAATATTTTCATAATCAATTGGCTAATCGCATAACTAAACCACTCGTGCTTCATCCGAAGATGTATCTTTTAGAAATTTAATTAAATAAGTCATTAATAAAAAATTAAATAAATAATTGATTATTCAATAAATAATTAATCGATTAATCAATAAATAATTAATCGATTAAATGATTAATCAACAAATCAAAAATATCATTGATAGCCATGTCACTTGGTCACTGTCATATCCAAATATTAGCTTCCCAGCTCAAAAGGTGCCTGAGATGTTGGCCAAATGAGAAAGAAAATAAATAAATGATTGATAATGAAAATAAATAAATAATAATCATTACAAAATTAAATTATTAATCAATTCCGTCACAGAACATAGAAACCACCACCATTTCATCAGAATCTGCAACTGAAATATATATTTTTTTAGTAATTAATCAAACAATGAAATAATTAATCGATTCATTGATTAATCAATAAATCAAAAATATCGTTGATAGCCACATCACTTGGTCACTCACGTCCAAATATTAGCTTCCGAGCTCAAAAGGTGCCTGAGATATTGGCCAAATGAGAAAGAAAATAAATAAATGACAAGTACACATACATTCAAAGTACACCGCCCCCATGCCAAATAATTAAATATCCTACAGCGCGGCATTGCCGGGGCGCCTCCGGCGCCCGGCAATACCGCAGTGGAGCTCATAGAGGCTGCATTGAGAGGGAGAGATGTACATCTAATTGATTGATTAATTGTATAATTAAAATCAATAAAAGATTATCACAAAATATTTTCTTAATCAATTGGCTAATACCATAACAAAACCACTTGTGCTTCATCCGAAGATGTATCTTTTAGAAATTTAATCAAATAAGTCATTAATAAAAAACTAAATAATTAATTGATTAATCAATAAGTAATTCATCGATTAATCAATAAATAATGAATCGATGAAATGATTAATCAATTAATCAAAAATATCCTTGATAGCCACATCACTTGGTCACTGTCATGTCCAAATATTAGCTTCCCAGCTCAAAAGGTGCCTGAGATATTGGCCAAATGAGAAAGAAAATAAATAAATGATTAATAATGAAGATAAATAAATAATAATCATTAAAAAATTAAATTATCAATCAATTCGGTCACAGAACACATAAACCACCACCATTTCATCAGAATCTGTAACTGGGGGAAAATTTTTTTTTAGTAATTAATCGAATAATTAAATAATTAATCGATACATTGATTAATTGATTAATCAATAAATCAAAAATATCCTTGATAGCCACATAACCTGGTCACTCATGTCCAAATATTAGCTTCTGAGCTCAAAAGGTGCCTGAGATATTGGCCAAATGAGAAAGAAGATAAATAAATGATTAATAATGAAAATAAATAAATAATAATCATTAAAAAATTAAATTATTAATCAATTCGGTCATAGAACACATAAACCACCACCATTTCATCAGAATCTGTAACTTAAAAAGAATTTTTTTTTTGTCATTAATCAAATAATTAAATAATTAATCGATTAATTGAATAATTGATTAATTAATAAATCAAAAATAGCCTTTGCAGCCAAATCACCTGGTCATTGGCATGTCCAAATATCAGCTTCCTAACTCAAAAGGTGCCTGAGTTAATTGTCAGAAGAGAAATGAAATTTAATTAATTAAATAAGTACTTACTTAATCGCTAATAATTAAATAACTCATCAATTAATTGATTAATCAAAAAACAAAAAATACTGTTTTTGACAAAGGACTTGCTCACTACTGTGCCGAAATTTCAGCTTCCTAGCTTAAAGGATGGCTGAGATATCGTCCGGACAAACAAACAAGAAAGCAAGAAAGATGAAAACAAGTACAAACAAGTACACATACATTCAAAGTACACCGCCCCCATGCCAAATAATTAAATATGCTGCAGCGCGGCATTGCCAGGGCGCCTCAGGCGCCCGGCAATACCGCAGTGCAGCTCATTGAGGCTGCATTGGGAGGGAGAGGTATACACTAATTGATTGATTAATTGTATAATTAAAATCAATAAAAGATTATCACAAAATATTTTCATAATCAATTGGCTAATCGCATAACTAAACCACTAGTGCTTCATCCGAAGATGTATCTTTTAGAAATTTAATTAAATAAGTCATATATAAAAAATTAAATAATTCATTGATTACTCAATAAATAATTAATCGATTAATCAATAAATAATTAATAGATGGAATGATTAATCAATAAATCAAAAATATCCTTGATAGCCACATCACTTGGTCACTCATGTCCAAATATTAGCTTCCCAGCTCAAAAGGTGCCTGAGATATTGGCCAAATGAGAAAGAAAATAAATAAATGATTAATAATGAAAATAAATAAATAATAATCATAAAAAAATTAAATTATTAATCAATTTGGTCAGAGAACACATAAACTACCACTATTTCATCAGAATCTGTAACTTAAAAAAAACAAATTTTTTTGGCATTAATCGAATAATTAAATAATTAATCGATTAATTGATTAATTAATAAATCAAAAATAGCCTTTGCAGCCAAATCACCTGGTCATTGGCATGTCCAAATATCAGCTTCCTAACTCAAAAGGTGCCTGAGTTAATGGTCAAAAGAGAAAGGAAATTTGATTAATTAAATAACTACTTAATTAATCGCTAATAATTAAATAACTCCTCAATTTATTGATTAATCAAAAAAAAAAATACCGTTTTTGACAAAGGACTTGCTATTGTGCCGCTATTGATTGATTAATCTTGCTATTGATTAATAGCTTGTAAATACTTGCTATTGATTAATAATCACTATTGTGCCGAAATTTCAGCTTCCTAGCTCAAAGGAAATATAACCAGTTCACTGGTCCAGAACCAGTCCAGAACACAGTCCAACACACAGTCCAAAATCCAACAACACACAGTCCAAAACAGTCCACAGTCCAAACACAGAACACAGTCCAAACAGACACAGAACACAGTCCAAAAGACAGACTTTGGACACAGTCCAAACAAACAAACAGAACAGAACACAGTCCAAAATAACCAGTCCAGAACACATAAATTACCAGTTCACTGGTAATTCCCTGCTTGTCGTTAAAAGCGGCAAAAAGGGTTGGCGTCAGGAAGGGCATCCGGCCGTAAAACATTGCTTCAAAAAGGGGACCGAAAAACAACAACAACCACAGTTCCCGAAAAAGGCCAACCCCCGCTTGCGGGGGAAAATGGCCTCTAAAGGTGTTTTTTTGTTTTTTGTTTAGCTCAAAGGATGGCTGAGATATCGCCCGGACAAACAAACAAGAAAGAAAACAAGAAAGAAAACAAACAAGTACACATACATTCAAAGTACACTGCCCCATGCCAAATAATTAAATATGCTGCAGCGCGGCATTGCCGGGGCGCCTATGGCGCCCGGCAATACCGCAGTGCAGCTCATTGAGGCTGCATTGGGAGGGAGAGGTGTACACTAATTGATTGATTAATTGTATAATTAAAATCAATAAAAGCTTATCACAAAATATTTTCATAATCAATTGGCTAATAGCATACCTGAAGCACTAGTGCTTCATCCGAAGATGTATCTTTTAGAAATTTAATTAAATAAGTCATTTATAAAAAATTAAATAATTAATTGATTACTCAATAAAAAATTAATCGATTAATCAATAAATAATTAATAGATGAAATGATTAATCAATAAATCAAAAATATCCTTGATAGCCACATCACTTGGTCACTCATGTCCAAATATTAGCTTCCCAGCTCAAAAGGTGCCTGAGATATTGGCCAAATGAGAAAGAAAATAAATAAATGATTAATAATGAAAATAAGTAAATAATAATCATAAAAAAATTAAATTATTAATCAATTTGGTCAGAGAACACATAAACTACCACTATTTCATCAGAATCTGTAACTTTAAAAAAAAAAAAAAATTGTCATAAATCAAATAATTAAATAATTAATCGATTAATTGATTAATTCATAAATCAAAAATATCCTTTGCAGCCAAATCACCTGGTTATTGGCATGTCCAAATATCAGCTTCCTAACTCAAAAGGTGCCTGAGTTAATGGTCAGAAGAGAAAGGAAATTTGATTAATTAAATAACTACTTAATTAATCGCAAATAATCAAATAACTCCTCAATTTAATGATTAATCAAAAAACAAAAAATACCGTTTTTGACAAAGCACTTTCTCACTATTGTGCCAAAATTTCAGCTTCCTAGGTCAAAGGATGGCTGAGATATCGCCCGGACAACCAAACAAACAAGAAACCAGAGTGAAAACTGAGTACTCTCTTTCAGCGTGCGTCACTGCCGAGCCCCCTTCGGTGCCCGGCAATGACGATTTGCAATGCCTGGAGATGGCATAGGAAAGGAGCGGTGTACAACAAGTACACATACATTCAAAGTACACCGCCCCATGCCAAATAATTAAATATGCTGCAGCGCGGCATTGCCGGGGCGCCTCCGGCGCCCGGCAATACCGCAGTGCAGCTCATTGAGGCTGCATTGGGAGGGAGAGGTGTACACTAATTGATTGATTAATTGTATAATTAAAATCAATAAAAGATTATCACAAAATATTTTCATAATCAATTGGCTAATCGCATAACTAAACCAGTAGTGCTTCATCCGAAGATGTATCTTTTAGAAATTTAATTAAATAAGTCATTTATAAAAAATTAAATAATTAATTGATTACTCAATAAATAATTAATCGATTAATCAATAAATACTTAATAGATGAAATGATTAATCAATAAATCAAAAATATCCTTGATAGCCACATCACTTGGTCACTCATGTCCAAATATTAGCTTCCCAGCTCAAAAGGTGCCTGAGATATTGGCCAAATGAGAAAGAAAATAAATAAATGATTAATAATGAAAATAAATAAATAATAATCATAAAAAAATTAAATTATTAATCAATTTGGTCAGAGAACACATAAACTACCACTATTTCATCAGAATCTGTAACTTAAAAAAAAAAAATTTTTTTGTCATTAATCGAATAATTAAATAATTAATCGATTAATTGATTAATTAATAAATCAAAAATATCCTTTGCAGCCAAATCACCTGGTCATTGGCATGTCCAAATATCAGCTTCCTAACTCAAAAGGTGCCTGAGTTAATAATGGTCAGAAGATAAATGAAATTTAATTAATTAAATAAGTACTTAATTAAACGCTAATAATTAAATAACTCCTCAATTAATTGATTATTCAAAAAACAAAAAATACCGTATTTGACAAAGGACTTGCTCACTACTGTGCCGAAATTTCAGCTTCCTAGCTCAAAGGATGGCTGAGATATCGTCCGGACAACCAAGAAAGAAAACAAACAAACAAGAAAACAAACAAACAAGAAAGAAACCAGAGTGAAAACTGAGTACTCTCTTTCAGCGTGCGTCACTGCCGAGCCCCCTTTGGTGCCCGGCAATGACGATTTGCAATGCCTGGAGATGGCATAGGAAAGGAGCGGTGTACAATACATTCAAAGTACACCGCCCCATGCCAAATAATTAAATATGCTGCAGCGCGGCATTGCCGGGGCGCCTCCGGCGCCCGGCAATACCGCAGTGCAGCTCATTAAGGCTGCATTGGGAGGGAGAGGAGTACAATAATTGATTGATTAATTGTGAAATTTAAATATATAAATGATCATAAAATATTTTCATAATCAATTGGCTAATAGCATACCTAAAGCACTAGTGCTTCATCCGAAGATGTATCTTTTAGAAATTTAATTAAATAAGTCATTTATAAAAAATTAAATAATTAATTGATTACTCAATAAATAATTAATCGATTAATCAATAAATACTTAATAGATGAAATGATTAATCAATAAATCAAAAATATCCTTGATAGCCACATCACTTGGTCACTCATGTCCAAATATTAGCTTCCCAGCTCAAAAGGTGCCTGAGATATTGGCCAAATGAGAAAGAAAATAAATAAATGATTAATAATGAAAATAAATAAATAATAATCATAAAAAAATTAAATTATTAATCAATTTGGTCAGAGAACACATAAACTACCACTATTTCATCAGAATCTGTAACTTTAAAAAAAAAAAATTTTTTTGTCATTAATCGAATAATTAAATAATTAATCGATTAATTGATTAATTAATAAATCAAAAATATCCTTTGCAGCCAAATCACCTGGTCATTGGCATGTCCAAATATCAGCTTCCTAACTCAAAAGGTGCCTGAGTTAATAATGGTCAGAAGAGAAATGAAATTTAATTAATTAAATAAGTACTTAATTAAACGCTAATAATTAAATAACTCCTCAATTAATTGATTATTCAAAAAACAAAAAATACCGTATTTGACAAAGGACTTGCTCACTACTGTGCCGAAATTTCAGCTTCCTAGCTCAAAGGATGGCTGAGATATCGTCCGGACAACCAAGAAAGAAAACAAACAAACAAGAAAACAAACAAGTACACATACATTCAAAGTACACCGCCCCATGCCAAATAATTAAATATGCTGCAGCGCGGCATTGCCGGGGCGCCTCCGGCGCCCGGCAATACCGCAGTGCAGCTCATTGAGGCTGCATTGGGAGGGAGAGGTGTACACTAATTGATTGATTAATTGTATAATTAAAATCAATAAAAGATTATCACAAAATATTTTCTTAATCAATTGGCTAATAGCATACCTAAAGCACTAGTGCTTCATCCGAAGATGTATCTTTTAGAAATTTAATTAAATAAGTCATTTATAAAAAATTAAATAATTAATTGATTACTCAATAAATAATTAATCGATTAATCAATAAATACTTAATAGATGAAATGATTAATCAATAAATCAAAAATATCCTTGATAGCCACATCACTTGGTCACTCATGTCCAAATATTAGCTTCCCAGCTCAAAAGGTGCCTGAGATATTGGCCAAATGAGAAAGAAAATAAATAAATGATTAATAATGAAAATAAATAAATAATAATCATAAAAAAATTAAATTATTAATCAATTTGGTCAGAGAACACATAAACTACCACTATTTCATCAGAATCTGTAACTTTAAAAAAAAAAAATTTTTTGTCATTAATCGAATAATTAAATAATTAATCGATTAATTGATTAATTAATAAATCAAAAATATGCTTTGCAGCCAAATCACCTGGTCATTGGCATGTCCAAATATCAGCTTCCTAACTCAAAAGGTGCCTGAGTTAATAATGGTCAGAAGAGAAATGAAATTTAATTAATTAAATAAGTACTTAATTAAACGCTAATAATTAAATAACTCCTCAATTAATTGATTATTCAAAAAACAAAAAATACCGTATTTGACAAAGGACTTGCTCACTACTGTGCCGAAATTTCAGCTTCCTAGCTCAAAGGATGGCTGAGATATCGTCCGGACAACCAAGAAAGAAAACAAACAAACAAGAAAACAAACAAGTACACATACATTCAAAGTACACCGCCCCATGCCAAATAATTAAATATGCTGCAGCGCGGCATTGCCGGGGCGCCTCCGGCGCCCGGCAATACCGCAGTGCAGCTCATTGAGGCTGCATTGGGAGGGAGAGGTGTACACTAATTGATTGATTAATTGTATAATTAAAATCAATAAAAGATTATCACAAAATATTTTCATAATCAATTGGCTAATCGCATAACTAAACCAGTAGTGCTTCATCCGAAGATGTATCTTTTAGAAATTTAATTAAATAAGTCATTTATAAAAAATTAAATAATTAATTGATTACTCAATAAATAATTAATCGATTAATCAATAAATACTTAATAGATGAAATGATTAATCAATAAATCAAAAATATCCTTGATAGCCACATCACTTGGTCACTCATGTCCAAATATTAGCTTCCCAGCTCAAAAGGTGCCTGAGATATTGGCCAAATGAGAAAGAAAATAAATAAATGATTAATAATGAAAATAAATAAATAATAATCATAAAAAAATTAAATTATTAATCAATTTGGTCAGAGAACACATAAACTACCACTATTTCATCAGAATCTGTAACTTAAAAAAAAAAAATATTTTTGTCATTAATCGAATAATTAAATAATTAATCGATTAATTGATTAATTAATAAATCAAAAATATCCTTTGCAGCCAAATCACCTGGTCATTGGCATGTCCAAATATCAGCTTCCTAACTCAAAAGGTGCCTGAGTTAATAATGGTCAGAAGATAAATGAAATTTAATTAATTAAATAAGTACTTAATTAAACGCTAATAATTAAATAACTCCTCAATTAATTGATTATTCAAAAAACAAAAAATACCGTATTTGACAAAGGACTTGCTCACTACTGTGCCGAAATTTCAGCTTCCTAGCTCAAAGGATGGCTGAGATATCGTCCGGACAACCAAGAAAGAAAACAAACAAACAAGAAAACAAGAAAACAAACAAG
This sequence comes from Myxine glutinosa, assembly GCF_964187855.1. Lineage (NCBI taxonomy): Eukaryota > Metazoa > Chordata > Myxini > Myxiniformes > Myxinidae > Myxine > Myxine glutinosa. The sequence goes on along the minus strand of NC_136273.1, from coordinate 52,321,952 downwards.
AAACCAGAGTGAAAACTGAGTACTCTCTTTCAGCGTGCGTCACTGCCGAGCCCCCTTTGGTGCCCGGCAATGACGATTTGCAATGCCTGGAGATGGCATAGGAAAGGAGCGGTGTACAACAAACAAGAAACCAGAGTGAAAACTGAGTACTCTCTTTCAGCGTGCGTCACTGCCGAGCCCCCTTTGGTGCCCGGCAATGACGATTTGCAATGCCTGGAGATGGCATAGGAAAGGAGCGGTGTACAACAAGTACACATACATTCAAAGTACACCGCCCCATGCCAAATAATTAAATATGCTGCAGCGCGGCATTGCCGGGGCGCCTCCGGCGCCCGGCAATACCGCAGTGCAGCTCATTGAGGCTGCATTGGGAGGGAGAGGTGTACACTAATTGATTGATTAATTGTATAATTAAAATCAATAAAAGATTATCACAAAATATTTTCATAATCAATTGGCTAATCGCATAACTAAACCACTGGTGCTTCATCCGAAGATGTATCTTTTAGAAATTTAATTAAATAAGTCATTTATAAAAAATTCATTGATTACTCAATAAATAATTAATCGATTAATCAATAAATAATTAATAGATGAAATGATTAATCAATAAATCAAAAATATCCTTGATAGCCACATCACTTGGTCACTCATGTCCAAATATTAGCTTCCCAGCTCAAAAGGTGCCTGAGATATTGGCCAAATGAGAAAGAAAATAAATAAATGATTAATAATGAATATAAATAAATAATAATCATAAAAAAATTAAATTATTAATCAATTTGGTCAGAGAACACATAAACGACCACTATTTCATCAGAATCTGTAACTTTAAAAAAAAAAAATTTTTTTGTCATTAATCGAATAATTAAATAATTAATCGATTAATTGATTAATTAATAAATCAAAAATATCATTTGCAGCCAAATCACCTGGTCATTGGCATGTCCAAATATCAGCTTCCTAACTCAAAAGGTGCCTGAGTTAATGGTCAGAAGAGAAAGGAAATTTAATTAATTAAATAAGAACTTAATTAATCGCTAATAATTAAATAACTCCTTAATTTATTGATTAATCAAAAAAAAAAAAATACCGTTTTTGACAAAGGACTTTCTCACTATTGTGCCAAAATTTCAGCTTCCTAGCTCAAAGGATGGCTGAGATATCGCCCGGACAACCAAGAAAGAAAACAAACAAACAAACAAACAAGAAAACAAACAAGTACAAATACATTCAAAGTACACCGCCCCATGCCAAATAATTAAATATGCTGCAGCGCGGCATTGCCGGGGCGCCTCCGGCGCCCGGCAATACCGCAGTGCAGCTCATTAAGGCTGCATTGGGAGGGAGAGGAGTACAATAATTGATTGATTAATTGTGAAATTTAAATATATAAATGATCATAAAATATTTTCATAATCAATTGGCTAATAGCATACCTAAAGCACTAGTGCTTCATCCGAAGATGTATCTTTTAGAAATTTAATTAAATAAGTCATTTATAAAAAATTAAATAATTAATTGATTACTCAATAAATAATTAATCGATTAATCAATAAATAATTAATAGATGAAATGATTAATCAATAAATCAAAAATATCCTTGATAGCCACATCACTTGGTCACTCATGTCCAAATATTAGCTTCCCAGCTCAAAAGGTGCCTGAGATATTGGCCAAATGAGAAAGAAAATAAATAAATGATTAATAATGAAAATAAATAAATAATAATCATAAAAAAATTAAATTATTAATCAATTTGGTCAGAGAACACATAAACTACCACTATTTCATCAGAATCTGTAACTTTAAAAAAAAATTTTTTTTGTCATTAATCGAATAATTAAATAATTAATCGATTAATTGATTAATTAATAAATCAAAAATATCCTTTGCAGCCAAATCACCTGGTCATTGGCATGTCCAAATATCAGCTTCCTAACTCAAAAGGTGCCTGAGTTAATGGTCAGAAGAGAAAGGAAATTTGATTAATTAAATAAGTACTTAATTAATCGCTAATAATTAAATAACTCCTCAATTTATTGATTAATCAAAAAAAAAAATACCGTTTTTGACAAAGGACTTGCTCACTCTTGTGCCGAAATTTCAGCTTCCTAGCTCAAAGGATGGCTGAGATATCGTCCGGACAACCAAGAAAGAAAACAAACAAACAAGAAAACAAACAAACAAGAAACCAGAGTGAAAACTGAGTACTCTCTTTCAGCGTGCGTCACTGCCGAGCCCCCTTTGGTGCCCGGCAATGACGATTTGCAATGCCTGGAGATGGCATAGGAAAGGAGCGGTGTACAACAAACAAGAAACCAGAGTGAAAACTGAGTACTCTCTTTCAGCGTGCGTCACTGCCGAGCCCCCTTCGGTGCCCAGCAATGACGATTTGCAATGCCTGGAGATGGCATAGGAAAGGAGCGGTGTACAACAAACAAGAAAGAAACCAGAGTGAAAACTGAGTACTCTCTTTCAGCGTGCGTCACTGCCGAGCCCCCTTTGGTGCCCGGCAATGACGATTTGCAATGCCTGGAGATGGCATAGGAAAGGAGCGGTGTACAACAAACAAGAAAGAAACCAGAGTGAAAACTGAGTACTCTCTTTCAGCGTGCGTCACTGCCGAGCCCCCTTTGGTGCCCGGCAATGACGATTTGCAATGCCTGGAGATGGCATAGGAAAGGAGCGGTGTACAACAAACAAACCAAGTACACATACATTCAAAGTACACCGCCCCATGCCAAATAATTAAATATGCTGCAGCGCAGCATTGCCGGGGCGCCTCGGGCGCCCGGCAATACTGCAGTGCAGCTCATTGAGGCTGCATTGGGAGGGAGAGGTGTACACTAATTGATTGATTAATTGTATAATTAAAATCAATAAAAGATTATCACAAAATATTTTCATAATCAATTGGCTAATCGCATAACTAAACCACTAGTGCTTCATCCGAAGATGTATCTTTTAGAAATTTAATTAAATAAGTCATTTATAAAAAATTTAATAATTAATTGATTACTCAATAAATAATTAATCGATTAATCAATAAATAATTAATAGATGAAATGATTAATCAATAAATCAAAAATATCCTTGACAAGTACAAATACATTCAAAGTACACCGCCCCATGCCAAATAATTAAATATGCTGCAGCGCGGCATTGCCGGGGCGCCTCTGGCGCCCGGCAATACCGCAGTGCAGCTCATTGAGGCTGCATTGGGAGGGAGAGGTGTAGACTAATTGATTGATTAATTGTATAATTAAAATCAATAAAAGATTATCACAAAATATTTTCATAATCCATTGGCTAATCGCATAACTAAACCACTAGTGCTTCATCTGAAGATGTATCTTTTAGAAATTTAATTAAATAAGTCATTTATAAAAAAATAAATAATTAATTGATTACTCAATAAATTAATTAATCGATTAATCAATAAATAATTAATAGATTAAATGATTAATCAATAAATCAAAAATATCCTTGATAGCCACATCACTTGGTCACTCATGTCCAAATATTAGCTTTCCAGCTCAAAAGATGCCTGAGATATTGGCCAAATGAGAAAGAAAATAAATACATGATTAATAATGAAAAAAAAAAAAAAAATCATAAAAAAATTAAATTATTAATCAATTTGGTCAGAGAATACATAAACTACCACTATTTCATCAGAATCTGTAACTTAAAAAAAAAATTTTTTTTTGTCATTAATCGAATAATTAAATAATTAATCGATTAATTGATTAATTAATAAATCAAAAATATCCTTTGCAGCCAAATCACCTGGTCATTGGCATGTCCAAATATCAGCTTCCTAACTCAAAAGGTGCCTGAGTTAATAATGGTCAGAAGAGAAATGAAATTTAATTAATTAAATAAGTACTTAATTAAACGCTAATAATTAAATAACTCCTCAATTAATTGATTATTCAAAAAACAAAAAATACCGTATTTGACAAAGGACTTGCTCACTACTGTGCCGAAATTTCAGCTTCCTAGCTCAAAGGATGGCTGAGATATCGCCCGGACAACCAAACAAGAAAGAAAGAAAGCAAGAAACCAGAGTGAAAACTGAGTACTCTCTTTCAGCGTGCGTCACTGCCGAGCCCCCTTTGGTGCCCGGCAATGACGATTTGCAATGCCTGGAGATGGCATAGGAAAGGAGCGGTGTACAAAAACAAGAAACCAAGAAACCAGAGTGAAAACTGAGTACTCTCTTTCAGCGTGCGTCACTGCCGAGCCCCCTTTGGTGCCCGGCAATGACGATTTGCAATGCCTGGAGATGGCAGAGGAAAGGAGCGGTGTACAATTAATAATGAAAATAAATAAATATTAATCATAAAAAAATTAAATTATTAATCAATTCGGTCAGAGAACACATAAACCACCACCATTTCATCAGAATCTGTAACTTAAAAAAAAAAATTTTTTAGTCATTAATCGAATAATTAAATAATTAATCGATTAATTGATTCATTGTTTAATTAATAAATCAAAAATAGCCTTTGCAGCCAAATCACCTGGTCATTGGCATGTCCAAATATCAGCTTCCTAACTCAAAAGGTGCCTGAGTTAATAGTCAGAAGAGAAAGGAAATTTGATTTATTAAATAAGTACTCAATTAATCGCTAATAATTAAATATCTCCTCAATTAATTGAATAATCAAAAAACAAAAAAGATCGTTTTTGAGAAAGGACTTGCTCACTGTTGTCCCGAAATTTCAGCTTTCGAGCTCAAAGGATGGCTGAGATATCGTCCGGACAAACAAACAAGAAAGCAAGAAAACAAACAAACAAACAAGTACAAATACATTCAAAGTACACCGCCCCATGCCAAATAATTAAATATGCTGCAGCGCGGCATTTTCGGGGCGCCTCCGGCGCTCGGCAATACCGCAGTGCGGCTCATTGAGGCTGCATTGGGAGGGAGAGGTGTACACTAATTGATTGATTAATTGTATAATTAAAATCAATAAAAGATTATCACAAAATATTTTCATAATCAATTGGCTAATCGCATAACTAAACCACTAGTGCTTCATCCAAAGATGTATCTTTTAGAAATTTAATTAAATAAGTCATTTATAAAAAATTAAATAATTAATTGATTACTCAATAAATAATTAATCGATTAATCAATAAATAATTAATAGATGAAATGATTAATCAATAAATCAAAAATATCCTTGATAGCCACATCACTTGGTCACTCATGTCCAAATATTAGCTTCCCAGCTCAAAAGGTGCCTGAGATATTGGCCAAATGAGAAAGAAAATAAATAAATGATTAATAATGAAAATAAATAAATAATAATCATAAATTTTTTTAATTATTAATCAATTTGGTCAGAGAACACATAAACTACCACTATTTCATCAGAATCTGTAACAAAAAAAAAAGAAAAAGGTATTTGTCATTAATCGAATAATTAAATAATTAATCGATTAATTGATTAATTAATAAATCAAAAATATCATTTGCAGCCAAATCACCTGGTCATTGGCATGTCCAAATATCAGCTTCCTAACTCAAAAGGTGCCTGAGTTAATGGTCAGAAGAGAAAGGAAATTTGATTAATTAAATAAGTGCTTAATTAATCGCTAATAATTAAATAACTCCTCAATTTATTGATTAATCAAAAAAAATAAAATACCGTTTTTGACAAAGGACTTGCTCACTATTGTGCCGAAATTTCAGCTTCCTAGCTCAAAGGATGGCTGAGATATCGTCCGGACAACCAAGAAAGAAAACAAACAAGTACACATACATTCAAAGTACACCGCCCCCATGCCAAATAATGAAATATCCTACAGCGCGGCATTGCCGGGGCGCCTCCGGCACCCGGCAATACCGCAGTGCACCTCATAGAGGCTGCGTTGGGAGGAAGAGGTGTTCGCTAATTGTTGATTAATTGTATAATTCAAATCAATAAAAGATTATCACAAAATATTTTCTTAATCAATTGGCTAATAGCATAACTAAACCAGTAGTGCTTCATCCGAAGATGTATCTTTTAGAAATTTTATTAAATGTCATTAATAAAAAATTAAATAATTAATTGATTAATCAATAAATAATTAATCAATTAATCAATAAATAATTAAGCAATTAAATGATAAATCAATAAATCAAAAATATCCTTGATAGCCACATCACTTGGTCACTGTCATGTCCAAATATTAGCTTCCCAGCTCAAAAGGTGCCTGAGATATTGGCCAAATGAGAAAGAAAATAAATGAATGATTAATAATGAAAATAAATAAATAATAATCATAAAAAAATAAATTATTAATCAATTCGGTCGGAGAACACATAAACCACCACCATTTCATCAGAATGTGTAACTTAAAAAAAAAAAAATTTTTTGTCATTAATCGAATAATTAAATAACTAATCGATTAATTGATTAATTAATAAATCAAAAATAGCATTTGCAGCCAAATCACCTGGTCATTGGCATGTCCAAATATCAGCTTCCTAACTCAAAAGGTGCCTGAGTTAATGGTCAGAAGAGAAAGGAAATTTAATTAATTAAATAAGTACTTAATTAAACACTAATAAATAAATAACTCCTCAATTAATTGATTAATCAAAAAACAAAAAATACTGTTTTTGACAAATGACGTGCTCACTATTGTGCCGAAATTTCAGCTTCTCAGCTTGAAGGATGGCTGAGATATCACCCGGACAACCAAGAAAGCAAGAAAACAAACAAACAAACAAACAAGAAACCAGAGTGAAAACTGAGTACTCTCTTTCAGCGTGCGTCACTGCCGAGCCCCCTTCGGTGCCCGGCAATGACGATTTGCAATGCCTGGAGGTGGCATAGGAAAGGAGCGGTGTACAACAAACAAGAAAGCAAGAAACCAGAGTGAAAACTGAGTACTCTCTTTCAGCGTGCGTCACTGCCGAGCCCCCTTTGGTGCCCGGCAATGACGATTTGCAATGCCTGGAGATGGCATAGGAAAGGAGCGGTGTACAACAAGAAAACAAGAAACCAGAGTGAAAACTGAGTACTCTCTTTCAGCGTGCGTCACTGCCGAGCCCCCTTTGCTGCCCGGCAATGACGATTTGCAATGCCTGGAGATGGCATAGGAAAGGAGCGGTGTACAACAAACAACCAGAGTGAAAACTGAGTGCTCCCTTTCAGCATGCGTCACTGCTGAGCCCCCTTCGGTGCCCAGCAATGACGATTTGCAATGCCTGGAGATGGCATAGGAAAGGAGCAGTGTACAACAAGTACAGATACATTCAAAGTACACCGCCCCCTTGCCAAATAATTAAATATCCTACAGCACGGCATTGCCGGGGCGCTTCCGGCGCCCGGCAATACCGCAGTGCAGCTCATCGAGGCTGCATTGCGAGGGAGAGGTGTACGCTAATTGATGGATTAATTGTATAATTAAAATCAATAAAAGATTATCACAAAATATTTTCTTAATCAATTGGCTAATAGCATAACGAAACCACTAGTGCTTCATCCGAAGATGTATCTTTTAGAAATTTAATTAAATAAGTCATTAATAAAAAATTAAATAATTAATTGATTAATCAATAAATAATTAATCGATTAATCAATAAATAATTAATCGATTAAATGATTAATCAACAAATCAAAAATATCATTGATAGCCATGTCACTTGGTCACTGTCATATCCAAATATTAGCTTCCCAGCTCAAAAGGTGCCTGAGATGTTGGCCAAATGAGAAAGAAAATAAATAAATGATTGATAATGAAAATAAATAAATAATAATCATTACAAAATTAAATTATTAATCAATTCCGTCACAGAACATAGAAACCACCACCATTTCATCAGAATCTGCAACTGAAATATATATATTTTTTTAGTAATTAATCAAACAATTAAATAATTAATCGATTCATTGATTAATCAATAAATCAAAAATATCCTTGATAGCCACATCACTTGGTCACTCACGTCCAAATATTAGCTTCCGAGCTCAAAAGGTGCCTGAGATATTGGCCAAATGAGAAAGAAAATAAATAAATGACAAGTACACATACATTCAAAGTACACCGCCCCCATGCCAAATAATTAAATATCCTACAGCGCGGCATTGCCGGGGCGCCTCCGGCGCCCGGCAATACCGCAGTGGAGCTCATAGAGGCTGCATTGGGAGGGAGAGATGTACATCTAATTGATTGATTAATTGTATAATTAAAATCAATAAAAGATTATTGTACACCGCTCCTTTCCTATGCCACCTCCAGGCATTGCAAATCGTCATTGCCGGGCACCGAAGGGGGCTCGGCAGTGACGCACGCTGAAAGAGAGTACTCAGTTTTCACTCTGGTTTCTTGTTGTACACCGCTCCTTTCCTATGCCATCTCCAGGCATTGCAAATCGTCATTGCCGGGCACCAAAGGGGGCTCGGCAGTGACGCACGCTGAAAGAGAGTACTCAGTTTTCACTCTGGTTTCTTGTTTTCTTGGTTGTCCGGGCGATATCTCAGCCATCCTTTGAGCTAGGAAGCTGAAATTTCGGCACAGTAGTGAGCAAGTCCTTTGTCAAATACGGTATTTTTTGTTTTTTGAATAATCAATTAATTGAGGAGTTATTTAATTATTAGCGTTTAATTAAGTACTTATTTAATTAATTAAATTTCATTTCTCTTCTGACCATTAACTCAGGCACCTTTTGAGTTAGGAAGCTGATATTTGGACATGCCAATGACCAGGTGATTTGGCTGCAAAGGATATTTTTGATTTATTAATTAATCAATTAATCGATTAATTATTTAATTATTCCATTAATGACAAAAACTTTTTTTTTTTTAAGTTACAGATTCTGATGAAATAGTGGTAGTTTATGTGTTCTCTGACCAAATTGATTAATAATTTAATTTTTTTATGATTATTATTATTTATTTATTTTCATTATTAATCATTTATTTATTTTCTTTCTCATTTGGCCAATATCTCAGGCACCTTTTGAGCTGGGAAGCTAATATTTGGACATGAGTGACCAAGTGATGTGGCTATCAAGGATATTTTTGATTTATTGATTAATCATTTCATCTATTAATTATTTATTGATTAATCGATTAATTATTTATTGAGTAATCAATTAATTATTTAATTTTTTATAATGACTTATTTAATTAAATTTCTAAAAGATACATCTTCGGATGAAGCACTAGTGGTTTAGTTATGCGATTAGCCAATTGATTATGAAAATATTTTGTGATAATCTTTTATTGATTTTAATTATACAATTAATCAATCAATTAGTGTACACCTCTCCCTCCCAATGCAGCCTCAATGAGCTGCACTGCGGTATTGCCGGGCGCCTGAGGCGCCCCGGCAATGCCGCGCTGCAGCATATTTAATTATTTGGCATGGGGTGGTGTACTTTGAATGTATGTGTACTTGTTTGTTTTCTTGTTTGTTTGTTTTCTTTCTTGGTTGTCCGGACGATATCTCAGCCATCCTTTGAGCTAGGAAGCTGAAATTTCGGCACAGTAGTGAGCAAGTCCTTTGTCAAATACGGTATTTTTTGTTTTTTGAATAATCAATTAATTGAGGAGTTATTTAATTATTAGCGTTTAATTAAGTACTTATTTAATTAATTAAATTTCATTTCTCTTCTGACCATTATTAACTCAGGCACCTTTTGAGTTAGGAAGCTGATATTTGGACATGCCAATGACCAGGTGATTTGGCTGTAAAGGATATTTTTGATTTATTAATTAATCAATTAATCGATTAATTATTTAATTATTCGATTAATGACAAAAATTTTTTTTTTTTTTAAAGTTACAGATTCTGATGAAATAGTGGTAGTTTATGTGTTCTCTGACCAAATTGATTAATAATTTAATTTTTTTATGATTATTATTTATTTATTTTCATTATTAATCATTTATTTATTTTCTTTCTCATTTGGCCAATATCTCAGGCACCTTTTGAGCTGGGAAGCTAATATTTGGACATGAGTGACCAAGTGATGTGGCTATCAAGGATATTTTTGATTTATTGATTAATCATTTCATCTATTAAGTATTTATTGATTAATCGATTAATTATTTATTGAGTAATCAATTAATTATTTAATTTTTTATAAATGACTTATTTAATTAAATTTCTAAAAGATACATCTTCGGATGAAGCACTACTGGTTTAGTTATGCGATTAGCCAATTGATTATGAAAATATTTTGTGATAATCTTTTATTGATTTTAATTATACAATTAATCAATCAATTAGTGTACACCTCTCCCTCCCAATGCAGCCTCAATGAGCTGCACTGCGGTATTGCCGGGCGCCGGAGGCGCCCCGGCAATGCCGCGCTGCAGCATATTTAATTATTTGGCATGGGGCGGTGTACTTTGAATGTATGTGTACTTGTTGTACACCGCTCCTTTCCTATGCCATCTCCAGGCATTGCAAATCGTCATTGCCGGGCACCAAAGGGGGCTCGGCAGTGACGCACGCTGAAAGAGAGTACTCAGTTTTCACTCTGGTTTCTTGTTTGTTTGTTTTCTTTCTTGTTTGTTTTCTTTCTTGGTTGTCCGGACGATATCTCAGCCATCCTTTGAGCTAGGAAGCTGAAATTTCGGCACAGTCGTGAGCAAGTCCTTTGTCAAATACGGTATTTTTTGTTTTTTGAATAATCAATTAATTGAGGAGTTATTTAATTATTAGCGTTTAATTAAGTACTTATTTAATTAATTAAATTTCATTTCTCTTCTGACCATTATTAACTCAGGCACCTTTTGAGTTAGGACACGGACACGGTTTTTGGATGTTATTTTACCGAGCGGTGGTGTATTTAACCGCGTCCGAACAGTTACTCCCCGATTAGAACCCGATTCCACCCGAACGTTGACTAATCGCGCTACAGATATTCAATTGGGAAACCTCTAAAGCGACCGAAAGAGAAGAAGAGAGAAGAAAGACAGAGTTTGGAGGAAGAACAGATTTATTATACACACACAAGCAATATTTTAGAGCGACCAATATTATTTACAGCAATAGATGGAAAAGAGCAGTCACACAGTGCATTGTTAACTTATTCTATTTCATTTACTTAATCCCCAAGACAAACGAGTAGGACAGGACGTTCACACTCACACGGTGGATATTGCAGGCAGGTAATGGCTCGAGGTTGATTGCTTGAGAGGAAGGCAAGGTCGGAGGCAGCAGCTTTCAACCCCTCGCGGTTTTGGCGGGAAAACCTCCGTCGCGTATCCGCGGCCGTCACGCGCTGGCTCGGCACACCTGCTCCTCTTCCTGGGGTGGAGCCGTCTCCCTCCGTTCAGCGCGTCTCTCCGACAGGGGATATTGCAGGCAGGTAGGTAGGGCTTGCGGTGGATTGCGCTCCTCTTCCAGGTCATCCCCCAGCGTATCTCTCAAGGCCTCTCTTTGGTGCAGCCTCGTTGCTCCTCTCCAGCTCATCTCCAGTCATCTCCCAAAGCAGTCCCTTACAGTCGCTTTTATCACCTCGGCCGAAATCAAGCCGCCGGCTCCGAGGGCACGCCTACCGGGTCGATCACCGCGGTGTTGATTGGTTGTTAGGGCCGGTTCACTCCTGCCCTCTTCTGACGAGGTGGAGACACGCCTTTCTTCTCCAACCTTACCTCGTGGCCAATGGTGGTTGAAGAGAAAAACCGACCAAAATGCGGAAGGCAAATGGAAGGGAGGTTTTGGGGAAATTGGAAGGGCCTACGCTTATTTTGTTTGATACAATGCAAAGTCAATCTAGTGGAAAACACATACTTAGCCTACATGGAATAAGGAAATACACTATTTAAAAGATATATCGTGACCTGCGTGTATGTTCTATGAAATTAATTAGGAGGACGGCTGCGACCATTATTTACATTACCAGGATGTTACCATACCAAAACCATACTCTTCACATCCGTTACCCTTCCTCCAAAATTGTTACACTCCTCAAAACCCGTTACACTTCTCAAAACCCGTTACACTTCTCAAAATCGTTACACTGCACCCTCCTTTCTTCAGGCACGTCCTCGGGCCTACTAGACTTAACTGAGTGTGACATGTAGGTGTAATTCCCTCTACAATTAACCTGACCCTGAGTGTGACAATTTTAAAACACAAATAAGTATGTCCCCCTATTGCATTGCATCCTGTCTAACAGACTCAAGCCCACAGCTAACCGAATTACGGAATTATTCTGAAACTATACATTTACGGTGGGGAGCATTATTTACAATGACGTGATTTCTTATTTACAACGCAACCCAGGACCTGTGTGTTTTTTTCTTTTCTTTTTAGGGAACAAGAGAAAGAAATTCCTGTTGGGAGGGAGGAGACAGCACGCATTGCATCGATGCACCAGTACCAATACCACCAAAGCACCCAAAAGCACCCAAAAGCACCACAACCACCACAAAAGCACCACTCGGTGCGCAGTCACCATGGTTCATAATAAACACAACAAAACAACTGGTGGTGGTCTTCTCCTTGTCTGCTGGGCCGATGTTCTTCCTGACGTCTTCTGGCTTCATGCGGCCTATTTGGACATAATAAAAAGCACAACTTGTGTTCGTTTTTTATTATTATTTAGGGCCTCAGGGGCCAACTAAGGGTGGTCCACCTGTTTGGCATAGGTGCCACCTTACCGAGGTCCGCAAGCAAGATTCCCTGGCCACTATGGCCGGTCTCCAACAGAGGTGCTCTGCCCCAGAACCTGGGGTCCATCAAGTGGTACTTGGCCGCCGAACAGCGGTCCATAAAGTGGTACATCAACGCAATGCGTGCTGGTTCTGGGAATCTCGGGCGCACAATGGCCACCTCACGCACGCTCCCCTCGGCACCCAATGGCGCACAGGTCATGTGGGAGACAAAAGAAAGACAATTGAGCGAGGGGTAAGGTCACAAGGGTACACGTCAAACAAGGCAATGCAAGGTGAAATGCGTACGGAGGGCGAAGTGAGAAAGCTCGTCCCTACCGTACGTCACCCCCCTGTCACCTACACTACCCTTGCTCTTACCCCATATTTACAAAATCTACCCATTTACAAATTCGTCACTACTGTCACGTCTTCCCCATATTTCCCTTATACCAAATTCGTCACCACAATCCCTCTACTTCAAAATTTGCCATCATCAATTCATCATCAATCCTCAAAAGGAGGGAGAGATGGAATTACGCACAATGTCACACCCACGTCATGATGCGTCTCACAACCCAACCATTTGCACAGTAAAAAATAATCAAACATGGCATGGTGTGGAGTACCTGTCACCTCAGGTGAGTGGATGCAGATGGTGCGAGGAGATCCTTCATCCTAACTATCCTCTAAATGATTTTAACACACCTTACACTACCCGGGGTCTTTCCCTGCCAATCCATTGGCAATCTTACTCTATGTGGTTTTAAAAACCAATTCCCATTGACCAAACTGTGGTGCTTCTCAATTTGGGGTCTCACTCCCCCGATTCATCTCCCTGTGCCCTCGCACAATTTCTGGGCTGCGACGTGTAGCTCTCCCAGCAGGTCTACCCACCTGCACACCTCCACCACTGTAGTTGCCACCTGAGCTTACCTGCTCCTCACCCTAACCTAACTAACTGGGGAAGACCCCTCTTGGATCTGTCACCCCACTGGTGCCCTCTGGCACTGGGCTACCCGGGTCCGTCCTCCGGATCCTCGGGCCCCATCCACAACAACTACTACCGGCTCCCAGAGCCCACCTGCGGCCTCACCTGGCCGACATCCTCACAGTGGTGGAGTGCCCAACCAACTACACACACTAACAGGCTACACGCCCAGCCATTTCCACAACACTAATGCACCCATCCACAACACCATTCTGCAACCGCACCACAAATGCCAATATCCAACCACAATTTACCTGTACCCTCTACCTAACACTTACACTACCCGCCCCGGGTACTCGTGAAAGGGGTCCACTCTTCCCCCATCCACACCTTCGCACCACGCACACCACTCCATACCACTTACTCCAACTCTCTCCACACACCTGTACTTGCACCCTGTGCTCTCACACCTGGTGCCACCTGCACCCTTCTCTCCCCAAGCGCATTCGCGCTGATCCACACACTCACTACTCATACACGGCTCCACACACCTGTCCAATTGCACACCTGTGCAATCACACCTGTTCAATTCTCACAAACACGGCATCATCTCAGCTAACTACTCCCTTCTGAAACTTGCGCTTCCCAGTCGTCCCTTTAAACTATTGCGCTCCCACGTCATTATCATCCACACTAATCTACCTGCGTCCCCACTACAGGTATCAGTCACTAACTAACCTTAACGTTACCTAAGGTCATCTTCTCTAGATCCCTACACACAATATCCTAACCCACCCGGGCTAGTTTTCACTGCCATACACCCCATAAGCTATTGCTCCTTTGCCCCACACATGGGAAGGATGGTGGATTTGCCATCCCACCACATCGGGGGTCTCTCACTACCAATTTTGCACATCAAATTGCAACAAATTAAAAATTTGCCAATCACTGCCCATCATCTGCCAATCACTACTGCCAATCCCTTGCCAATCATCAAATTTTGTTTTTCTCTAATTTTTGGTCCAAAACACTAACCTCATCACCCAGTCTACTCACTAATACCTCTCGGTGCGCCAATTCCTGTCCAAAGCCCGGCTTCGTAAAGCCAAGCAATGGATGCTGGTTGTTTTGTGCCAGCGGCTGAATGCGTCCGGCACTCGGTGCAGGGACGGGGGCTTACCCGGGCCGAGATCCCACGCATCACCTCGGCGTGGAGCCATCCAATGTCCCGATCTCGACCTGCCGGCATGCCTCAACAAAACGTGGTCGCCATGACGACTCTTTCTATCGGGCCGCCCGCTCCGCCTAGTGGAGCACGGACGTTCAAAGCGAGGCCCAGCACGGATCGCGCACGGCGGTCCTTTCGAACCCGCCGTGGCTCGGATCCCCGCTGGTTCTCGCGGCACGCGAAACCCCGCACGCACCGAGGGCCCGCTTCGGCTAAAAGTCGACCTAACCTTTAACCCGGTCACCGTCGATGCTTCACCTGCTTGCTTACACCCCGCAGCCCGTTCCTTGCTCACACATCCAGCTGTGCCCATGCTCCTCGTACCCTTCCTTACACACCCAAGTACACCCATTCCACTCACAGCCTTGGTCACACACCTGACCACCGAACACTTTGGCACACATTCGTTGCTCGCACACCTCACCAATACACCTCTTCGCGCCCCTTCCTCGGTCACCTCCTCTGTGACAATCACAGGTGTGCTCTCATTCGCACACCCAACCACGTGCCTCACCACCAACTCCAGCGTGCGTTCCCACTCACGCTCTACCATTCCAGGTGTGCATCCTTCCATCCCAGGTGTACATCCTCGCTCACCTGTCACAACTAACTCACGCTCCATGTCACTCTCACTACTTTCACCTCCATTCCTGACAGCGCACTCACCCTTACTCTTGACAGCGCACTCTTTCCTCATGCACCTGTCCGTCACACACCTTTCTCGCGCACACTCTTGCGTGACACCCTCTGTAACACTCCCCACAGGTGTGCATTCTTCCTTGCCTTTGACAGCGCACTCTTTCCTCAGGCACCTGTCCGTTACACACCTTTCTCGCGCACACTCTTGCGCACACTCTCCCGTCACACCCTCTGTAACACTCACCACACCGCGCTTCCATGTGCTCCCTCGCACACGCGCTACGACCGACTCACTCTCGCCAGCACCCTCACTCCTTGGCACGCACTTTTTCCTCACACACCCCAGAGTCGGACTTTCTTGCACACCTCCATTTTCGCACACCAGACCTGTCGCACACTTCACCAACGGCCTCTCACGAACACCTGGGTCTATCTCGACTCCCAAGCCTCTTAAATCACCTGGCGCATCATACGCACGACCATATTGGTCACCACTTACACCGGGTCCTCTTCCTCTTCGCTTCTCCTCCATCACCTGCGAATCCCTCATCCGGTTAACGAGCACATCACGATCCAAACACAGACTTTGGACCAATTCTTTTATCTCCTCTTTTATCTCTTTGTTATCCCCTCTCCGTCGCTTCTTAATTTCGCTCACCCCTTCTTCCACTTCTTCTAATTTGTGCCTCACCTCTTTTATTCCCCGGTACGTCTCCTCAAGCTCGTCCTCCAAGGCTACCTTGACCGTTTCCATGTGCGTCCTCACCTGCCGGTCCTTCGTCTCCATTACCTCTATCACCTCGTCCAACCTCGTTGTCAGTCCCTCACGTACCATCTGACATTCCCTCTTTGTCGCTATCAAGTCGTTTTTTATGTCGTTTTGTGTCGCTTTTAAACCTCCTAATACCGCAGTGTTCCTTTGAACCTGCCCCACTAACTCCGTCTGTCCCCCCGTCAGCTGCTCCACCTCCTGCGTCAGGTCCTCTATGCCCCCTTGTAACTTTACAGTCCCCTTTCTCACCTCCTTCTCCATGTGCTCCTTACAGTGCCTCACCTCCTCGCGCACTCCTCCGACCTCCTCACTCACTCCTCTTCTGATCTCCTCTCCCATCACTTGCATCTCCTGCCCAGATGCCACCCTCATCTGCTCCATTTCCTCCCTGTGAGCATCCAGTTTGGTTTCTACCCCCATTCTGACCCCCTCTATCTGCTGCTCCATTTGTTTAACTTCCCTTTCCGCTTGGTCCCTCATGTCCCTCAATTTGCCTTCCATACTGTTTTCTAACCCCTCTAACCCTTTTTGCATCCCTTCCATTTGATTCTCTTGAGCGGCCATTCTGTTTTCTACCCCCGTTAACCCCTCCTGTATTTCCCCTAATCTATTGTCTAATCCCTCACCAGTACCCCTCGCTTCGTCCCTCATTACCCCCATTTGGCCCTCTAATCGCTCACCCTGAGCATCCATCCGGTTCCCCATTTGTCCCATACTGCTTTTCAAACCTCTAATTTGGTCTCCCAATTGCTCACCCATTTGTTCCATAAGGGCCCTCATTTGCAACATAAAAAGGTTCGGATCCACCAGGGGCGCTGCCACGGTCGCGGGCGTGGACGCCGTGGCCACCTCGTGCGTGACAACGCTATTTTGCGACCCTGCCGCCCTCACTGCTTCACTCTCCTCCTGTCCCTCATTTTGGTCCTGGATCGACCCTACCTCACTCTCCTTTACCGGACCCCAGCCGTCTTGATCCGCCATAGCGCGACTTGCAAAATTCGAGTTTCGTAAAACAAAACAAATTTCGGCCGCTCCAAATTTTGACCAAATTTTTTTTTTTTTCCTCTATTCGTTTTTTTTTTTTCAAAATTTGGTCGGGCCTCGAATCTCACTCCCGACACCAATTGTTACAGACACGACTTTGATGTTAAGGTGGGCCGAGCGGAATGGCGGTCGTGTCCGCACAAATTACCCGATGGTCCCTTTTGAGTTAGGAAGCTGATATTTGGACATGCCAATGACCAGGTGATTTGGCTGCAAAGGATATTTTTGATTTATTAATTAATCAATTAATCGATTAATTATTTAATTATTCGATTAATGACCCAAAAAAATTTTTTTTTTAAGTTACAGATTCTGATGAAATAGTGGTAGTTTATGTGTTCTCTGACCAAATTGATTAATAATTTAATTTTTTTATGATTATTATTTATTTATTTTCATTATTAATCATTTATTTATTTTCTTTCTCATTTGGCCAATATCTCAGGCACCTTTTGAGCTGGGAAGCTAATATTTGGACATAAGTGACCAAGTGATGTGGCTATCAAGGATATTTTTGATTTATTGATTAATCATTTCATCTATTAATTATTTATTTTCTTTCTTGTTTGTTTGTTGTACACCGCTCCTTTCCTATGCCATCTCCAGGCATTGCAAATCGTCATTGCTGGGCACCGAAGGGGGCTCGGCAGTGACGCACGCTGAAAGAGAGTACTCAGTTTTCACTCTGGTTTCTTGTTTGTTTGTTTTCTTGGTTGTTTGTTTGTTGTACACCGCACCTTTCCTATGCCATCTCCAGGCATTGCAAATCGTCATTGCTGGGCACCGAAGGGGGCTCGGCAGTGACGCACGCTGAAAGAGAGTACTCAGTTTTCACTCTGGTTGTTTTCTTGTTTACTTTCTTTCTTGGTTGTCCGGACGATATCTCAGCCATCCTTTGAGCTAGGAAGCTGAAATTTCGGCACAGTAGTGAGCAAGTCCTTTGTCAAATACGGTATTTTTTGTTTTTTGAATAATCAATTAATTGAGGAGTTATTTAATTATTAGCGTTTAATTAAGTACTTATTTAATTAATTAAATTTCATTTATCTTCTGACCATTATTAACTCAGGCACCTTTTGAGTTAGGAAGCTGATATTTGGACATGCCAATGACCAGGTGATTTGGCTGCAAAGGATATTTTTGATTTATTAATTAATCAATTAATCGATTAATTATTTAATTATTCGATTAATGACAAAAAATTTTTTTTTTTTTAAGTTACAGATTCTGATGAAATAGTGGTAGTTTATGTGTTCTCTGACCAAATTGATTAATAATTTAATTTTTTTATGATTATTATTTATTTATTTTCATTATTAATCATTTATTTATTTTCTTTCTCATTTGGCCAATATCTCAGGCACCTTTTGAGCTGGGAAGCTAATATTTGGACATGAGTGACCAAGTGATGTGGCTATCAAGGATATTTTTGATTTATTGATTAATCATTTCATCTATTAAGTATTTATTGATTAATCGATTAATTATTTATTGAGTAATCAATTAATTATTTAATTTTTTATAAATGACTTATTTAATTAAATTTCTAAAAGATACATCTTCGGATGAAGCACTACTGGTTTAGTTATGCGATTAGCCAATTGATTATGAAAATATTTTGTGATAATCTTTTATTGATTTTAATTATACAATTAATCAATCAATTAGTGTACACCTCTCCCTCCCAATGCAGCCTCAATGAGCTGCACTGCGGTATTGCCGGGCGCCGGAGGCGCCCCGGCAATGCCGCGCTGCAGCATATTTAATTATTTGGCATGGGGCGGTGTACTTTGAATGTATGTGTACTTGTTGTACACCGCACCTTTCCTATGCCATCTCCAGGCATTGCAAATCGTCATTGCTGGGCACCGAAGGGGGCTCGGCAGTGACGCACGCTGAAAGAGAGTACTCAGTTTTCACTCTGGTTGATTTCTTGTTTTCTTTCTTTCTTGGTTGTCCGGACGATATCTCAGCCATCCTTTGAGCTAGGAAGCTGAAATTTCGGCACAGTAGTGAGCAAGTCCTTTGTCAAATACGGTATTTTTTGTTTTTTGAATAATCAATTAATTGAGGAGTTATTTAATTATTAGCGTTTAATTAAGTACTTATTTAATTAATTAAATTTCATTTATCTTCTGACCATTATTAACTCAGGCACCTTTTGAGTTAGGAAGCTGATATTTGGACATGCCAATGACCAGGTGATTTGGCTGCAAAGGATATTTTTGATTTATTAATTAATCAATTAATCGATTAATTATTTAATTATTCGATTAATGACAAAAAAATTTTTTTTTTTTAAGTTACAGATTCTGATGAAATAGTGGTAGTTTATGTGTTCTCTGACCAAATTGATTAATAATTTAATTTTTTTATGATTATTATTTATTTATTTTCATTATTAATCATTTATTTATTTTCTTTCTCATTTGGCCAATATCTCAGGCACCTTTTGAGCTGGGAAGCTAATATTTGGACATGAGTGACCAAGTGATGTGGCTATCAAGGATATTGTACACCGCACCTTTCCTATGCCATCTCCAGGCATTGCAAATCGTCATTGCTGGGCACCGAAGGGGGCTCGGCAGTGACGCACGCTGAAAGAGAGTACTCAGTTTTCACTCTGGTTGTTTTCTTGTTTTCTTTCTTTCTTGGTTGTCCGGACGATATCTCAGCCATCCTTTGAGCTAGGAAGCTGAAATTTCGGCACAGTAGTGAGCAAGTCCTTTGTCAAATACGGTATTTTTTGTTTTTTGAATAATCAATTAATTGAGGAGTTATTTAATTATTAGCGTTTAATTAAGTACTTATTTAATTAATTAAATTTCATTTATCTTCTGACCATTATTAACTCAGGCACCTTTTGAGTTAGGAAGCTGATATTTGGACATGCCAATGACCAGGTGATTTGGCTGCAAAGGATATTTTTGATTTATTAATTAATCAATTAATCGATTAATTATTTAATTATTCGATTAATGACAAAAAAATTTTTTTTTTTTAAGTTACAGATTCTGATGAAATAGTGGTAGTTTATGTGTTCTCTGACCAAATTGATTAATAATTTAATTTTTTTATGATTATTATTTATTTATTTTCATTATTAATCATTTATTTATTTTCTTTCTCATTTGGCCAATATCTCAGGCACCTTTTGAGCTGGGAAGCTAATATTTGGACATGAGTGACCAAGTGATGTGGCTATCAAGGATATTTTTGATTTATTGATTAATCATTTCATCTATTAAGTATTTATTGATTAATCGATTAATTATTTATTGAGTAATCAATTAATTATTTAATTTTTTATAAATGACTTATTTAATTAAATTTCTAAAAGATACATCTTCGGATGAAGCACTACTGGTTTAGTTATGCGATTAGCCAATTGATTATGAAAATATTTTGTGATAATCTTTTATTGATTTTAATTATACAATTAATCAATCAATTAGTGTACACCTCTCCCTCCCAATGCAGCCTCAATGAGCTGCACTGCGGTATTGCCGGGCGCCGGAGGCGCCCCGGCAATGCCGCGCTGCAGCATATTTAATTATTTGGCATGGGGCGGTGTACTTTGAATGTATGTGTACTTGTTTGTTTTCTTTCTTGGTTGTCCGGACGATATCTCAGCCATCCTTTGAGCTAGGAAGCTGAAATTTCGGCACAGTAGTGAGCAAGTCCTTTGTCAAATACGGTATTTTTTGTTTTTTGAATAATCAATTAATTGAGGAGTTATTTAATTATTAGCGTTTAATTAAGTACTTATTTAATTAATTAAATTTCATTTCTCTTCTGACCATTATTAACTCAGGCACCTTTTGAGTTAGGAAGCTGATATTTGGACATGCCAATGACCAGGTGATTTGGCTGCAAAGGATATTTTTGATTTATTAATTAATCAATTAATCGATTAATTATTTAATTATTCGATTAATGACAAAAAAATTTTTTTTTTTAAAGTTACAGATTCTGATGAAATAGTGGTAGTTTATGTGTTCTCTGACCAAATTGATTAATAATTTAATTTTTTTATGATTATTATTTATTTATTTTCATTATTAATCATTTATTTATTTTCTTTCTCATTTGGCCAATATCTCAGGCACCTTTTGAGCTGGAAAGCTAATATTTGGACATGAGTGACCAAGTGATGTGGCTATCAAGGATATTTTTGATTTATTGATTAATCATTTCATCTATTAATTATTTATTGATTAATCGATTAATTATTTATTGAGTAATCAATTAATTATTTAATTTTTTATAAATGACTTATTTAATTAAATTTCTAAAAGATACATCTTCGGATGAAGCACTAGTGGTTTAGTTATGCGATTAGCCAATTGATTATGAAAATATTTTGTGATAATCTTTTATTGATTTTAATTATACAATTAATCAATCAATTAGTGTACACCCCTCCCTCCCAATGCAGCCTTAATGAGCTGCACTGCGGTATTGCCGCGCTGCAGGATATTTAATTATTTTATTATGGGGGCGGTGTACTTTGAATGTATCTGTACTTGTTGTACACCGCTCCTTTCCTATGCCACCTCCAGGCATTGCAAATCGTCATTGCCGGGCACCGAAGGGGGCTCGGCAGTGACGCACGCTGAAAGAGAGTACTCAGTTTTCACTCTGGTTTCTTGTTTGTTTTCTTGGTTGTCCGGACGATATCTCAGCCATCCTTTGAGCTAGGAAGCTGAAATTTCGGCACAGTAGTGAGCAAGTCCTTTGTCAAATACGGTATTTTTTGTTTTTTGAATAATCAATTAATTGAGGAGTTATTTAATTATTAGCGTTTAATTAAGTACTTATTTAATTAATTAAATTTCATTTATCTTCTGACCATTATTAACTCAGGCACCTTTTGAGTTAGGAAGCTGATATTTGGACATGCCAATGACCAGGTGATTTGGCTGCAAAGGATATTTTTGATTTATTAATTAATCAATTAATCGATTAATTATTTAATTATTCGATTAATGACAAAAAAATTTTTTTTTTTTAAGTTACAGATTCTGATGAAATAGTGGTAGTTTATGTGTTCTCTGACCAAATTGATTAATAATTTAATTTTTTTATGATTATTATTTATTTATTTTCATTATTAATCATTTATTTATTTTCTTTCTCATTTGGCCAATATCTCAGGCACCTTTTGAGCTGGGAAGCTAATATTTGGACATGAGTGACCAAGTGATGTGGCTATCAAGGATATTTTTGATTTATTGATTAATCATTTCATCTATTAAGTATTTATTGATTAATCGATTAATTATTTATTGAGTAATCAATTAATTATTTAATTTTTTATAAATGACTTATTTAATTAAATTTCTAAAAGATACATCTTCGGATGAAGCACTACTGGTTTAGTTATGCGATTAGCCAATTGATTATGAAAATATTTTGTGATAATCTTTTATTGATTTTAATTATACAATTAATCAATCAATTAGTGTACACCTCTCCCTCCCAATGCAGCCTCAATGAGCTGCACTGCGGTATTGCCGGGCGCCGGAGGCGCCCCGGCAATGCCGCGCTGCAGCATATTTAATTATTTGGCATGGGGCGGTGTACTTTGAATGTATGTGTACTTGTTTGTTTTCTTGTTTGTTTTCTTTCTTGTTTTCTTGGTTGTCCGGGCGATATCTCAGCCATCCTTTGAGCTAGGAAGCTGAAATTTCGGCACAGTAGTGAGCAAGTCCTTTGTCAAATACGGTATTTTTTGTTTTTTGAATAATCAATTAATTGAGGAGTTATTTAATTATTAGCGTTTAATTAAGTACTTATTTAATTAATTAAATTTCATTTCTCTTCTGACCATTATTAACTCAGGCACCTTTTGAGTTAGGAAGCTGATATTTGGACATGCCAATGACCAGGTGATTTGGCTGCAAAGGATATTTTTGATTTATTAATTAATCAATTAATCGATTAATTATTTAATTATTCGATTAATGACAAAAAATTTTTTTTTTTTAAAGTTACAGATTCTGATGAAATAGTGGTAGTTTATGTGTTCTCTGACCAAATTGATTATTAATTTAATTTTTTTATGATTATTATTTATTTATTTTCATTATTAATCATTTATTTATTTTCTTTCTCATTTGGCCAATATCTCAGGCACCTTTTGAGCTGGGAAGCTAATATTTGGACATGAGTGACCAAGTGATGTGGCTATCAAGGATATTTTTGATTTATTGATTAATCATTTCATCTATTAATTATTTATTGATTAATCGATTAATTATTTATTGAGTAATCAATTAATTATTTAATTTTTTATAAATGACTTATTTAATTAAATTTCTAAAAGATACATCTTCGGATGAAGCACTAGTGGTTTAGTTATGCGATTAGCCAATTGATTATGAAAATATTTTGTGATAATCTTTTATTGATTTTAATTATACAATTAATCAATCAATTAGTGTACACCTCTCCCTCCCAATGCAGCCTCAATGAGCTGCACTGCGGTATTGCCGGGCGCCAGAGGCGCCCCGGCAATGCCGCGCTGCAGCATATTTAATTATTTGGCATGGGGCGGTGTACTTTGAATGTATGTGTACTTGTCACAAAATATTTTCTTAATCAATTGGCTAATACCATAACAAAACCACTTGTGCTTCATCCGAAGATGTATCTTTTAGAAATTTAATCAAATAAGTCATTAATAAAAAACTAAATAATTAATTGATTAATCAATAAGTAATTGTACACCGCTCCTTTCCTATGCCATCTCCAGGCATTGCAAATCGTCATTGCCGGGCACCAAAGGGGGCTCGGCAGTGACGCACGCTGAAAGAGAGTACTCAGTTTTCACTCTGGTTTCTTTCTTGTTTGTTTGTCCGGGCGATATCTCAGCCATCCTTTGAGCTGGGAAGCTGAAATTTCGGCACAATACTGAGCAAGTCCTTTTTCAAAAACGGTATTTTTTGTTTTTTGATTAATCAATAAATTGAGGAGTTATTTAATTATTAGCGATTAATTAAGTACTTATTTAATTAATTAAATTTCCTTTCTCTTCTGACCATTAACTCAGGCACCTTTTGAGTTAGGAAGCTGATATTTGGACATGCCAATGACCAGGTGATTTGGCTGCAAAGGATATTTTTGATTTATTAATTAATCAATTAATCGATTAATTATTTAATTATTCGATTAATGACCAAAATTTTTTTTTTTTTAAAGTTACAGATTCTGATGAAATAGTGGTAGTTTATGTGTTCTCTGACCAAATTGATTAATAATTTAATTTTTTTATGATTATTATTTATTTATTTTCATTATTAATCATTTATTTATTTTCTTTCTCATTTGGCCAATATCTCAGGCACCTTTTGAGCTGGGAAGCTAATATTTGGACATGAGTGACCAAGTGATGTGGCTATCAAGGATATTTTTGATTTATTGATTAATCATTTCATCTATTAATTATTTATTGATTAATCGATTAATTATTTTTTGAGTAATCAATTAATTTTTTAATTTTTTATAAATGACTTATTTAATTAAATTTCTAAAAGATACATCTTCGGATGAAGCACTAGTGGTTTAGTTATGTGATTAGCCAATTGATTATGAAAATATTTTGTGATAATCTTTCATTGATTTTAATTATACAATTAATCAATCAATTAGCGTACACCTCTCCCTCCCAATGCAGCCTCAATGAGCTGCACTGCGGTATTGCCAGGCGCCAGAGGCGCCCCGGCAATGCCGCGCTGCAGCATATTTAATTATTTGGCATGGGGCGGTGTACTTTGAATGTATGTGTACTTGTTCATCGATTAATCAATAAATAATGAATCGATGAAATGATTAATCAATTAATCAAAAATATCCTTGATAGCCACATCACTTGGTCACTGTCATGTCCAAATATTAGCTTCCCAGCTCAAAAGGTGCCTGAGATATTGGCCAAATGAGAAAGAAAATAAATAAATGATTAATAATGAAGATAAATAAATAATAATCATTAAAAAATTAAATTATCAATCAATTCGGTCACAGAACACATAAACCACCACCATTTCATCAGAATCTGTAACTGGGGGAAAAATTTTTTTTTAGTAATTAATCGAATAATTAAATAATTAATCGATACATTGATTAATTGATTAATCAATAAATCAAAAATTTCCTTGATAGCCACATAACCTGGTCACTCATGTCCAAATATTAGCTTCTGAGCTCAAAAGGTGCCTGAGATATTGGCCAAATGAGAAAGAAGATAAATAAATGATTAATAATGAAAATAAATAAATAATAATCATTAAAAAATTAAATTATTAATCAATTCGGTCAGAGAACACATAAACCACCACCATTTCATCAGAATCTGTAACTTAAAAAGAAATTTTTTTTTTGTCATTAATCAAATAATTAAATAATTAATCGATTAATTGAATAATTGATTAATTAATAAATCAAAAATAGCCTTTGCAGCCAAATCACCTGGTCATTGGCATGTCCAAATATCAGCTTCCTAACTCAAAAGGTGCCTGAGTTAATGGTCAGAAGAGAAATGAAATTTAATTAATTAAATAAGTACTTACTTAATCGCTAATAATTAAATAACTCATCAATTAATTGATTAATCAAAAAACAAAAAATACCGTTTTTGACAAAGGACTTGCTCACTACTGTGCCGAAATTTCAGCTTCCTAGCTTAAAGGATGGCTGAGATATCGTCCGGACAAACAAACAAGAAAGCAAGAAAGAAAGAAAGAAAACAAGAAACCAAGAAACCAGAGTGAAAACTGAGTACTCTCTTTCAGCGTGCGTCACTGCCGAGCCCCCTTTGGTGCCCGGCAATGACGATTTGCAATGCCTGGAGATGGCAGAGGAAAGGAGCGGTGTACAATTAATAATGAAAATAAATAAATATTAATCATAAAAAAATTAAATTATTAATCAATTCGGTCAGAGAACACATAAACCACCACCATTTCATCAGAATCTGTAACTTAAAAAAAAAAATTTTTTAGTCATTAATCGAATAATTAAATAATTAATCGATTAATTGATTCATTGTTTAATTAATAAATCAAAAATAGCCTTTGCAGCCAAATCACCTGGTCATTGGCATGTCCAAATATCAGCTTCCTAACTCAAAAGGTGCCTGAGTTAATGGTCAGAAGAGAAAGGAAATTTGATTTATTAAATAAGTACTCAATTAATCGCTAATAATTAAATATCTCCTCAATTAATTGATTAATCAAAAAACAAAAAATATCGTTTTTGAGAAAGGACTTGCTCACTGTTGTCCCGAAATTTCAGCTTTCGAGCTCAAAGGATGGCTGAGATATCGTCCGGACAAACAAACAAGAAAACAAGAAAGCAAGAAAACAAACAAACAAACAAGTACAAATACATTCAAAGTACACCGCCCCATGCCAAATAATTAAATATGCTGCAGCGTGGCATTGCCGGGGCGCCTCCAGCGCTCGGCAATACCGCAGTGCAGCTCATTGAGGCTGCATTGGGAGGGAGAGGTGTACACTAATTGATTGATTAATTGTATAATTAAAATCAATAAAAGATTATCACAAAATATTTTCATAATCAATTGGCTAATCGCATAACTAAACCACTAGTGCTTCATCCGAAGATGTATCTTTTAGAAATTTAATTAAATAAGTCATTTATAAAAAATTAAATAATTAATTGATTACTCAATAAATAATTAATCGATTAATCAATAAATAATTAATAGATGAAATGATTAATCAATAAATCAAAAATATCCTTGATAGCCACATCACTTGGTCACTCATGTCCAAATATTAGCTTCCCAGCTCAAAAGGTGCCTGAGATATTGGCGAAATGAGAAAGAAAATAAATAAATGATTAATAATGAAAATAAATAAATAATAATCATAAATTTTTTTAATTATTAATCAATTTGGTCAGAGAACACATAAACTACCACTATTTCATCAGAATCTGTAACAAAAAAAAAAAAAGAAGGTATTTGTCATTAATCGAATAATTAAATAATTAATCGATTAATTGATTAATTAATAAATCAAAAATATCATTTGCAGCCAAATCACCTGGTCATTGGCATGTCCAAATATCAGCTTCCTAACTCAAAAGGTGCCTGAGTTAATGGTCAGAAGAGAAAGGAAATTTGATTAATTAAATAAGTACTTAATTAATCGCTAATAATTAAATAACTCCTCAATTTATTGATTAATCAAAAATAATAAAATACCGTTTTTGACAAAGGACTTGCTCACTATTGTGCCGAAATTTCAGCTTCCTAGCTCAAAGGATGGCTGAGATATCGTCCGGACAACCAAGAAAGAAAACAAACAAGTACACATACATTCAAAGTACACCGCCCCATGCCAAATAATTAAATATGCTGCAGCGCGGCATTGCCGGGGCGCCTCCGGCGCCCGGCAATACCGCAGTGCAGCTCATTGAGGCTGCATTGGGAGGGAGAGGTGTACACTAATTGATTGATTAATTGTATAATTAAAATCAATAAAAGATTATCACAAAATATTTTCATAATCAATTGGCTAATCGCATAACTAAACCAGTAGTGCTTCATCCGAAGATGTATCTTTTAGAAATTTAATTAAATAAGTCATTTATAAAAAATTAAATAATTAATTGATTACTCAATAAATAATTAATCGATTAATCAATAAATACTTAATAGATGAAATGATTAATCAATAAATCAAAAATATCCTTGATAGCCACATCACTTGGTCACTCATGTCCAAATATTAGCTTCCCAGCTCAAAAGGTGCCTGAGATATTGGCCAAATGAGAAAGAAAATAAATAAATGATTAATAATGAAAATAAATAAATAATAATCATAAAAAAATTAAATTATTAATCAATTTGGTCAGAGAACACAAACTACCACTATTTCATCAGAATCTGTAACTTAAAAAAAAAAAATTTTTTTGTCATTAATCGAATAATTAAATAATTAATCGATTAATTGATTAATTAATAAATCAAAAATATCCTTTGCAGCCAAATCACCTGGTCATTGGCATGTCCAAATATCAGCTTCCTAACTCAAAAGGTGCCTGAGTTAATAATGGTCAGAAGATAAATGAAATTTAATTAATTAAATAAGTACTTAATTAAACGCTAATAATTAAATAACTCCTCAATTAATTGATTATTCAAAAAACAAAAAATACCGTATTTGACAAAGGACTTGCTCACTACTGTGCCGAAATTTCAGCTTCCTAGCTCAAAGGATGGCTGAGATATCGTCCGGACAACCAAGAAAGAAAACAAGAAACCAGAGTGAAAACTGAGTACTCTCTTTCAGCGTGCGTCACTGCCGAGCCCCCTTTGGTGCCCGGCAATGACGATTTGCAATGCCTGGAGATGGCATAGGAAAGGAGCGGTGTACAACAAGTACACATACATTCAAAGTACACCGCCCCATGCCAAATAATTAAATATGCTGCAGCGCGGCATTGCCGGGGCGCCTCCGGCGCCCGGCAATATTCGCAGTGCAGCTCATTGAGGCTGCATTGGGAGGGAGAGGTGTACACTAATTGATTGATTAATTGTATAATTAAAATCAATAAAAGATTATCACAAAATATTTTCATAATCAATTGGCTAATCGCATAACTAAACCAGTAGTGCTTCATCCGAAGATGTATCTTTTAGAAATTTAATTAAATAAGTCATTTATAAAAAATTAAATAATTAATTGATTACTCAATAAATAATTAATCGATTAATCAATAAATACTTAATAGATGAAATGATTAATCAATTAATCAAAAATATCCTTGATAGCCACATCACTTGGTCACTCATGTCCAAATATTAGCTTCCCAGCTCAAAAGGTGCCTGAGATATTGGCCAAATGAGAAAGAAAATAAATAAATGATTAATAATGAAAATAAATAAATAATAATCATAAAAAAATTAAATTATTAATCAATTTGGTCAGAGAACACATAAACTACCACTATTTCATCAGAATCTGTAACTTAAAAAAAAAAATTTTTTTTGTCATTAATCGAATAATTAAATAATTAATCGATTAATTGATTAATTAATAAATCAAAAATATCCTTTGCAGCCAAATCACCTGGTCATTGGCATGTCCAAATATCAGCTTCCTAACTCAAAAGGTGCCTGAGTTAATAATGGTCAGAAGATAAATGAAATTTAATTAATTAAATAAGTACTTAATTAAACGCTAATAATTAAATAACTCCTCAATTAATTGATTATTCAAAAAACAAAAAATACCGTATTTGACAAAGGACTTGCTCACTACTGTGCCGAAATTTCAGCTTCCTAGCTCAAAGGATGGCTGAGATATCGTCCGGACAACCAAGAAAGAAAACAAGAAACCAGAGTGAAAACTGAGTACTCTCTTTCAGCGTGCGTCACTGCCGAGCCCCCTTTGGTGCCCGGCAATGACGATTTGCAATGCCTGGAGATGGCATAGGAAAGGAGCGGTGTACAACAAACAAGAAAGCAAGAAACCAGAGTGAAAACTGAGTACTCTCTTTCAGCGTGCGTCACTGCCGAGCCCCCTTTGGTGCCCGGCAATGACGATTTGCAATGCCTGGAGATGGCATAGGAAAGGAGCGGTGTACAACAAGAAAACAAGAAACCAGAGTGAAAACTGAGTACTCTCTTTCAGCGTGCGTCACTGCCGAGCCCCCTTTGCTGCCCGGCAATGACGATTTGCAATGCCTGGAGATGGCATAGGAAAGGAGCGGTGTACAACAAACAACCAGAGTGACAACTGAGTGCTCCCTTTCAGCATGCGTCACTGCTGAGCCCCCTTCGGTGCCCAGCAATGACGATTTGCAATGCCTGGAGATGGCATAGGAAAGGAGCAGTGTACAACAAGTACAGATACATTCAAAGTACACCGCCCCCTTGCCAAATAATTAAATATCCTACAGCACGGCATTGCCGGGGCGCTTCCGGCGCCCGGCAATACCGCAGTGCAGCTCATCGAGGCTGCATTGCGAGGGAGAGGTGTACGCTAATTGATGGATTAATTGTATAATTAAAATCAATAAAAGATTATCACAAAATATTTTCTTAATCAATTGGCTAATAGCATAACGAAACCACTAGTGCTTCATCCGAAGATGTATCTTTTAGAAATTTAATTAAATAAGTCATTAATAAAAAATTAAATAATTAATTGATTAATCAATAAATAATTAATCGATTAATCAACAAATAATTAATCGATTAAATGATTAATCAATAAATCAAAAATAATCTTTATAGCCACATACTTGGTCACTGTCATGTCCAAATATTAGCTTCCCAGCTCAAAAGGTGCCTGAGACATTGGCCAAATGAGAAAGAAAATAAATAAATGATTAATAATGAAAATAAACAAATAATAATCATTAAAAAATTAAATAAATAATCAATTCGGTCACAGAACATGAAAACCACCACCATTTCTTCAGAATCTGTGACTTAAAAAAAAATTTTTTAGTCATTAATCAAATAATTAAATAATTAATCGATTAATTGATTGATTAATTAATAAATCAAAAATAGCCTTTGCAGCCAAATCACCTGGTCATTGGCATGTCCAAATATCAGCTTCCTAACTCAAAAGGTGCCTGAGTTAATGGTCAGAAGAGAAAGGAAATTTAATTAATTAAATAAGTACTTAATTAATCGCTAATAATTAAATAACTCCTCAATTAATTGATTAATCAAAAAACAAAAAATACTGTTTTTGACAAAGGACTTGCTCACTACTGTGCGAAATTTCAGCTTCCAAGCTTAAAGGATGGCTGAGATATCGTCCGGACAAACAAACAAGAAAACAAGAAAACAAGAAAGCAAGAAAGAAAACAACCAGAGTGAAAACTGAGTACTCCCTTTCAGCGTGCGTCACTGCCGAGCCCCCTTCGGTGCCCAGCAATGACGATTTGCAATGCCTGGAGATGGCATAGGAAAGGTGCGGTGGACAACAAGAAAGATGAACATATGTCACCCACAGGGTGAACCGTATCTTGCCAAAATGTGAACATGAGTGACTTGCTTCAGGTCACACTGAGGTGAACACCTCCATGATTGGCCGCAAAGTGACCTTGACCTTTGACCTTGACCTTCATAATTTTGTGTGCTAAAGGGTATCTCTAAAAGACTCTGATATGCGAACTTACAAGAGTTTCCAAAGGGAACTGTGCTCTACAGAGTGACCTAAACAATGCGAACTAAAGCAATACAATATACATGAAAAGTGCAGTTTTTTCGTCATAACGCCGTCAAATGACGTCACATTGTCAAACTAGTTATATGTTTGGAAAGCACTCAACAAGGGCTTCAATTTGAGGTACTACTCGATATGGTAACTGAAACTTGAAAATTTTACCTTTTGGTCAAAATTGAATGACCTTCAAAATGACCTTGAAGGTCAAGGCCGATCGACACCAAAAACTAATCAACTGAGCGCCATACCACACCCTATATACCCACCAAGTTTGGAGATCATAAGATCAAAGTTACTCAAAAAATAAGGGTTTCGTTGACCTCCATGATTGACCGCAAAGTGACCTTGACCTTTGACCTTGACCTTAATAATTTCGTATGGTGAATAGTATGTCTTCATGACAAACGCACATGAAATATTGAAAGATTTTGATAAGAACTGAGGAAATAATTTTTTCATGAAAATTCCGTTTTTTCGTCATGACGTCATCAAATGACGTCATAGCGTCAAACTGTTTACAGATCTGGGAAGCACTCATCAAGGGCATTCATATGAGGTATTACTCGATATGGTACCTACGATTTCAAAATTTGACCTTGGGGTCAATAATTTTCGACCTCCAGCGCTAACCATGAAGGTCAAGGCCGATCGCCACCAAAAAATAATTGGCTGCGCGCCGGACCATATACTAGATTCCCATGAAGTTTGGAGACGATCCGATCAAAGTTACTCAAAAAATAAGGATTTCAACATTTGACCTTGGGGTCAATAATTTTCGACCTCCAGCGCTAACCATGAAGGTCAAGGCCGATCGCCACCAAAAACTAATCAGCTGAGCGCCGGACCATGTACTAGATTCCCATGAAGTTTGGAGACGATCCGATCAAAGTTACTCAAAAAATAAGGATTTCAACATTTGACCTTGGGGTCAATAATTTTCGACCTCCAGCGCTAACCATGAAGGTCAAGGCCGATCGCCACCAAAAACTAATCAGCTGAGCGCCGGACCATATACTAGATTCCCATGAAGTTTGGAGACGATCCGATCAAAGTTACTCAAAAAATAAGGGTTTCGTCGACCTCCATGATTGACCACAAAGTGACCTTGACCTTTGAACTTGACCTTCAAAATTTTGTGTGCTGAAGGGTATCTCTATAGGACTCTGATATGCGAAGTTACAGGAGTTTCCAATAATAACTGTGGTCTACAGAGTGATCTGAAGGTCAAGGTCAAAGGTCAAGGTCGACCTCCAGCGCTAACCATGAAGGTCAAGGCCGATCGCCACCAAAAACTAATCAGCTGAGCGCCGGACCATATACTAGATTCCCATGAAGTTTGGAGACGATCCGATCAAAGTTACTCAAAAAATAACGATTTCAACATTTGACCTTGGGGTCAATAATTTTCGACCTCCAGCGCTAACCATGAAGGTCAAGGCCGATCGCCACCAAAAACTAATCAGCTGAGCGCCGGACCATATACTAGATTCCCATGAAGTTTGGAGACGATCCGATCAAAGTTACTCAAAAAATAAGGGTTTCGTCGACCTCCATGATTGACCACAAAGTGACCTTGACCTTTGACCTTGACCTTCAAAATTTTGTGTGCTGAAGGGTATCTCTATAGGACTCTGATATGCGAAGTTACAGGAGTTTCCAATAATAACTGTGGTCTACAGAGTGATCTAAACGTGGAAAAAAAATGATTAACCACAAACAAAAAAACAAAAAAACAAAAAAATAAAAACTCACCCACAGGGTGAACCGTATCTTGCCAAAATGTGAACATGAGTGACTTGCTTCAGGTCACACTGAGGTGAACAGAACTGCTATCCACTAGAAGCGACTCTTTGAGGAATGTCTGCCCACGAGATATTCCGATGATAATCGTTCTAGAGAGTGACCTTGAAAAATCCGTTTTTTCGTCATGACGTCATCAAATGACGTCATAGCGTCAAACTAGTTATATGTTTGGAAAGCACTCAACAAGGGCTTCAATTTGAGGTACTACTCGATATGGTAACTGAAACTTGAAAATTTTACCTTTTGGCCAAAATTGAATGACCTTTAAAATGACCTTGAAGGTCAAGGCCGATCGACACCAAAAACTAATCAACTGAGCGCCATACCACACCCTAAATACCCACCAAGTTTGGAGATCATAAGATCAAAGTTACTCAAAAAATAAGGGTTTCGTAATTTGACCTTGGGGTCAATAATTTTCGACCTCCAGCGCTAACCATGAAGGTCAAGGCCGATCGCCACCAAAAACTAATCAGCTGAGCGCCGGACCATATACTAGATTCCCATGAAGTTTGGAGACGATCCGATCAAAGTTACTCAAAAAATAAGGGTTTCGTCGACCTCCATGATTGACCACAAAGTGACCTTGACCTTTGACCTTGACCTTCAAAATTTTGTGTGCTGAAGGGTATCTCTATAGGACTCTGATATGCGAAGTTACAGGAGTTTCCAATAATAACTGTGGTCTACAGAGTGATCTGAAGGTCAAGGTCAAAGGTCAAGGTCGACCTCCAGCACTAACCATGAAGGTCAAGGCCGATCGCCACCAAAAACTAATCAGCAGAGCGCCGGACCATATACTAGATTCCCATGAAGTTTGGAGACGATCCGATCAAAGTTACTCAAAAAATAACGATTTCAACATTTGACCTTGGGGTCAATAATTTTCGACCTCCAGCGCTAACCATGAAGGTCAAGGCCGATCGCCACCAAAAACTAATCAGCTGAGCGCCGGACCATATACTAGATTCCCATGAAGTTTGGAGACGATCCGATCAAAGTTACTCAAAAAATAAGGGTTTCGTCGACCTCCATGATTGACCACAAAGTGACCTTGACCTTTGACCTTGACCTTCAAAATTTTGTGTGCTGAAGGGTATCTCTATAGGACTCTGATATGCGAAGTTACAGGAGTTTCCAATAATAACTGTGGTCTACAGAGTGATCTGAAGGTCAAGGTCAAAGGTCAAGGTCGACCTCCAGCGCTAACCATGAAGGTCAAGGCCGATCGCCACCAAAAACTAATCAGCTGAGCGCCGGACCATGTACTAGATTCCCATGAAGTTTGGAGACGATCCGATCAAAGTTACTCAAAAAATAACGATTTCAACATTTGACCTTGGGGTCAATAATTTTCGACCTCCAGCGCTAACCATGAAGGTCAAGGCCGATCGCCACCAAAAACTAATCAGCTGAGCGCCGGACCATATACTAGATTCCCATGAAGTTTGGAGACGATCCGATCAAAGTTACTCAAAAAATAAGGGTTTCGTCGACCTCCATGATTGACCACAAAGTGACCTTGACCTTTGACCTTGACCTTCAAAATTTTGTGTGCTGAAGGGTATCTCTATAGGACTCTGATATGCGAAGTTACAGGAGTTTCCAATGACTCGATATGGTAACTGAAACTTGAAAATTTTACCTTTTGGTCAAAATTGAATGACCTTCAAAATGACCTTGAAGGTCAAGGCCGATCGACACCAAAAACTAATCAACTGAGCGCCATACCACACCCTATATACCCACCAAGTTTGGAGATCATAAGATCAAAGTTACTCAAAAAATAAGGGTTTCGTAATTTGACCTTGGGGTCAATAATTTTCGACCTCCAGCGCTAACCATGAAGGTCAAGGCCGATCGCCACCAAAAACTAATCAGCTGAGCGCCGGACCATATACTAGATTCCCATGAAGTTTGGAGAC